>NC_069503.1:996381724-996749224 GCF_027579735.1 Bombina bombina
GCAACGAGGCTTCTGTTGATCAGATATGTAGGGCAGCGACTTGGTCTTCACTGCACACTTTTACCAAATTTTACAAGTTTGATACTTTTGCTTCTTCTGAGGCTATTTTTGGGAGAAAGGTTTTGCAAACCGTGGTGCCTTCCATTTAGGTGACCTGATTTGCTCCCTCCCTTCATCCGTGTCCTAAAGCTTTGGTATTGGTTCCCACAAGTAAGGATGACGCCGTGGACCGGACACACCAATGTTGGAGAAAACAGAATTTATGTTTACCTGATAAATTACTTTCTCCAACGGTGTGTCCGGTCCACGGCCCGCCCGGGTTTTTTAATCAGGTCTGATAATTTATTTTCTTTAACTACAGTCACCACGGTATCATATGGTTTCTCCTATGCAAATATTCCTCCTTTACGTCGGTCGAATGACTGGGGTAGGCGGAGCCTAGGAGGGATCATGTGACCAGCTTTGCTGGGCTCTTTGCCATTTCCTGTTGGGGAAGAGAATATCCCACAAGTAAGGATGACGCCGTGGACCGGACACACCGTTGGAGAAAGTAATTTATCAGGTAAACAAAAATTCTGTTTTTGAAACCTAGGTATTGTAAACGGATTGGTACAGAGCAAAGGATACCCACGGAGTGGGTTTGGAAAACAATTAAATTTGCAGACAAGATTTCTGATATACGGTAGAGATGTTAATGAAATGCTATTGATAAAAACGTATTTGGGGTAGTTAGTTAGTAACAGGCATAGAAAATATTTACTTACAGTGGCCCTTTAAGCATTCACTTCCTCTTCCTACTTTAATTTGCACGGTAAAATAAAGACAGGAAAAATTATCAGCCAGTTAACACTTTTTTTTTTTTTTTCTTTTTTTTTTTATTGTAATTGTTTTTGCTCTGATCTTGGTGTATTCCACCACGATTTTAATTGATTTCACAATTTCTTTTGCACCAAAGGGGGGAAAAAGAGGCTGCACAAGTCAAATGCATTCTTGTGTGCTTCTACTGGGACAAACCATTCATAGTGGGATGCTTAAAGGGATATGAAACCCCAAACCTATTGTGATTCAGACAGAACATACCAGGAAATAGTGCATCCATCTAGTGCTCTTGCAAGACTGCTGCCATATAGGGGCCTATGCGGATCAGGTCCGACAGACCTCACTGAATGCGGAGAGCAATACACTCTCTGTATTCAGCATTGCACCAGCAGCTCTTGTGAGCTGCTGGTGCCATGCCGCCCCCTGCAGATTCGCACTAGTAGGGGGGTGTCAATCAACCCGATCATACTCGATCGGGTTGAATTGCGGGGATGTCTGTTCACCTGCTCAGAGCAGGTGGACAGGTTATGGAGCAGCGGTCTTTAGACCGCTGCTTCATAACTGGTGTTTCTGTCGAGCCTGAAGGCTCGCCAGAAACACGGGACTTTATAGATAGATATGTCCCATACTGCTCCAGAAATAGGCAGATACCAAGAGAGCGAAGAAAAATTGATGATAGAATTAAATTAGAAAGTTGTTTAAAATCACATTCTCTATCTGAATCATGAGAGAAAAATTCTCGGTTTCATATCTCTTTAAAGTTTCTCTATATTGAGGATTGGTTACTGGGGAAATGTTGAAGTAACATATATATTTTTTTTTTTAAACATTTTTTTTAGGGCATGCTGTCATGATAGTAGTTTAATACCTGGATTAGCTACCCAGCAGCGGTGGTGTCTCCGCATTGCCAGGTTAATCTGAATTGCTCTGTGTAACATCTGTGTGTAAGGAATGCAGTGATCTTTAGACCCCCCTTTCTTTTGTACCATGATTTGCCTAGGAATTTTGATAGTTGTAAATTAACACAAGGGCGGTGGTCTTGACAAGACAAAGGAAAGTTATAACTTTGAGTTATAACGGCATGTTACAGAAAAAGTATTCAGAACTAGCCTGGGACAAGAAGCAGTTAACATCTAAATGAGTTTTCCTCAAAACCTATTGGAATCTGGATAATAATTATATAGGTATTGTGTTTTATTTTATGTCCTATTTTATTTTAAAGAACTGTACCTTTGCATTTATCTTATGTATGTTTTTAGAATTTGGCACTGTGTAACCTGTATTTGTCTGTCTTTTGTTCTTAAACATATAGAAAAGCCAATTCTGTCTTTGGGCTCTAATATCTGAATTCACACTATGAAAAGACATGGTTAAAGGCACGTTACCTAATTGTTGGTTGTGGGAGTTATTGGGTTTCCAAGACATCCTTAATTCAGAATTCTTGGTGGTGGCAGCATTGATAACTGGGGTGGTGTAGCGAGGATTTGGGGGTTAATTTGGTGTCCCTTTACTGTCCTTTAAAGAGTTAAAGGTAAGGGAACCAGAGGCTTACTGCTATTAACACCTTCATGCCCACACCCTCCCTATTGTGACGGTAGGGTGGAAAGGCTTAATCTTCACACATGCTTTATCTTCTAGTCTGTGTTCTGTAATGTATTACACTCTTTATTCGCACAGTGTTGTGGTAGCATTTCAAATATTTCATGATTACTTAACTAAATTGTATTTCTCATTACCTCCTAATTAAACACAATAGTGCCAGTATTAAAACTCTTAGACTGACGATGCTAGAATTGGGATCTTATAATTTATCCATGAAAATATATAACATCTGTAATTTTTTGCAAAAAAAAATTTGTATTTCTGGTTTACTTATTGAAAACACTTGTTTTCTGTTAAAAATATATGTTAAAATCCACATTAAAATTATACTTTTACGCTTGTGGATGTGTCAGAAGTAGTTTTCATTATCACCCAGGAAGATACTGCTACTCTCAGTATGTTGTGTAGTTTGTGTTTGTTTACATACAGGTTTTTCACCTTTTCATAACAGTTTGTTTGTTTTTTTGTCCTTAAAAAAAATAAAAAAAAAATAAAAAATCACGGTTTATAGAGAGCGTGCAATTTTGAATTACTTTCCAGTTTACATCTATCAAATTGTCTTTGTATCTTTTGTTGGAGCGTAAACTTTAGTAGGAGTCAGGATATGAGGAGCGTGGATATGCATTTTATTGAAGCAGAATTATTTTCAATAATATATAACATTGGCAGTAGTGTTTGCAACAATGTTTGTAGCAAAGAGTGTTACACATGCGTGCTCCTATGAGCCGCCTACCTAGATATGTGTTACACACACATGACAATACATTATTATATAATAACCAAATAAAAGTTGGATTTCTATTTCAAACACAAGACCTAGACAGGATATAAGCCAGAACCCATAAGTATCTTTCAGACTCTGGGTGCCGGTGGCACCTTGCTACCTGGGTTTGCCGAGCCCTGGTCTAAACCATGTTACTTTCATTTTGTTATGTTTAAATAGTGTTTTTTTTTCAGATGCATTATACAATCCTTTATTTATTTTTAATTGTATTTTATTTTTGCAGTAGCTGTCGGCAGATTCATATTTTAGTTCAGTAAGGAAACTGATTTCCATCCTACTGTAAAAATGCATATGTGCTTTGATTAACCTAATGAATATTGCTTCCTTAAATTGTCCGTTGATTTCACCGGTCGGTGAACTTTCAGTATTATGCTGCAGTTTATAGTTTATCATGTGATGCAATATTAGTGTTATCTTGTGTTGTAGGAAGATTTGTGCGAGTTATTAGCAAATCTTGAAGAAAGAATAAACAAATGTCCCTGTCTGGTTGGCATTCAGTATGCTTTATCTTGACAGTATTTCCTTTTAGGAAGCAATCCTTGCTGTAGACGTTTGAACTAAAAACATTGGGGATCATGTTAAATCATATTGTCTACTATATAAATGATTTTGGCAACAATATGACCATAAGATAATTAATTTTATTCAGAAATAAACGGTCATTCACTCTTCCTCATGATAGTATTTTGTGTATCATGGACGTCGATATCAAACTTTCAAGATTAAAGTTTTTAAAATATAAAAATAAGTTAAATGGACATAATTTTACAGAATATAGAACCAAACATAAGATATAACCACTCTGAAGTTATTTTCAGGTACAAGATATTAAAGGGACAGGGAACTTTTTTTTTTTTTTTCTTTCTTTCATGATTTGGATAGAACAATTTTAAACAACTTTCCAATTTACTTCTAATATCAATTTGCTTCATTCACTTGTTATCCTTTGCTGTAAGGAAACAGCTTCATTGCCCTAATGGCAGCTTGATGAACACATCTAGTTAGCTAATCACAAGAGACAAATGTATGCAGGCACCATCAGCAGCTGTCTCCTACTATTGCAGCATGTTTGTATGCTTTTTCAACAAGGGTTACCAAGAGAACAAAGCACATTTGAAAATAGAAGTTAATTTAAAAGTGTCTTAAAATAACAACATGCTCTATCTTAACCATGGAAGATTATTCAAATTTTTCTAACCTTTATTTAAAGGGAGATACTAGTGCATAAAAAATTATATGTAAATTAAAGGGGCATGAAACCTCTACCTCTTATTTAATTTGCTTAATTCTCTTGGTATCCTTAGTTGAAAAGCATACCTAGGTAGGCTCAGGAGCAGCAGAGCATTACTGGGAGCTAACACTGGCGGTTGTACATAATGGCCTCTTTTTATTGGTTCAGATATGTTCAGCTAGCTCCCAGTAGTGCATAGTTGCTCCTTCAACAAATGATACCAAGAGAACGAAGCAACGCTGATAATAGAAATTGGGGAAAACATTTTTTTTAAAAAAAAAACACATGATCTATCTAAATCTTATTTCCCCTTTTAAGTGAGAGGTCCTGTGTGTGCATAGAGACAGAGAGAAAAAAAGCTTAAATCTTTAATTGCACCAAAAATAAATGTATGCACTAGGCCTAAATACAAGTGTTCTATTTCCTCCATTGCTTACAGTGTTGCTCATCAGCAAGTAGATTGCCCAGATTTGCTTTGAGAATAAAAGCTTGTTTGTACCCTTGCTTTTTGAATGGCATTCCAAGCCAATATGGTTACTCGAAGTGTAAAATATTGCAAGCACTTTTATTTTCCTGCAGCAGCCAACGAGCCAGATATTTCAGACTGCACCCCTTGATTTTGAATACTGGCTTGAATGTTTTTCAAGTGTATATTTGCCCTGACTTGGCAATCTCACTTGATTTTAAATAAGGACCATTGTTAGCTACGCAGCATCAATGCATTACTGTGAGGTAGCTGAAAATATCTAATTAGGCAATGACGAGACACGTTTGTAGCCACCAATCCCCAGCTTGCAACTAAACTAGTTGTGTAGGGTATGTACATATTATTTTTCAACAAAGGATACCAAGTAAACAAAGGTACAAGTGAATTAAAAAGTGCACTATTTGAATCATATGAGTTTTCTTTGGACTTTCCTATACCTTAAAGGGACAATATACACTCATTTTCATATAACTGCATGTAATAGACACTAGTATAAAGAATAAGATGCACAGATACTGATATAAAAATCCAGTATAAAACTGTTTAAAAACTTACTTAGAAGCTGTCAGTTTGGCTCTGTTGAAAAGGTAGCTGGAAAGCCCACTGCGAGTGGCAAATAAGACACTTCCCCCTCCCCCTTCTTTTGCATATGAAAAGACCCTTTAAACAAACAGGAGCAAGCTGGAGAAGGTAGCTAACCGTATTCACATAAAACTTTGGGGCTTGGTTAGGAGTCTGAAAATCAGAGCAATGTTATTTAAAAATAAGCAAAACTATACATTTATTTTAAAATAAAACTTTATGGGCTATATAAATCATCTACAAAACATTTATGCAAAGAAAAAATGAGTGTATAATGTCCCTTTAAGACCTGTGAGTTGGTCTAGGAGCCATGGACCACCGACTCCCAGATGTTTCAAGCCTTGAATTAAAGCTACGTTACATTTCAAGTTTAATTCCCATAAAATTAGCCACAAAAACAATAGGATAAAGCTACTGAATAGGCTTTTTAAACCTACTCCTTATAAATACACCATGGTCTGACCTCTTTCTTTAATGAAAATATTCTTTAATCGCAAAGCATGAAAGAATAAACTAGTAACGATTTTGAGAATACTATGTGCAAATCTTTCTAAATACGCATTAATGTCAATATTTATTAATATATTTGTCAGCAATAAAGTGCTGCTTGCAAAATATTTTCGTACTAAACAAATGTATTACCAATATTTGCTTGTTTTCCAGCTTTGGGACATATCCCTTGAAATTCTAATTTCAGTTGGTTTATTGTTTTTGCTGTGGCTAAATAGGGACAGATGTGAATTAACTCATCTACTGATAAAGCAATAACTTACGTAGAATGTTGCAGATTCATATAGGTACCACTGTTGCCTCTCTGGGGCAGTGGAAAAAACAAAAGCCTTTGCATTTGGGCAAGGAAAAATACAGTATATTGCAAAGATGTTTTACTACTCATAATAAAACGATTCATGGGAATTAAACTTAATGTTCCTTTTAATTCCAGGCTTGATAAATACAGGAGCCAGTGGGTCATTGCTCCTAGGTTTTTATTAATCGTTCTTTAGCATTGCATAATCCAAAAATACTTTTAGTTTTCTACTTACAAACACTTAAATCAATTTAAGGAAAAATGTATCAAGTATAGATGCAGCAAGAAGAATGTAGCTAAAAGTGTAAATACATGTGTGAAAACATGAATTGCATGCACTTTTATTTATATATATATAGACAAATTCATGTTTTCACACAATAAATTATGCCAGATTTGCAAAAACCTTAAAATTGTGCTAGTAACATAATGGTTCAATTAGACTTCTTGTTATTCAGATCACATGCAATGCAGCACTTTAATTGCTTATGTACCCTACTTAAAGTGATGGTAAATCCAATCGTTTGCCAAACAATAAGATTTACCATCACTACAAATCAAGGGGAGTTTAGGTGATCAGATCTAAAAAAATTCTAAGTTCATTCTTTCTGTGCCGTTGCAAAGCTCTAAACTCAGCGTCTCTGGCTGCCCACCGCACATCACTCTTCTACCAATGAGGTACCTCTTGCACCTCTGAACCAATAGCCGTGTGTTCATACAGAACCATGTCAGTTGACACACACAACTATTGGTTCAGAGGTGCAAACGTCACCTCATTGAAGGAAACCGATGTCCCGTGGGCGGCCGGAGCCTCTGAGTTTTAGCAATGTGCAACGGAACAGAAAGGGTGCGTTTAGCACCCTTTTTTTTTAATCTTAACACTTAAATCTCCCCTTGATTTTTAGTGATGGTAAATCCTAGCATTTGTTAACCCTTTCATGACAGGGTCAATTGAAGTCACGCGATCACAAGATTTCAGTTATTGGATCGGGTCAGGGGGGCGTCCCTATGACGCTAGGCATGCCCTCCAGACTGTGATCACATCCAGGAAGAGCTGTTGGCTTCAGGACTATTCCGTCCTAACGGCGATAAAGCCCAGCACAGTTAGGATGAAATAGTCATAACGGCATTAAAAGGTTAAACGCTTGGATTTACCATCCACAGTTGTTTTTTTTTTTTTTTTTTGGGGGGGGGGGGTCCCCCAGTTCCACCCCCAAGGTGCCAGCTTTTCATGATATCTAAACCCAGAGAACATGGGAAATAATCGGCTTATTAGTAACTGTGGTTAATATCCTGAGCTCATTCATCATCTGATTATTTCATCTGCGCTCTAGTTAAGATATCATGAAAATCTGGCCTGTTGGTGTGTCTCTAGGATTGGGGTTGAAAAACACTGGTATAACAGGGACCACTGGTACAACAAATGGGGACCCTTTAAGGACATATTATATGCATTTTCTTTTTTGCGTTTAAGGCAGTAGATCATTAATGAGACCTAAAAGTGATAGAAAGGTCAACGTTGAAATGTCCAGGGCTGCATTTCAATGTGAAATACAAACATTTTTGCAATATACTTCCATTAGCAAAAATGCTTCTAGTAAGTTATTACGGTTTTTCTGTGGCATACGTACATATCCCATGAGAGTCAATAGTGGCTTGTATAACAAAAACTACATCTTCACAGAAACAATACCCACCATCTTCAGCTCTCTGAGCTTGAATACAGGTGCACAAGCCTCCACAGGATATGTGCGTATGCCACAGAAAAACAGTAACAACTTTTACTACAAGCATTTTTGCTGATGGAACTCTATTACAAAAATGTTTCTGTTTCAAATTAAAATTAAGTTGTGCACATTTCCAATTTTGACCTTTCTATCCCTTTAAAGCTTAGACTGATATTACTGTGCTGTGTAGCCTGACCTTTGTGGTTCCTAAAAGGGCCACATAGAAACAAATCCTGTTTGATGAGTCACTTGCAGCTTTACAGCATCCTTACAATCATTTAAATGTTTTACAAAGGATTAATCTGTGCACAACCATCAATTACACAGTGCAGATCTGTTATGATAGTTCTGTTTAGTAAAGCAGGAGTCTGTCTGATGCTTTTGTGTTGAATCTGAACATATAAATGTGTCCTGATGACTGATTTAGTAGAATTCCAGCCCTTCTATATATTTTTCTCTGTTAGCACAATGCATACAATGCAAAATAAATGAATACATTATAAAACTCATCAGTTGTCACAAACAATCTGTAAAGCTTTAGCTATACTTGTTCTTTCAAAAACATTACTAAAGCAATTTCTGTTTCCCTGAGCAGTAGGTTTTAAAATGTTATTCAACAAGTGTACCCTCATAGAATGTGATATACAATACGATTAAAGGGATAGGAAAGGCACAATTTAAACTTGCAGATAGAGCATGTAATTGTAAAACTTTTAAGTTCTCTTCTATTTTCAAATGTGCTTCGCTCTCTTGGTATCCCTTGTTGAAAAAGAATATGCACATATACTACACTAGAGGGAGCTAGGTGCTGATTGGTGCCTGCACACATTTGTCTCGTGATTGGCTGACTAGATGGGTTGAGCTAGCTGCCTGTAGTGCAATGCTGTTCCTTCAGCAAAGGATAACTAAGCAAATTTGATAATGGAAGTAAATTGTTTAAAATTGTATGTTCTATCCAAATCATGAAAGAAACTTTACAGGTTTTATGTCCCTTTAAAATGGTGACAAGTGAAAGTGGCAAACTGTTTTATATCTCTCTAATTAGCTACTTCCTTAAAGCAATGTGCCCAGTACCTGTTCCAGAAGTTAACTTATAGTACTGATGGGGCAGTGTCACCCAAGCTATTGAAGGCAATGGTACATGCTTCTGGCTGCCAGTAGACATGGGAGAGGAACTAAATCACTACTGTGCATGTGAAGAGACTTTAACTGTTCAGCCTCTCTGCTCTGAGACAGTGGGCAGCAAGGAATATACTACCATTAACACAAAGGGTCAGGCAATACAGCCTTTTATTTATAAAATGCACGGAGTGAGCTGGTGCAGAGTTCTGCAACCACATAAACTAAAGACCTAATTCTACACACATGCATGGGCACTAATATCTCTGTAAGGTCATGACTAGAGGTAATGCACTAAACTTAAATACAGTACCGCTCCTCCGTTTTTAAAATCAGTCTAGTCAAAAATTAAACTTTCATTATTCAGCTAGCGCATGCAATCTGTAACTTTCCAATCTACTTAGTGTCACATTTGCTTTTGTTCTCTTGGTATTATTTGTTGAAAGCTAAACCTATTTAGGCACATATGCTAATTGCTGAGACCTTGAATGTCGCCTCTTATCTCAGTGCATTTTGACTTTTTCACAGACAGTGCTAGTCCATGTGTGCGATATAGATAACATGATTTAGATTATGCTTACTCCCGTGGAGTTGTAAGTCAGCAATGATTGGATAAAATGCAAGTCTGTCAAAAAATCTGAGATAAGGGGGCAGTCTGCAGAGACTTAGATACAAGTTAATCACAGAGGTAAAATCTATATTAATATAACAGTGTTGGTTATGTAAAACTAGGGAATGGCTTATAAAGGGATTAACCATCTTTTTAAACAAACTTTTTCAAGTAGACTGTCCCTTTAATTATATTGTAAATGTAGGCTCACGTGTAAGCTATGACATCACCTTTTGGGTATTTTGATTCTTTGTAGTCTTTAGGGTTAATCTCCCTACTCATTCTCTACAGCTTTCTGCGCATAAGCGCACTTACAAATATGTGATTACCTTATTACAACTTCTACATAATTATAGGCGTTTCCTTATATTGGAGAGATTTATAAACATGTACTTATAATGCAAGTACACTGTACTAGTTGGGTTTATAAATCTTTTGAGTTTTAATTTTTGTTTGTCATTTTTTATTGAGAAAACCAAAGTACATACATAGATGTGCGCACTGACATATGAAGGGTATACATACATTAGATAGGTTACATCTAAAGAGTAATCTGGGCTGTAGCTTATTTATGTTACTTAACCATTATTTAATGTCTAGAATGTTCTTCCATTTTTGGTTGAGTTAATTTGTCTATTCGTCCTTCTATTATATAGTTTCTATATTTCTAGTAGATCAGACGATTGTTTATATCAAGATTTGCTCTATTTGGTTTCCAAAACAAGATCTAAACATGAAAACTAAACCTAGAACAGGTTACATGTATCTGGTTGCTAATATTAATAATTTCTCTTGTTAAGTGTGTTCAGTCCACTGGTCATCCATTACTTATGGGATATATTCTCCTTCCCAACAGGAAGTTGCAAGATCACCCAAGCAGAGCTGCTATATAGCTCCTCCCCTCACATGTCATATCCAGTCATTTTCTTGCAACCCTCAACAAAGGAGGTCGCGAGAGGAGTCGGAGTTTTTACTTAATTATTCTTCAATCAAAAGTTTGTTATTTTAAAATGACACCGGAGTGTGCCGTTTTTTGTATCTCAGGCAGTATTTGGAGAAGAATCTGCCTGCGTTTTTCTATGATCTTAGCAGACGTAACTAAGATCCGCTGGCTGTTCTCGACATTCTGAGGAGTAGGGTAACTTCAGAAAGAGGGGAATAGCATGCGGGGTCCCCCGCAAATGAGGTATGTGCAGTACATTATTTTCTGGGAATGGAATTGACTAAGAAAATACTGCTGTTACCCATATGATGTAAGTACAGCCTTAAATGCAGTAGTAGCGACTGGTATCAGGCTGATAAAGGTATGCGCAGTTGAGTTATTTTCTAGGGACTAGAATTTGACTGAGAAAATACTGTTAATACTGAAATAATGTTTAAGCCTTATCTGCAGTGGAAGCGACTGGTAGCAGGCTTAGTGATAACTTTGCATGACATTCAAAATGTTGTTTTTAAAACGTTTACTGGCATGTTATTCGTTTGTGAGGTACTTTGGTGATAACTCTTTTTGGGCATGATTTTTTTCCACATGGCTAACGTATTTTCTGCATAGAAACCATTATATCAGGTCTCCCACTGTTGTAATATGAGTGGGAGGGACCTTGTTTTAGCGCCTTGTTGCGCAGTTAAAATTCTAGCACAGTCTTCCTGTTTCTTCCTCCTTGATCCAGGACGTCTCTAGAGAGCTCAGGGGTCTTCAAAATTCGTTTTTGAGGGAGGTAATCAGTCACAGCAGATCTGTGACAGTGTGTTTGACTGTGATAAAAGCGTTAAATCTTAATTTGATATCCGTTTTTGGGTATTGAGGGGTTAATCATCCTTTTGCTAATGGGTGCAATCCTCTGCTAATTAATACATTTCTCGTTAAGAATTGTTGACTACAACTGAATTAGTTTTCTTTGTTATTCAACTGTGTTTTTAAAAGCGCTGCAGCGTTTTTTATATTGCTTGTAAACTTATTGAAAGTGATTTCCAAGCTTGCTAGCTTCATTGCTAGTCTGTTTAAACATGTCTGATACAGAGGAATCTGCTTGTTCATTATGTTCAAAAGCCGATGTGGAGCCCAATAGAAATATGTGTACCAATTGTATTGATATTACTTTGAATAAAAGTCAATCTGTACCGATAAAGAAATTATCACCAGACAACGAGGGGGAAGTTATGCCGTCTAACTCTCCTCACGTGTCGGTACCTGCGTCTCCCGCTCGGGAGGTGCGTAAGATTGAGGCACCAAGTACATCAAGGCCCTTACAAATCACTTTACATGATATGGCTAATGTTATGAAAGAAGTATTATACAATATGCCCGAATTAAGAGGCAAGCGCGATAGCTCTGGGTTAAGGACAGAGCGCGCTGATGACACGAGAGCCATGTCTGAACTGCGTCACAATTTGCAGAACATGAGGACGGTGAGCTTCATTCTGTCGGTGACGGTTCTGATCCGGGGAGACCGGATTCAGAAATTTCAAATTTTAAATTTAAGCTTGAGAACCTCCGCGTGTTACTAGGGGAGGTGTTAGCGGCTCTGAATGATTGCGACACGGTGGCAATCACAGAGAAATTATGTAGGTTGGATAGATACTATGCGGTACCGGTGTGTACTGACGTTTTTCCTATACCAAAAAGGCTTACAGAAATTATTAGTAAGGAGTGGGATAGACCCGGTGTGCCCTTTTCCCCTCCTCAGATATTTAGAAAAATGTTCCCTATAGACGCCACCACACGAGACTTATGGCAGACGGTCCCTAAGGTGGAGGGTGCAGTTTCTACTTTAGCCAAGCGTACCACTATCCCGGTGGAGGATAGCTGTGCTTTCTCAGATCCAATGGATAAAAAATTAGAGGGTTACCTTAAGAAAATGTTTGTTCAACAAGTTTTATATTGCAGCCTCTTGCATGCATTGCGCCTGTCACGGCTGCAGCGGCATTCTGGTTTGAGTCTCTGGAAGAGGCGATTCGCACAGCACCATTGGATGAGACTTTGAGCAAAGTTAGAACGCTTAAACTGGCTAATGCGTTTGTTTCGGATGCCGTAGTGCATTTAACCAAACTTACGGCTAAAAATTCCGGATTCACCATACAGGCGCGCAGGGCGCTATGGCTTAAATCCTGGTCAGCAGATGTAACTACTTAACATTCCTTTCAAAGGGCAGACCTTATTCGGGCCCGGCTTGAAGGAAATTATTGCTGACATTACGGGAGGTAAGGGCCACACCCTTCCTCAGGACAGGGCCAAATCAAAGGCCAAACAGTCTAATTTTCGTGCCTTTCGTAACTTCAAGGCAGGAGCAGCATCAACTTCCTCCGCTCCAAAACAGGAAGGAACTACTGCTCGTTACAGACAGGGTTGGAAAGGCAACCAGTCATGGAACAAGGGCAAGCAGGCCAGAAAGCCTACTTCCGCCCCTAAGACAGCATGAAGACAGGGCCCCCTCTCCGGAGACGGATCTAGTGGGGGGCAGACTTTCTCTCTTCGTCCAGGCCTGGGCAAGAGATGTACAGGATCCCTGGACGTTGGAGATTATATCTCAGGGATACCTTCTGGATTTCAAAACTTCTCCTCCACGAGGGAGGTTTCATCTGTCAAGGTTATCAACAAACCTAGTAAAGAAAGAGGCATTTCTACAATGTGTACAAGACCTCTTAGTGATGGGAGTGATCCACCCAGTTCTGCGAACGGAACGAGGACAAGGGTTTTACTCAAATCTATTTGTGGTTCCCAAAAAAGAGGGAACCTTCAGACCAATCTTAGACTTAAAAATCTTAAACAAATTCCTAAGGGTTCCATCGTTCAAGATGGAAACCATTCAGACCATCCTGCCCATGATCCAAGAGGGTCAATATATGACCACAGTGGACTTAAAGGATGCCTACCTTCACATACCGATTCACAAAGATCATTATCGGTACCTAAGATTTGCTTTTCTAGACAGGCATTACCAGTTTGTAGCTCTTCCCTTCGGGTTAGCTACGGCCCCGAGAATTTTTACAAAGGTTCTGGGCTCACTTCTGGTGGTACTAAGACCACGAGGCATAGCGGTGGCTCCGTACCTAGACGACATTCTGATTCAAGCGTCAAGTTTTCAAAATGCAAAGTCTCATACAGAGATAGTTCTAGCATTTCTGAGGTCGCATGGGTGGAAAGTGAACGTGGAAAAGAGTTCTTTGTTACCGCTCACAAGGGTTCCTTTTCTAGGGACTCTTATAGATTCTGTAGAGATGAAGATTTACCTGACGGAGGCCAGGTTATCAAAGATTCTCAATGCTTGCCGTGCCCTTCACTCCATTCCAAGCCCATCAGTAGCTCAGTGTATGGAAGTAATCGGCTTGATGGTCGCGGCAATGGACATAGTGCCATTTGCGCGCCTGCATCTCAGACCGCTGCAACTATGCATGCTAAGTCAGTGGAACGGGGATTACTCAGATCTGTCCCCTTTGCTAAATCTGGACCAGGAGACCAGAGATTTTCTTCTCTGGTGGTTGTAACGGGTTCATCTGTCCGAAGGAATGACCTTTCGCAGACCAGATTGGACGATTGTAACAACAGATGCCAGCCTTCTAGGCTGGGGAGCAGTCTGGAACTCCCTGAAGGCTCAGGGATCGTGGACTCAGGAGGAGAAACTCCTACCAATCAACATTCTAGAATTAAGAGCAATATTCAATGCTCTTCTAGCTTGGCCTCAGCAACACTGAGGTTCATCAGGTTTCAGTCGGACAACATCACGACTGTGGCTTACATCAATCATCAAGGGGGAACCAGGAGTTCCCTAGCGATGTTGGAAGTTTCGAAGATAATTCGCTGGGCAGAGTCACACTCTTGCCACCTATCAGCGATCTACATCCCAGGTGTGGAGAACTGGGAAGCGTATTTTCTAAGTCACCAGACTTTTCATTCGGGGGAGTGGGAACTACACCCGGAGGTATTTGCTCAACTGATTCGTCGTTGGGGCAAACCGGATCTGGATCTTATGGCATCTCGCCAGAACGCCAAGCTTCCTCGTTACGGATCCAGGTCCAGGGACCCAGGAGCGGTGCTGGTGGATGCACTTGCAGCCCCTTGGGTTTTCAACATAGCTTATGTGTTTCCACCTTTTCCGTTGCTACCTCGACTGATTGCCAGGATCAAACAGGAGAGAGCATCGGTGATTCTGATGGCGCCTGCGTGGCCACGCAGGACCTGGTATGCAGACCTAGTGGACATGTCGTCCTGTCCACCATGGTCTCTACCTCTGAGGCAGGACCTTCTAATTCAGGGTCCTTTCAACCATCCAAACCTAATTTCTCTGAGGCTGACTGCTTGGAGATTGAACGCTTGATTCTATCAAAGCGTGGGTTTTCGGATTCGGTTATTGATACATTGATACAGGCTCGGAAACCTGTTGCCAGTAAAATTTACCATAAGATATGGCGTAAATATTTATATTGGTGTGAATCCAAGAGTTACTCATGGAGTAAGGTTAGGATTCCTAGGATATTGTCTTTTCTACAAGAGGGTTTAGAAAAGGGCTTATCCGCTAGTTCACTAAAGGGACAGATTTCTGCTCTGTCTATTCTTTTACACAAGCGTCTGGCAGGGAATCCAGACGTCCAGGCTTTTTGTCAGGCTTTGGCTAGGATTAAGCCTGTGTTTAAGGCTGTTGCTCCTCCGTGGAGCTTAAACTTGGTTCTTAAAGTTCTTCAGGGTGTTCCGTTTGAACCCCTTCATTCCATTGATATTAAGCTTTTATCTTGGAAAGTTCTGTTTTTGATGGCTATTTCCTCGGCTCAAAGAGTCTCGGAGTTATCTGCCTTACATTGTGATTCTCCTTATCTGATCTTTCATTCAGACAAGGTAGTCCTACGTATTAAACCTGGGTTTTTGCCTAAGGTTGTTTCTAACAGGAATATCAATCAAGAGATTCTTGTTCCATTATTGTGTCCTAATCCTTCAAAGAAGGAACGTCTTTTGCATAATCTAGACGTAGTCCGTGCCCTGAAGTTCTACTTACAGGCACCTAAAGATTTTCGACAAACTTCTTCCCTGTTTGTCGTTTACTCTGGACAGAGGAGAGGTCAAAAGGCTTCGGCTACCTCTCTCTCTTTTTGGCTTCGTAGCATAATACGTTTAGCCTATGAGACTGCTGGACAGCAGCCTCCTGAAAGAATTACAGCTCATTCCACTAGAGCTGTGGCTTCCACTTGGGCCTTTAAAAATGAGGCCTCTGTTGAACAGATTTGCAAGGCTGCAACTTGGTCTTCACTTCATACTTTTTCCAAATTTTCCAAATTTGACACTTTTGCTTCTTCGGAGGCTGTTTTTGGGAGAGGTTCTACAGGCAGTGGTTCCTTCTGTTTAATGTTCCTGCCTTGTCCCTCCCTTCATCCGTGTACTTTAGCTTTGGTATTGGTATCCCATAACTAATGGATGACCCGTGGACTGAACACACTTAACAAGAGAAAACATAATTTATGCTTACCTGATAAATGTATTTCTCTTGTAGTGTGTTCAGTCCACGGCCCGCCCTGTCTTTTTGAGGCAGGTTCTAAATTTTAAATTATAACTCCAGTCACCACTGCACCCTATAGTTTCTCCTTTCTCGTCTTGTTTCGGTCGAATGACTGGATATGACATGTGAGGGGAGGAGCTATATAGCAGCTCTGCTTGGGTGATCCTCTTGCAACTTCCTGTTGGGAAGGAGAATATATCCCATAAGTAATGGATGACCCGTGGACTGAACACACTACAAGAGAAATAAATTTATCAGGTAAGCATAAATGTTTTTGTCTTATTATGCATGAGATCTCTGATCGCTCTTATCTGAAATATGATTTATTTTATGGCAGATACTAACTAATTCCTTTTATTCTATACAATTGCTAGTAATTATATTTGTATGTGTAGGACTACTTGTCAAAAACCCAGCGCTTTCTTTGTGTATGATTCCCAATAAAAAATTCCCCAGTTTAAAATGGTAGAAACAACTCTATTAATGAAGCGCTTCCACTGATTTCTTCCAGTCGACACCCGTAGGGATGTTAGGAGATTTCCACATTATGGGAATCTCCTGTTTCGCTTAATTAAGTAAAATTTAAAAATGGTGCTTTTTATTATTACATGTGACTTATAGGCCTCTCATTCAGTAATGATATTTCTGAAGCGAGTTGTAATTGTAGTACTGAATTGATGTTATTTGTTGTTATATCCCAGGAAGGTTTTATTTTGTGACAGTGCCACCAGACATGGTCACCTCATAATCCGCAGCCTCTCCAGCATCTTTCATTTGCTGTTGGGAACATTATATTTAATTCTAGTTAGGGTCAGATACCATTGCATCATGATTTTGATGTTTTGTCTCTAGGGCTTTGGTTGAATGCGCAGATTTAGCTAATGCTCTAAATCGTGCTTTCCATGATTTCTTAGGGGCTTGGAGTCCTAGCTCTCTTCCCCATCCTTTAACATATCCTGGACTTGTAGGGTTTCTACATTTCAGTATTTTATATAGGTTAGATGAGTTTTTTTAGGTGGAGTGATACTTGGGCATATTTTTTCAAAGGCATTGAGAGTGCATGTTAAGTTGTTTTTGTGTGTATAGATATTGTGACATCTGGTGGTATCTGATCTAAGGTTTTAAGAAGCCGCTATTTAAATGGTCTATTTGGTCTTTTGGTAGAGGCTTACCTTCTTGAGTTGAGGTGCAATTGGTGTTCCTATTTGAGCTTCTCTACCTGCAGGAAATTTTGCTAGGTTGAGTAGGGGTGTAAGTGGAGCGTATTTTTGTTATAGTATTTACTTTTTTTTTTGGAGACCCCCCCACGATGAAATAGAATTTAACAGATCTTTTTTTCTTTCTTCTTTCTCTGCAGTAAACCTTTAAAAATTTGTGTGAGAAGTTTATATAAATGACTAATTCAGAACAAGAATAATAATACTAATAATACTAATAATACAAATAATACTACTACTAATACTACTACTACTAATAATAATACTACTACTACTACTAATAATAATAATCCCAGTGGCAGAATTTTTTTTTTTCACTTTCTGCGATGAGGTTTTTTTTTAATGAAAAATTTTCTGCCGCTTGGTATGAAATTAAATTTTAAATGAAGCAGTTACACTAAATCACCAGCTCGATTGCAATGTACTTATTAACTGGAGCAATTTTAAAGCAATTTTTAAAATGTATAATATATTGCGGAAGCTTAATACGACATTGCAAATTAAGTGCTGAGAAAAAATAAATGTTTTTTTTTTTTTTTTATAACGTCTCTTTAATAAATTTAGTTTACTTTGGCCTTGGTCTAACATGACAAAATTATAAGGTAAAAAGGTGTATTGCTCACAAGAATGTCTTACATTCAGGAGTCACAGAAAGGCTAGGGGGCAGGGTTAAAAATATGATGCACTACTCCGAATTTGACTGTTCTCTGCAAACAGCACTTCATTCTGACTACACTAGATTATAGGGACAGTCTAGTCCAAAATAAACTCATGATTTTGATAGGGAATGTAATTTTAAACAATTTTCCAATTTACTTTTATCACCTTTTTTGCTTTGTTCTCTTGGTATTCTTAGTTGAAAGCTAAACATAGGAGGTTCATATGCTAATTTCTACGACCTTGAAGGCTGCCTTTTCTCTCAGGGCATTTTGACAGTTTTTTACCACTAGAGGGTGTTAGTTAATGTGTGTCATATGGATAACACTGTGCTCACGCACGTGGAGTTCCTAGGAGCCAGCACTGATTGGCTAAAATGCATGTGTCAAAAAGAACTGAAAAAAGGGGGCAGTTTGCAGAGGCTTAGATCAGATAATCAGAGGTAAAAAATGTATATAACTGTGTTGGTTATGCAAAACTAGGGAATTGGTAATAAAGGGATTATCTATCTTTTAAAACAATAAAAATTCTGCTGTAGACTGTCCCTTTAAGGAAGACTTGCACAGAGCAGCCAGAGCACGGCGCTGATGGGGAGCAGAGCTTCAAATCAAAATAGCCAACAGTTCCTGCATGTTTCCCATACTTTCTGCAGACATGCTGCATTTTCTGCATTGACATCTCAGATCACAGCATGTTCTGCCTTGGGGATAAAAATAAATCGGTAGGGGAGGCGGAGCTTGGCCAAGACTGTGAATGGCCGCACACTGAATTAGCTCTGAAGCCCTAAGACTCTTGCTACAGGTAACAAGCAGATTTTAATAAGTCAGAACTAGCTGGAAAACCCAGACACATAACTACAAAGGGTCTGAGCGCCTGTGACAACTACTTTGAGGAGCGGAACAATAACGGAGACCCGTGTTTAGACAAGTGCGCAGTAAGGCCTGAGCGGGCTGGGAACCAGCCGCAGCGGTAAACACTCTGACCGCGTAAAGGATAGCTCAACGGATGCCGCATTTGAGCAGCAGTGACTTCACAAATAGAGCCAAGACAAACGGGAGTTTGGCGTGCCTGGGACCTGGCAGCCCAGATAAGTGCGCAGTAGCGGATCGCTGTACCGGAGGGTAAGACACTGAGCGTTAAGGGGCCCACTACCTGACACATCACTGATCTCTGCAGGACTTGGGTAGAAGCAATCAGGTACTTTACAAGCTGTGGTGGGAGACGGGGAGGTGCATTTAGTCGCTCGGTGCTGCCCGGTGTTGCCTTTTTTTTGGTGTGTGGTTTGTAAAGCTGACAAATGCCATTCCGGTATGGAGAGCCAAAGCTTGCAGATGTAAGTGCAAAGTAGCAAACCCTGAGGCTTTATTACACACAAAATTGAAGGGGCATCGTTTGCAAAGGTCAACTAGTTTATTAACAGGCACTTTGATCACTTAAGCTAAATAAGCCTAGTAGATGTGAGGGAAAACCCCTGGCTGATTTCAACTGAAGCATTGTTAAATCACATAGGCCTGTCTGATTTGAACTGGCTCCCTATACAGAGACATAACTGACAGTCCATATACTTTATACAGCCAGACATAGGATAATTCCACTTGCCCTACCTTATTGCTCAGTAAGCAAAAATGGCGAATAGACGAATAACCAAACCAGTGAAGGGGTCTCAATCTTCCAATATGGAAAATTACTTAATTTCAACTGAAAATGCTCCTGGCATCAATAAAGAACTACCAGACAGTGGCAAACAAGCTGCTGCAGCACAGACTTCCAATCTGGATCCCCTGCAGCCTTGTTATCTCACTAGAGAGGACATTACACACTTGTCATCTAAAAAGGATATACAGGAAGCAATGACAGATGTCAAACTTATGTTTAGGGATCTGAAAAAAGATATAGTGGCAGTGGATCACAGAGTCTCTCAGATTGAGGAAATACAGGAAACTATACGCTCAGACCTCCAACACCAGGCCAGTTGTATGCAATCCCAGGATGCCACGGTCCAGTCCTTGACCGACAGAATAGAAGACCTTGAAAACAGGAGCAGGCGCAACAACTTGAGGTTGCGCGGCGTCCCTGAAACAGTGCTCCCGCCCGAGATAGGTCATTACATTCAGGATTTCTTCAAATTCCTTAAAAATGCTCCAGACGCAGCTGACATACAAGTTGAAAGGGCACATAGGGCCCTCAGGCCTAGACCGCCGGCCAGGGCCCCACCAAGGGATATAATCATCAGACTTCTCTCTTACAGGGATAAAGAAGAAATTCTTCGGCTGGCTAGAAATAAGCACCCTCTTACCTATGAAGGTTCTGATCTCCAGGTGTTTTCGGATTTATGCCCTGCAACATTACAGAAGCGAAGAGATCTGCGCTACATTACCTCTAGTCTTAGAGACCACCACATCCAATACCGGTGGGGATTTCCCACTTGTATCATCGCATCTAAAAATGGCTCAACAGCAATTTATAAATCACTGGAAGATCTCCCCACCCTAAATCAGTCATTTGGTTTACAAATTAGACCACCAAACATACCTGCTGTTCCTGTACAACCTGGCCCTAATATTAATAATGGGGTAGCAGACCGAGGCCCGGACTAGGCTACTGGAGGCCTTGACAATTTGCATTGTCGTGTCATATCTGGCACGCTAATGGAACTGATCTCCCATGGAACACCCTACCTGGAAATGGAAACTCCACCACCCTCTGCGACAGATAAGTTTATAAATATATAATGCAGCTCTAGTCACTTGTTATATGCATAAACTTCTATTTTGACTATATAATTGTAGAATTAACAGTATGCATTTCCGACACCTTGGATAAGCCTTCTGTACATTGAGAGACTTCGGCAGGTGTTGGAAACCAATCTCTCATTTGGGAGTCTGCATCTCATTTGCTCTATGTTGCTTATCCAAATGTTATTTGCAGCTACTTTTACAATGTTGTGTGTATATTTAATTTCTCACATATAGTAATGCATTTTATCAACAATCAAGACTAGCATCAGGCATTAACAAATCTATTTGTTGCCCCCCTAGGTGTAATAGGATTTAAACATCACTATATTTACAGAGTATATAAATAAAAGAAATCTTAAAAAAAAAAAAAAAAAAAAAAAAGAAATCTGGGGTGTGGGTAGAGAAGAGTATGCACTAGTCTTTAATTAAGCAAATTGAGTGAACTACCAATGGGTATTCTCTAGAGAACATAGGTCTCTAGGTGGGGTTGGCATGGGAGAGAGTTAGGTGCTCCTGCTACCAGTTTATATCCTAGTTCTGACAATGTTTATTGATATGTATTGAGTTACTTTACCTACAAAGTTCAAATATCAGTTAATTTTTCTATGCAAGAGTTTTGGGGTTACTACCTCCTATTTGTGTACTTAATACTTGTTTTTTGCCCCCTTTCTCCTATCCCTCCAATTTTACATCCTTCTGTGTTAAGTGTGAGGATCTCGCTTGTGTCTGCTAGATTCGCTCTGAACTCTCTTTTTCCTCTTCCCACTTCTTCCTGTCTCTACATTCCCCACTCTTTTCTCTAGCAATCCTAACTCACCCTTCTCCTTAGCTTCTTCACTTTAACGCACTTTTCCTACTACTGCTTAGAACCTCCCCACCTCTTTTGAAACTCTCCTCTCGTCGTTCTTATCCTCCCCTCCCCTCCTTGTTTCCCCCCTCCTTTTAAACCCCCTCACCCTCCTTTTTTTTTTTTTTTTTTCTTCTCTCCCCTCCCCTACTTCATCCATGGCGCGCCCACAACCATTAAATAAATCCCTCAACCTGGACCTTCTAACTATCAATGTTAAGGGTATGAATAGCCCAGAGAAACGCTCGATTATCACGAGAGATCTACACAGAATGGGAGGTGACATCATTTATATTCAAGAAACACACTTTTCTAAACATAGAGAACCCAAATGGTATAACAGATATTATCCAGAGGCTTGTTTTGCATCTGGGCCCTCCAAAAAAAATGGAGTTGGTATTTTATTCCGCCGTGATGTCCCATTCCAATTGGAGCAAACTACTAAAGACCCCAATGGTAGATATATAATTTTGATAGGCAAATTATATGGTAGATCCGTGACCCTGGTCAACCTCTACCTCCCACATAAGGCTCAAGATGTGTTCTTTAAGAAAATCATACAGCTGATTTTGGAATCACAAAAAGGTATCCTCCTCCTGGGAGGGGATTTCAACATCTCCCTAAACCCGTGCCTGGACACCTCGGACGGTCTCTCCAGCGCTCCACATAAAGTATCTAAACATCTAATTAGGTCTCTTAGAGAGCTGAACCTGCACGATATCTGGCGTACCTTCCACCCAACAGACAAAAATTTCACTTTCTATTCGCACCCTCACAGGAAGTACACCAGAATCGATTACCTTTTTACAGATTCAATGGGTCTTACGATTACGGCGGGGAGTAGTATCAACGTGATTACATGGTCGGATCATGCTCCTGTTAAATGCACTATCAACTGGCCAAACGCCCCGGTAACCTCACATGTATGGAGGCTTGACGAATACCTTCTTGACGATAAACTCTTAATATCAAAGCTACAAAAGAACATTGAGGAATATTTCCTCCTAAACGCGGACGGGGCTACCGCTGATTCCACTGTGTGGGAAGCCCATAAAAGTGTAATCAGAGGCCATTTAATCGGGCACAGTGCAGCTCTGCGCAGATCCAAAAGGGAAACCTACAACGCGTTGTTGGCACAGGTTTCACAAAAAGAACTAGCGCATAAAGACTGCCCCGCTGATCAGACCCTTCATTCAGAGCTGGCCTTAGCCAGATCGGCGTTATTACGCCATTTACAAGAGGAGCAACACAAAAAAGCCCTAATTATGCGACAAACCTTTTTTGAGCAAAGTAATAAAGCAGGGAAGTTATTGGCCCGTGCTTTAGCCCGGAAAAGACTGCGCTCATATATTTATGAAATCACAGATGAATGTGGAGTGACGCATAGAGATGGTCAATCCATAGCGAATACCCTTGGCAATTTTTATAAAACCCTCTACAACATACGCCCAGCAGAAAACTCGCGGGTAGAGTCCCACAACAGACGGACCTTTGAACAAAAGGTATCTGACTATATTGAAAAAGCGGGAGTTCCATCTTTGACCGCTGAGCAGGCATGTCAATTAGATGCGCCCTTCACTACGGAGGAGATTCTAGCAGCTATCAAAAGCCTCCCAGCTGGGAAAAGTCCGGGCCCAGATGGGTTTGGTACGCGCTACTATAAAAGATTTGCAGGCATTTTAATACCTCATATGCTCAAGGTGTTCCACCGGCTTTCAGAAGCTCCCATTCTACCAAACTCGATGCTGGAAGCATTCATCTCGGTGATCCCTAAGCCGGATAAACCAGAGAATCTGCCTGGCAGTTATAGGCCGATATCATTGCTTAACTCTGATATCAAGATCCTGGCCAAAGCCATAGCCAACCGCCTCAAGATATTTTTGCCACATCTGGTCTCTACCGATCAAACAGGATTCATCCCGGCAAGAGAGGCACGGGATAACACTCTCAGAGTGATCCAGCTGATTTCTCATGCGCAGGCCGCTTCCGCTCCGTTGGTCCTTGTGTCAACGGATGCGGAAAAAGCCTTTGATCGAGTCAATTGGACTTTTATGCGAATCACCCTAGAAAAAATGGGCTTCGGAGCTCATTTTATAAACAATGTACTTTCACTATACTCAAACCCAAACGCCAAGGTTCGTGTGAACGGACTGTTCTCGGATACATTCCAGATCTCTAATGGGACAAGACAGGGGTGCCCCCTCTCGCCTCTGCTCTTTGCTCTGATCATGGAGGTCTTAGCCTGTCAGATACGCAAAAACCCAGAGATACATGGATTTAAAACAGGGGGAATCGAGCACAAATTGGCCATGTACGCCGACGATGTGCTGTTGACCCTAGCCGATAATGGTGGGTCTCTGCAGGAATCGCTAACCGAGTTTGAGAGATTTGGGCAGATGTCAGATTTTTCACTCAATCTTTCCAAATCTGAAATCTTAAACATTTCAATGCCTAGAGAAGCTTTTGATTTAAATAGCGAAGGTTGCCCCCTGAGGATTGCTATAAAATACCTTAAATACCTAGGTGTTACACTGGCACCTTCGGTTGGGGAAATTGTGTCCATAAATTATAAACGTATCAGAGAGGAGGCCACACGGGATTTTGCGGCATGGAAAAATAAGACCATCTCTTGGATGGGCAGAATACAAGTGGCTAAAATGAACATTTTACCCAGAGTACTATATATTATGCAGGCCATCCCTCTGTCGTCTGCTGATCACCTAATCCATCAAATACAGTCGCTAATTGAATCGTACATCTGGAACGATCTAAGACCACGGATCAACCAAAGGACGATGTACCTGCCCAGAGACCGGGGGGGGGCAGGTGTCCCTCGACTAAGCGAATACCTAAAGGCCATCCAGCTACAACGAATAGTTGAGTGGTGCCATGGTTCGCCAAACAAAGCTTGGATAGGCTTGGATAGGGAGATCCTCGGTAGGGGTAACGTGGGATCTCTTGCGTGGATCAGTCCTGCTCAACGCCCTGCCTGGCTCGCACGGTATCCTCTGATTGAGGACGTGTTGAGTAGATGGGATAAATTAATTAAGGCGAAACCGTATATCTCTACCTCTATATCACCTGTGATGCCCGTTCGTGAAAATCCAGATAACGGATTAGCTAATAAAGCCTACTCTCTGGGGTCCTGCTATACTCTAGCGGAGACAGCGATTTCAGGTGCATTGTCGGGGGACAAAATCAAGTCACATATGGATCTGGCTGAATGGGATCGCGACCTGTTTTCTTCTTGGTTCAGGGCAATGCAATTCCATCATTACTACAGTGCTCTGCGTGACAAAGAGTTACTGAAAAGACAGAAAACACCATTTGAAGTGCTTTGCACCTCACCAACTTTACCACGTCATCTCATCTCAATTCTGTATAAAATGCTGTTGGGGGGGGGCGATGATGCGCTTCCCTCTTACACAACGGCATGGCAACAAGAACTGGGCGTTGAGCCTGACCTCAAGGCATGGTTATCCATGTTTCGCAGAGCGAAACATGTGTCGGTATCGATGAAACTGCAAGAGACACACTTTAAATTTTTGAGTCGTTGGTACCTCACCCCACAGAGGTTAAAAAAAATATACCCACACACAGGTGGTGAGTGCTGGAGGGGCTGCGGGGAGGTGGGAACCATGCTACATATCTGGTGGCAGTGTCCTCATATACAACCCTTCTGGAACGAGGTGTTTCGGGAGTGTAGCAGGTTACTGGAGATCATTCTACCACCAGACCCTAAATATCTTATATTTCATGAACTACCTAAAATAGTCATGGCCGCGAAACGTCATTTGTTCCTCCTAATGCTGAATTGTGCAAAAGGACTCATACCAAGACATTGGAAATCAATACACACACCTAGCCTGGAGGAGTGGAGGGCTGGGGTCTGGGATCTTTTGAGCCTGGAGAGGTTCCACTACCTAAAGACTGGGAGACTTGAGACTCATGAATATATGATTCTGATCTGGGAGGGTAGGGGTATATAGCTGTCAGGGATAAATTTGGAGACTGGGTGGCCAGTCGAGGCGAAACTTATGTAAGATCTGGATTATTTAGTTTAAATTTACTGTGTCCATTGGAATTAATTCCTCCCTTACCCTTCCCTCCCCCCCCCCCCCTTATTTTTTTTTTTTTTTTTTTTTTTTTTTTTCTTCTCCCTCTCTCCTCCCCTCCACATCCCATTACTTGCTTTTCCCCTCCCTCTTACCCCCACACTATCTTAACCCAACATTCCCCTTCTCTTTCACCTTCCCATCGGCTTCCTGAATCTATCTTTTCTCTTATTACCTTCTCCACTGAAATTTTCAGAGACATTGTGGGGTTGGCACTGCCGGACTCGCCCGCATCTAACACTATACTAGCAACCTTGTTGTTTTTTTTTACCATTGGATGCCTGGGTCCGGTGCTGTCGACCGCAAGAATCAATGTGCATTTTTGGCATATCGTAAAGTGGAATTATAAACAATGAACACGTCAATTGTAATATCATAACTTTTTATCAGTCACTTACCAGGATATGTTTATGTTTATCTGATATGGCGATACTGATCGCTTTGGTTTTATGTTTCATCTCAAATGTATAAGATGTAATTATATATGTGTTCATTCAATAAAGCTTACTTTTGAAAAAAAAAAAATAAATAAATAAATCGGTAGCTGTGCTAAAACCTGTGCTAAATAACCAGTTAACTTTCAAGCGACACTAAACACAAACTGTAAACTACATGATTATAAACCTTAATTTATAAGAATAATTTTGCATTGAAAACTGCAGTTTTATTTTGTTAAATAAGTATATTAAGTTATGTTTAATCTTTGCAAATAATGATTTGCCTATCCTGATTGTTGATGCAAAGCTGATAATCCACCTTTAAAAAACAAAAAAAAAACTCCATAGCAGCTTAGGGAGGGGGGAAACAAAAAACTCACATAAATTGCATGAAAGTATTAACCCAAGACTCCCTGGAAGAAAGTGAAAGTTTTTAGATGTATTTCACAACAAAAAGCTGCAAAATAAATAATAAATGTATAATGCAATAATTTTTCACTTGCAATAATGAAACATTTTATGCGTTGTTAAAATGTCAAGTTTAATGGTCCTTTAAGAGGATACATTTTCAACATTGGTCACTTGAAATGCTACCAGGAATGTAGACCAGACTTGTTAGTCTTATTGATATGGCTTTCCACTGTGCCTGCTCTGTTTATTGTTACTGCCAGTGGGAGTTCTGAAACAACTTGTCCTATGTTAATTCATGACCATATTTTGATTTTTGTTCAGTGTCTTAGTCTCTCGTTGGGGTTATCATTAATAAGTCGATCTTCCAGGACAGAACATCTTTTGTTTTATATGGACTGTGGAATATATTCAATAATAAGAGTCATAGTGATAAGATCTTTATCCCATTCACTAATTTTCCTTCCAAAAAACAGCCATTTTGTTGATTTTCTTATGAGGATGTAATCCTTGCACTGCAATGTTCTGTTAAAATAGTTTTGCATTACAAGGTCTTTCGCTGTGTGTGGTTAAAAAAAAATAATTGTGTGATGCAACCCTTTCCCAAATGACATAAACATCACATAAGGAAAACCATAAAGCAATGGGTGGTTTAGAAATTTTCCCCAAGGGTCAACTGAGACCACACACAAGTGATGATCGAGTTACACTCAAACAAATAAACAGCCTACAATTGCTTGAATTGTTGCAGATCTGTATTCAAAACAAAGTAAACCGAGTAAAGTCCTTTATTAGTTGTTGTTTTTTAATATTCAAAACAATTTATTTAACCATTTTGTTTCCACCTATATTGAATATAGAAATAGTGCTGTCAACTGTTTTTTTTTGTTTTTTTTTTAAATAATGTGAGCACAGACAAGGCAATTACTTTGTTGCTTTCTAAAGTTTCTAATTATGGTTGCTTTGAATTATAAAGTGACTAATTCTGCTACATTTTGAGTTTATCACTACTTTATATTAATTCTACAGGTTGCTTTTAAACATACAAAGGGACACACCCTTTTTTTATTTCCTGATTCAGAGCACAATTTTTTTTAAGAAAAGTTTCCAATTCATTTGCTTTGATTCCATTGTATTCTTTATTGAAGAGCACACCTAGGTAGGCAATGCTTGGAGCACACTGTATGGCAAGTTTTTAAAAACACTGCCGCCATCTAGTGCTCTGGCAAGTGTCTATCATTGTTAAAAATTGCTGCACACAAATGATACCAAGAGAACAAAGTACATTTGATAATTGAAATCCATTAGAACTTTTATTTTTATTTTACAAACTATCTGAATCGTGCAAGAATACTTTTGGTTTTATCTCACTTAAATAATGCCAAAGCTTTCTAATATCCTTTTGTAACACAATGCAAACACCTTTAATAAATGCATTCTTTCTATTTAAATGATACATAGCAGCCATCAAATGGTGTGTGTGTATATCAAGAATGAAACGGGTGTATAATTTCCCAAACCAAGTCAATTAAAAATAACAAAATTATTTTTGCATTTTCTGTAATATAATTTAATAAACGTGTACTAAATGAATGCTACATTGAGCAACCCCTAAAATCCACTTATTGTAGAGGAACGTCCCTAAAGATCAGTTAAATTGTAAAAATGTTTCTTTCATGTAATTAGCAAGAGTCCATGAGCTAGTGACGTATGGGATATACATTCCTACCAGGAGGGGCAAAGTTTCCCAAACCTTAAAATGCCTATAAATACACCCCTCACCACACCCACAATTCAGTTTTACAAACTTTGCCTCCGATGGAGGTGGTGAAGTAAGTTTGTGCTAGATTCTACGTTGATATGCGCTCCGCAGCAAGTTGGAGCCCGGTTTTCCTCTCAGCGTGCAGTGAATGTCAGAGGGATGTGAGGAGAGTATTGCCTATTTGAATGCAGTGATCTCCTTCTACGGGGTCTATTTCATAGGTTCTCTGTTATCGGTCGTAGAGATTCATCTCTTACCTCCCTTTTCAGATCGACGATATACTCTTATATATACCATTACCTCTGCTGATTCTCGTTTCAGTACTGGTTTGGCTTTCTACAAACATGTAGATGAGTGTCCTGGGGTAAGTAAATCTTATTTTCTGTGACACTCTAAGCTATGGTTGGGCACTTTGTTTATAAAGTTCTAAATATATGTATTCAAACATTTATTTGCCTTGACTCAGAATGTTCAACTTTCCTTATTTTTCAGACAGTCAGTTTCATATTTGGGATAATGCATTTGAATTAATCATTTTTTTCTTACCTTCAAAAATTTGACTATTTTTTCCCTGTGGGCTGTTAGGCTCGCGGGGGCTGAAAATGCTTCATTTTATTGCGTCATTCTTGGCGCTGACTTTTTTGGCGCAAAAATTCTTTTCCGTTTCCGGCGTCATACGTGTCGCCGGAAGTTGCGTCATTTTTTTGACGTTATTTTGCGCCAAAAATGTCGGCGTTCCGGATGTGGCGTCATTTTTGGCGCCAAAAGCATTTTAGGCGCCAAATAATGTGGGCGTCTGATTTGGCGCTAAAAAATATGGGCGTCGCTTTTGTCTCCACATTATTTTAGTCTCATTTTTCATTTGCTTCTGGTTGCTAGAAGCTTGTTCTTTGGCATTTTTTCCCATTCCTGAAACTGTCATTTAAGGAATTTGATCAATTTTGCTTTATATGTTGTTTTTTTGTCTTACATATTGCAAGATGTCTCACGTTGCATCTGAGTCAGAAGATACTACAGGAAAATCGCTGTCTAGTGCTGGAGCTACCAAGCTAAGTGTATCTGCTATAATTTTTGGTATCTGTTTCTCCAGCTGTTGTTTGTATTGCATGTCATGACAAACTTATTAATGCAGATAAAATTTCCTTTAGTACTGTTACATTACCTGTTGCTGTTCCGTCAACATCTAATTTTCAGAGTGTTCCTGATAAACATATGAGATTTTATTTTTTGTAAATCCATTAAGAAGGCTATGTCTGTTATTTCTCCTTCTAGTTTACATAAAAGTCTTTTAAAACTTCTCTTTTTTCAGATGAATTTTTAAATGAACATCATCATTCTGATACTGATAAATCTTTGTATTTGTTCAAGATGGAATTTATTCATTCTTTATTTAAAGAAGTATTAATTGCATTAGAAATAGAGGATTCTGGTCCTCTTGATACTAAATCTAAACGTTTAAATAAGGTTTTAAATCTCCTGTAGTTTTTCCAGAAGTGTTTAATCTCCCTGATGCTATTTCTGAAGTAATTTCCAGGGAATGGAATAATTTGGGTAATTCTTTTACTCCCTCTAAACGTTTAAGCAATTATATCCTGTGCCATCTGACAGATTAGAGTTTTTTTGGGACAAAATCCCTAAGGTTATGGGGCTGTCTCTACTCCTGCTAAATGTACTACTGTTCCTACGGCAGATAGTACTTTATTTAAGGAAAATTGAATCCTTTCTAAGAAAAGCTTACTTATGTTCAGGTAATCTTCTTAGACCTGCTATATTTTTAGCGGATGTTGCTGCAGCTTCAACTTTTTGGTTAGAAGCTTTAGCGCAACAAGTAACAGATCATAATTTTATAGCATTATTAATATTCTATAACATGCTAATAATTTTATTGGTGATACCATCTTTTGATATCATTAGAGTTGATGTCAGGTATATGTCTCTAGCTATTTTAGCTAGAAAAGCTTTATGGATTAAACTTGGAATGCTGATATGTCTTCTAAGTCAACTTTGCTTTCCCTTTCTTTCCAGGGTATTAAATTATTATCTCAATTGTTTCTGGAAGGAAGGGAACTTTTTTACCAAAGGATAAAAAATCTAAGGTAAATTTAGGTCTAATAGTCTTTTTCGTTCCTGATCCTTCATCCTCAGGAGCGGTATCAGTTTGGAAACTATTTCCAGTTTGGAATATATCCAAGCCTTATAGAAATCTATAGCCAGCTCCTAAGTACCCATGAAGGTGCGGCCCTTATTCCAGCTCAGCTGGTATGGGGCAGATTACGTTTTCTTCAAAGAAATTTGGATCAATTCCGTTCTCAATCGCTGGTTTCAGAACATTGTTTCAGAAAGGTACAGAATTGGCTTCAGTTAAGGCCTCCTGCTAAGAGATTTTTTTTCTTTCCCGTGTCCCAGTTAACACAGCAAAGGCTCAGCATTTCTGAAATGTGTTTCAGATCTAGAGTTGGTTGGAGTAATTATGCCAGTTCTGGAACAGGGGCTGGGGTTTTATTTTATCTCTTCATTGTACCTAAGAAGGTCAATTCCTTCAGACCAGTTCCGGATCTATCAATATTGAATCGTTATGTAAGGATACCAACATTCAAGATGGTTACTGTAGGACTATCCTGTTTTTTTAGCTAGGGCATTATATGTCTACAATAGATTTACAGGATGTGTATCTGCATATTCCGATTCATCCAGATCACTTTTAGTGTCTGAGATTCTCTTTTTAGACAAGCATTACCAGTTTTTTGGCTCTACCGTTTGGCCTAGCCTCAGTTCCAAGAATTTTTTTCAAAGGTTCTCGGTGCCCTTCTTTCTGTAATCAGAGAACAGGGTTTTGGTATTTCCTTATTTGGACATTATCTTGGTATTTGCTCAGTCTTCTCATTTTCGAAGAATCTCATACGAATCGACTTGTGTTGTTTCTTCAAGTTCATGGTTGGAGGTTCAATTTACCAATCAATTCATTGATTCCTCAGACAAGGGTAACCTTTTTAGGTTTCTAGATAAGATTCAGTGTCTATGACTCTGTCCTTGTCAGACAAGAGAAATTTAACATTGATATCAGCTTGTCAAAACCTTCAGTCACAATCATTCCCTTTGGTAGCCTTATGCATGGAAATTTTAGGTCTTAGGACTGCCGCATCAGATGCGATCTTCTTTGCTCGTTTTCACATGCGACCTCTTCAGCTCTGTATGCTGAACCAATGGTGCAGGGATTACTCAAAGATATCTCAATTAATATCTTTAAACCGATTATACGACACTCTCTGACATGGTGGACAGATCACCATCGTTTAGTTCAGGGGGCTTCTTGTTCTTCCAACCTGGACTATAATCTCAACAGATGCAAGTCTTACAGGTTGGGGAGCTGTGTGGGGGTATGACGGCACAAGGGGTTTGGGAATCTCAGGAGGCGAGATTTCCGATCAATATTTTGGAACTCCGTGCAATTTTCAGAGCTTTCCAGTCTTGGCCTCTTCTGAAGAGAGAGTTGTTCATTTGTTTTCAGATAGACAATGTCACAACTGTGGCATACATCAATCATCAAGGAGGGACTCACAGTCCTCTGGTTATGAAAGAAGTATCTCGAATTTTGGTTTGGGCGGAATCCAGCTCCTGTCTAATCTCTGCGGTTCATATCCCAGGTATGGACAATTGGAAAGCGGATTATCTCAGTCGCCAAACGTTGCACCTGGGCGAATGGTCTCTTCACCCAGAGGTATTTCCTCAGATTGTTCAATGTGGGAACTCCCAGAAATGGATCTGATGGCTTCTCATCTAAACAAGAAACTTCCCTGGTATCTGTCCGGATCCCGGGATCCTCGGGCGGAGGCAGTGGATGCATTATTTTCTTCCTTACAAGTGTCATCCTGCCTATATCTTTCCGCCTCTAGTTCTTCTTCCAAGGGTATTCTCCAATATTCTAAAGGAATGCTCGTTTGTCCTGCTGGTAGCTCCAGCATGGCCTCACAGGTTTTGGTATGCGGATCTTGTCCAGGATGGCCTCTTGCCAGCTGTGGACTCTTCCGTTAAGACCAGTCTTTCTGTCTCAAAACCTTAATTTTAAGGTATGGAGTTTGAACGCTTGATTCTTGGTCAAAGAGGTTTCTCTGACTCTGTGATTGATACTATGTGACAGGCTCGTACATTTGTATCTAGAGAGATATATTATAGAGTCTGGAAGACTTATATTTCTTAGTGTCTTTCTCATCTTTTTTCTTGGCATTCTTTTTGAATACCGAGAATTTTACAGTTTCTTGAGGATGGTTTAGATAAAGGTTTGTCCGCAAGTTCCTTGAAAGACAAATCTCTGCTCTTTCTGTTCTTTTTCACAGAAGGTTTGCTAATCTTCCTGATATTTATTGTTTTGTACAACCTTTGGTTCGTATAAAACCTGTCTAAGTCAATTTCTCCTCCTTGGAGTTTGAATTTGGTTCTGGGGGCTCTTCAAGCTCCTCCTTTTGAACCCATGCATTCTTTGGTCGTTATTTTACTTTCTTGGAAAGTTTTGTTTCTTTTGGCCATCTCTTCTGCCAGAAGAGTCTCTGAATTATCTACTCTTTTTTGTGAGTCTCCTTTTCTGATTTTGCATCAGGATAAGGCGGTGCTGCGAACTTCTTTTGAATTTTTTACCTAAGGTTGTGAATTCTAACAACATTAGTAGAGAAATTGTGGTTCCTTCATTATGTCCTGATCCTATGAATTCTAAGGAGAAATCATTGCATTCTTTGGATGCTGTTAGAGCTTTGTAATATGTTGAAGCTACTAAGTCTTTCCGAAAGACTTCTAGTCTATTTGTCATCTTTTCCGGTTCTAGAAAAGGCCAGAAAGCTTCTGCCATTTCTTTGGCATCTTGGTTGAAATCTTTATTTCATCATGCCTATGTTGAGTCGGGTAACACTCCGCCTCAAAGGATTACAGCTCATTCTACTAGGTCAGTTCTACTTCCTGGGCGTTTAGGAATGAAGCTTCGGTTGATCAGATTTGCAAAGCAGCAACTTGGTCCTCTTTGCATAATTTTACTAAATTCTACCATTTTGATATGTTTTCTTCTTTTGAAGCAGTTTTTGGTAGAAACGTACTTCAGGCAGTGTTTTCAGTTTGAATCTTCTGCTTATGTTTTTTCATTAAATTTTATTCTGGGTGTGGATTATTTTCAGCAGGAATTGGCTGTCTTTATTTTATCCCTCCCTCTCTAGTGACTCTTGCGTGGAAAGATCCACATCTTGGGTAATCATTATCCCATACGTCACTAGCTCATGGACTCTTGCTAATTACATGAAAGAAAACCTAATTTATGTAAGAACTTACCTGATAAATTCATTTCTTTCATATTAGCAAGAGTCCATGAGGCCCGCCCTTTTTTGTGGTGGTTTTGATTTTTTTGTATAAAGCACAATTATTCCAATTCCTTATTTTATATGCTTTCGCACTTTTTTCTTATCACCCCACTTCTTGGCTATTCGTTAAACTGAATTGTGGGTGTGGTGAGGGGTGTATTTATAGGCATTTTAAGGTTTGGGAAACTTTGCCCCTCCTGGTAGGAATGTATATCCCATACGTCACTAGCTCATGGACTCTTGCTAATATGAAAGAAATGAATTTATCAGGTAAGTTCTTACATAAATTATGTTTTTTCCCTTAATGTATTTCCAATGACTTGTTATACCAGCTGCAGAGTATAAAATGTATGATAACTGCATTTTCAGGTTTATTTGTGTATGTGAAATTGCTGGTTTTATGCTTTGAAACCACAGCCTATTACAATGGGTTGATGTTGCAGGTAAAATGATATCATGTTATCACTTTGTGTACACACACTTTCTTCCTTATCTTGTATCTGTTTGTAAACCAAAGCCCAATACTTAGAGAGCGCAATGCAAAATTATCGTTTCATTAATGATCTCTTCTACACCACACCAGGAGTGTAATTTCTTCTGTTGACTGTGTTTACTTAGGCTTATTAATAGCCTGGACTTAAGTCCAGAAACTCTCAGTATAGGTGGGGATACCATAGGCTACATCCACTATTTCAAATGCCAAAATAAGAGTCAAGGAGCCGAGCTACTTGTAAACAATTTAATACACTGCAGCAGGTAAAATTGATAATTTGGGACAAATTAAAGGGGAGATAACTTTTGGGTAAACTGTCATCTTTAGTTTGTTCCTAATGATCCACTTTACTGGCTGGAGTGTATTCAATTGTTTACAAGTATTTCCTTTACCCTCATATTGGCATTTAAAATAGTTGATTTAGCCTGTGGTATCCCCACCTATTATGAAAGTTTCTGGCCTTAGGTCCAAGCTATAGATAAGCTGTGTAAACACAGTCAGCAGAAGAAATTACAAATACTCCTGGTGTGGTGTAAAAGAGATAATAAAGGACTGATGTGTTGGTGTGTTACAAATAAAGATCATTGTAACACACTGTATGTCGTGTAACTATTGTATACTAGATAGGAAAAACTTTGGATAAAACCATGTTTCTTTGTGTCCATTTTAATGAGGTTCATGTCATCTATAGAATTGTGCAACTATTGTGTGAATGGTGAGGATTCCGTTTGATCATCTTTTTCATTCAATGATGCACATTGAGTTGCCAGTGATCAGAGTATTCTCTTCTCCAGGCAAAGGGCCAGTGAGCGAAACCAGGCTCTGCCAGCATTTGTCACTTTAGTTGCAATTCATTTGTCAGCTAGAGGCTCCGCATCTCTCTTTATGCCCTGTGCTCTTGCTTGTGCATAGCATATTGTTGCCTTATTGTTGGAGCTGCTTCTAAAACGTCAATATTTCTTAGTGTTTTTTATACTTAAACCTGCATTTACCCCTAGAAAGATATTTTCATTCATCCGCTCTTATAAATTTCCATTACTGTTTTGATCTTGTGATTATTTGTCCTTTATTTTTTTTATGTAGTAATTTTAAAGGGACAGAAGAACAATATTTATAGGCTCTAATGTGTTAAAGCAATTTAATAATTTCACTATTGCTTGAATAGAATAGAACTATGTGTTTAACTTTTGTGTAATCTATCTTCAGGGTTTAAATTCAGCTACAGACCGTAAATGCCTTACTTACCTAATATGGCGACTGCCAATCATGGGCAATGTGCATTACCTCAATCATCAGCCATGTTCACTTCAGAATCAGCCACTCCAGAGCCATCTTTTATTATGTGTTTAATTATTTCCAGGACAGTTCTGTGCAAGTAAGAACACATTTCTCTACCAGTAGCAAATAGTATTGAGGTTTTTTTTTTAATATCCCTTTAAAGATTTGATATCAAACGACGCACATTCTGTTCATCACCATTACAATCATATGAGTGCTAATTTCATTGTATCTGTTTGTAAACTCACACATGAATGTCTCTATGTAACTCTTACACTCAATGTAATTGTAACAATAGGGACAGTTGTAACGTATAATAGTTTGTGACATGTTCAAGTTTCTAAATTAAAGAACATGAAATGTTATACATTTGACATAAATAACGTTATAGCTCTCACAAATGGTTTACAACTCTAGGATTAAACAGCTAAGCTTGTGGCGTTTAGACGAAACTCATCAAGTATACATGTGTTGTGACAGTACCCTGTATACTATGTGAAACTGACCATTTTATGTGACTTTGGAATAAAAGTTAGAGATGATACCCAAACTTTTTTCTTTCTTTCATGATTCAGATAGAGCATGCCATTTTAAGCAACTTTATAATTTACTTCTATTGTAAATGTGTATTTGTTCTCTTGGTATCTTTTGTTGAAAAGCAGTTATGTATGCTTAGGAGCAGGACCATTTCTGAAGCGCTGTATGGCAGCAGTTCTGCAAGAATGTTATCCATTTACAAGAGCGTATAGGGTTTAAGAGTGTGGGGCTCACGCAGAGTAGTGAAACCAGGAAAAGGATCGAGAATGCAGGATATGAAGTGAGAAGACTATGGGATGTTGGGAGTTATATGACAATGTCCATTCTATGGTTTCACTGTAAGGATTGCGGAGTAGGGTAAGAAGATTAGACTTATTTTGTTATTATTGAAGAATAATTTGTACTGATATGTTTTTGTTTAAATAAAATTATATATATATTTTTTTTTCTAAATGAAATGAATAATTTACCCTCCCTGGCAGATAAGTTGTTTACAGTTGTTTTTTCCCGATTCTTAACTGGGAACATGTAGTAGGAGTCAGATAAATGTTGGCTCTTTAGAATGCTTTTAAATGTGTTTTTTGCCTTGTGATTACAGTAATGTATTTTATTGTGCCTTTGGAATTTTTATATTTTTAAAAATGACCTCATTTGGATAGGATGTGAATAATATAGTGATATCCGAGTTTGTAGTATACAAAAATGTGAGTAAGAAATCTAGGCCAGTCTGGATCGGAACGTGTGTGAGGTAAAGATTCCTCAACCCCTTGATGTTTTACAGATGTTTTGTCACAAACATCCAGCATTACAACTTACCCTAGTGGCCACCTAAGGGAAGAACTGTTTGGTGAATTTGGCAGTAAAGTAGATAATTATCTGAAGGACGGCTTTCAGCCAGGGCTTGACAAATTTTATGTAAACCCTAACAATTGCGGAGCCTGCTATAATTTAAAGTGCCATAAAACATGAGATCTGCGCATATTCTAAAAGTGTTAATTAAGTAAAAATAGTTTGCATATTTTTTTATTTTTTTTAATTACTGATAAGTATTTAAAATTTTCAAAAATAAACTAAATTATTTACATAGGCATGCTGTCTGGAGTAGTCTGATCCACCCCCTCCTTATCGGTGTTTAGCTTCAGAAACACAGGCCTTGTATTTCACAGCTGGTTATTTGCTTCTAGGCATGCTCCAGCATATCATGACTCTGTAGGTCTGCATTCTACCAAAGCAAAGGTAGATTTAGATGCAGCTATAGAACGAAATGTGTGGGAGGAGAGACAGCTGTACAATTCAGAAACTTAAAAGAAACGGTTAATGGCGAGACACTGCAGTATAAATTTGCAGGGAAAGTAATTAAAACAAGTTGGGATAGAGAAAATATAATATGTACTTTGTCCCTTTAACTGCCAGACAATAGGTTTTGTATTTAAATAAAAATAAAGTCCCTTGTATTAGGATTGGTACACTTTAGTTTAACTATTCAAGGTGAAATCAAGCCCTTGAAAAAAAAGTTTGCCTGCAACAACCCCAGAAGAAAAGATGCTTCCAATAATCAACTATTCTTTTTCTTTTCTTTTTTTTTTACTCCATCCTTTATGTAAAGAAAAAAAGTAGCTTTTGCATTCTGTGCAAAAGAATTTGGTTGTGTGGCTAGACCTTTTGCCACCGTACGTCACTGTACACTGCATGTCTTGTTACCTGTTTTCTAGTCACAACACTATTCACAACTGTAAGGCCTCTTCAAAGCATAAAAGCTGCTACAGAGGTGGTTTTGCTTAAGATGTTAATAAGAAAAGGCTATTTTTGATTGTGTTTTACTCCGAGCCCGCTCCCGCAGAGAAAGGGATAAAGAAAACCATTTGTTTAGCATTGGACTGGATTACTTTGCAGATATAGTTCATATAATTTGGAAATGCTATTCGATTAACTATTAGTGCCTCAAATATAAATTACAATTTTCACATCAGTGTATTTTATTCTACTTGCAGACCTAATTTTCAGAGCAAATTGGAATAGCTTGACTTTGTGAGAGCAAATTCTTCACCTGTCTTAAAATCTGGCAAATTGATTGCAGTCACTTCGACTGAGGTTATTTCCTCAGTGGAAATGAATCAATGGTGCTGAGTGTAGCGGCTCCTATATAGAACCCATCACAATGGATATCTCCTTTTGTACGGTTCTAAAAGGAACAATCTGTATTAAAAATATCATTCTTCTGTGTGGGCTTGAGCAGTTTCAAATAGGTTTCCATGGGGTTGCCCTAAAATTTGACCACTTGAAGGATTGTAGTAATTAGTAGAAAACAATGTGTTGGAGATTATTAGGTGAGGAGGTATTGTCATGCATGCCAAAGGGGTTACCTTGGCAGCTTTAATAATTTGCTTACAGCCTGTAGTGTTATAAAGATAATACTATAAGTTAATGTATTTTATAATGTATATGCAACCACACAACTTGTTATGGTATTAGCACTCCAATATACAATTCATTAATCATGTATTTTATTGGGCTATTTAAAAGTTAGAAATTTTAGTCCAGTAAATTAATTTCTTCTGGTGAACCTGAAATGTGGAATAATATATTTTTTTAAATGTTTATACAAATTAAATACAAATAAAGATTACATTAAGCATATGGTATCAGGGCTTTTCCATTTGAGCACCTAGGTTGCTGGTAAAGTTGTAAAAGCTAGAAATGTACTTACTTTTCTTTCTGTGAACCAATCAGCCAATCGGATTGAACTTGAATCTGATTGGCTGATTCAATCAACCAATCAGATTTTTCTACCTTAATTCCGATTGGCTGATAGGATTCTATCAGCCAATCGGAATTCGACGGACGCCATCTTGGATGACGTCATTTAAAGGTGCCTCATTCGTCGGGAAGTCGTTGTGCCGGATGGATGCTCCGCGGCGGAGGAGCGAAGAAAGAAGATTGAAGATGCCGCTTTGCTTGAAGACATCACCGGATGGAAGAAGACTTCTCTGCAGCTTGATTGAAGACATCGCCCGGATCGGATGAAGAGTTCTGCCCGGCTGGGTGAATACAAGGTAGGGAGATCTTCAGTGGGGTAGTGTTAGGTTTATTTAAGGGGGGTTTGGGTGGGTTTAGAATAGGGGTATGTGGGTGGTGGGTTGTAATGTTGGGGCGTGGTATTGTGTTTATCTTTACAGGCAAAAGAGCAGTTTTCTTTGGGGCATGCCCCGCAAAAAGCCCTTTTAAGGGCTGGTAATGTAAAAGAGCTTTGAACTTTTTAAATTTAGAATAGGGCAGGGAAATTTTATTTTGGGGGGCTTTATTATTTTATTAGGGGGCTTAGAATAGGTGTAATTGGCTTAAAAATCTTGTAATATTTTTTTTATTTTTTGTAGTTTAGTTTAATTTATTGTATTTTAGTTTAGATATTTGTAGTTTATTTAATTTATTGATAGTGTAGGTGTATTTGTAACTTAGGTTAGGATTTATTTTACAGGTACATTGTATTTATTTTAACTAGGTACAATAGCTATTAAATAGTTATTTACTATTTAATCGCTACCTAGTTAAAATAATTACCAAAGTTGCCTGTAAAATAAATATAAACCCTAAAATCGATGCAATGTAATTTATTAATTACATTGTAGCTATCTTAGGGTTTATTTTATAGGTAAGTATTTACATTTAAATAGGAATATTTTCATAATATTATTCTATTTATTTTAATAAGAGTTTAGTTAGAGATGTTAGAGTTAGATAGGGTTATTATACTTAATATATATATATATATATATATATATATATATATATATATATATATATATATATATATATATATATATATATATATATATATATATATATATATATATATATAATAACTATATTACCCTAATATAATTAGGGTTAATATAGTTAGTATTGCTGGCGGCGGTGTAGGGGGATTAAATTAGGGGTTAAAATTTTTAAAATAGATGGCGGCGGGGTAGATGGGGTAGATGTCGGCGGGGTAGATGGGGGTAGATGTAGATGTCGGCGGGTTAGATGGGGTAGATGGCGGCGCGGTAGATGGCGGCGGGGTAGCTAAGTTAGATGGCGGTGGTTTAGGGGTTAATAACTTTATTAGGTAGCGGCAGGGTCCGGGAGCGGTGGTTTAGGGGTTAAACACGTTATTGGGGATCGCGGACCGCGGTTGACAGGTAGATAGACATTGCGCATGCGTTAGGTGTTCGGAATTGTTTGTGCATGCGCTACATGTGAACGAGCATGGATTGTCAATGACTATTTGTTAGGGAACGCATGCGCAGTTTGATCGCGTTACGTGTGCAAAAAGGGGCTGGACGCCACGGGTTATGAGCTAGAATTCGTTAAGGGCAATGTCAATCAAATTAGATACGAGGGACAAGATGGCGGGTGGAGGAAGAAAGTAAGCGAAGTAGGTTTATAAATCCTTCGATTATGGTTTTAGTCTTAAATTATAAAAAAATGATGAATTAAACTAACGTTTATTTTAGGTAATTAACAAGATGAGGAAGAGTGGTGAACGTGACTTGACATTCACTTTAAAGTGTATTGCTCTTTCTAAATCATGAAAGAAAAAAAATAGGTTTCATGTCCCTTTAATAAGGAATCGGGATGCATTTCTAGCTTTGTGAGTTAACAATTCTCACTTTTGAGCTAAATTACATAAAAAGGGGGGGGGGAAATAACGAGAATGTATTGCTAAGTTGTTTTATGGTGGAAAACTAAACATTTTATATAAAAATATCTGATGTTTACTGTCCTTTTTACCGTATTCATGGCGGTACTAAAGTGTGCACGTCGGAAAAAAGTTCTGATGTGAATACTATCAGTAAAAATAATCCGATCGCAGCCTTGAATCACGATTTCATAAGGACTGCATACGCAGCAATTCACAAACCGGACCTACATAATGCACATGACAAGTTCAGAACAATTATCAACAGACTATATAACAATGTCAATTTTGCTGACAAAATGAGTCTATATTTTGGTTTTAAAAAAAAAAAAATCTACCGGTATGTTTAAAAAGTAAATTTTATTTCTTGCAAACTCCTGTGTAAGATTTCTTGTGTTAACAAGAAAAAATAAAAATGTGATTCCGTAGGTGGATATCAAATGTTTGCATATACTATCTAGCTATCGTGTTTATCGAGAACGTATTTAATAGGTATATAAATTAGTCAGGGCTTAAAAGCTACTAGCCCAGAGGGGAAAAGTTACTAGTCCTCTCAATGTTAAAAATTTGACCTTTTTCCTATATTTAAGTCGACCACTGCAATTTCTAACTCGTCCTGGACCACTGGCATTATCAAGCTGTATGCATGCATATATTAGAGGGATTGTTTAAAAGCTTTAAAAATTAAGAACATTTTCGGTTGGTGTTACTTAAAACAAGTAATTATCGCACACAGTTTTTTGTTTGTTTTTATCTTTTACAATTGTTAGCCAGAACAAATTAAAAAGCAGTTCAGCTTGAACTTTGAAAGTCCTTGAGCTGGTAAGAAGGTTGCCAATGTGATCTTTTTATATACTGGATGCTTATCTCTCATGCCTGGTTTGATTACAAATTGTGACTTTTTCTTCCTTGTAATTAGATTAGTTTAGTGATAACCATAATGACTGTTTACTAATAAAACATTTAAGAACAAAGGAGATCAATAAAAGCTAAAAAAAACAACAACACTTTTTATAGCCAGATGTAAACATTAAAATGTATATAAACCTTTTATTTTGCACAAAATATGTAACAATATATAATTACAAGAAGATATATTATATACACATCTATGTGTAGGAATATCTGCAGGGTGGTCATACATTTTCTTATGGACAGACTGTCTAACTAGGTTGTGGGTTTATGGCACAGATTCATTGGATACCACAAGTTTTTGGTGTCACTGCGATACTTCCAGTAGGCAATACTTCCATTTGTTAAATCTAACTAGGTGGACATAATTCGGATTATTATAGCCTTGGTGACTCATCTAGATTTTATTAAAGACAGGAGGCGACTATTTTATGCATAAATCTTTACTGACTTCTAAAACAGCAGCAAATAACATAGAAACAAAGACAACCAATCAGCAACAAGCAGACAATATAATCCCACAGCAACAGGAAATAGCTTCTTCTTTTCGCTACAGAACAGAAGAAAGTTCTAAACATTAACCGGAAACTGACACCAATAATCCAACGCAGATCTGCTGACATCTGTGACAAAGTGGAAGGTAGAAGGTCTTTTACACTGAAAAATAAACGGAGGGCGGTAACACTGCTACCAAGAAGGAAAAACCTGAGGAAAACAAAGGTTAACCTGATCAAATAAAATTCACATCAAAAGACTTTTTTTTTTTTTTAAATGGGATGGGAAGAGGAGGGAAAATAGTCAACTCCTGTCTTTAATAAAATCTAGATTATTTAGTCACCAAGGCTATAATAATCCAAATTTTATGGCATATTTTATGCAATATAAATGCAGACTGGAACGCGTGAGAAACTGGCTTGAAATAGAACTGAGATAAAATGGAGGCAGAAGACCAATCTGCTGCAGACCATAAATCCTGAAGATTGCAACCGGACAGAAAAGCTCTGGAAGCCGCAGCCCCTCTGACAGAGTGGGCCCCAAAAGAGGAGACTCTGGCCTCCAACATGAGCTATCAAACCCATCTCGCCAAGGTAGGGGAAGAGACCGGACAATGAGGAGGAACAAAAGAAATCAGGAGAGGGCCCGACCTAGATTCACGAAGGCCTTCAGTCCTGGACAAGTATGCTTTAAGCCAAAGAGCCACAGAAATTTGGGGATCTGTCAGAAAATAAGGAAAAAACAAAGATTTCGAGGATGACTTAGTCCTGTGGGAAATGGAAAAGGAAATTCCCTCAGGGAAAAAGAGATGGAATGAACATCCAGAGCCCTGATATCAGAGATCCGAAGAAAAGAAATCAAGCAAAGCAACATGGTCAATTTAGCGGATAACTGCTTAAGGGAAAGAAGAGTTATCGGGCCAATCTCTAAGAAAAGAGAGAATCAAATTGATGTCCCATAGGCTCAAATAACGAGATTGGGGGGGTTCTTAAGACGAATGGCTTTAAGAAGACGGCTGACTAAAGTATGCCTGCCCGCAGGGACACTGTCAAAGGGAAGATGTCCCGCCGAAATGGCCGAACGAAACAGATTGATCATGCGGTAAGCCTTACATTGCGAAAAAAAGTTCAGTAAGAAAGTTTATGATCCTGGGAGGAGAGAAAGAAAAGGGATCAACATCCCATCCCATGCACCAACGAACCCAGGCTGAAGCATAACATTTCCTAGTACCTGGGGCCCAGGATTCACGCAAGAGGAGGGAAGCCTCTTGTGAAAGGCCCTCGGAGGACCAGGATCCCCTGAAATCTGCCAAGCCAGAAGGTTCAGGTGGCCCTGGATCAAGAGAGGTTTTGAGCAATACTGGGCATCAACAAGGATATTGGGAAGAAGGAGGGGCCGAACACCTCCAGAAGAGAAGCAAACCAAGTTTGGGCTGGCCACCAAGGAGCGATCAATGCCAGGAGACATTGAAATTGTTGCACACTCAATATAGTCCTCGCCAGCAGAGCAATAGGAGGAAAGGTGCAAGCCCCGTGGGGAGGCCAAACTTGCAGAAAAGCGTCCGCTCCTTCGCTGTCTGGGTCTGGAAGCCCGCTGTAAAATCTTGGTGGTTGGTCCGTGATGCAAAAGATCCACTGAAAGGGGTCTAAAAATGCGACTGATCTCTAGAAAAACTTGACGTTTCAGTATCCAGTCGCTGGAATCCATCCAATGGTGAGAAAACAAGTCTGCTGTTAAGTTGGAAACGCCCAGAATAAATTGGGTGCAGACAGAAATCCTGCGTTCCAAGCAAAACCGATAGGAATTGGATGTTAAATCTGACAAAGCTTTCGAGCAAGTCCCACCTAGTCGATTGATATAATGGACAGCCGAAAAATTGTCCATTCGTAATAGAATGCAGCAATCAGTAATATTTTTTTAAAAACTGCGAACGGCAAAGAAGCCGGCCAATAATTCCAAGCAATTTATGAGAAGGTTGGATTCCTTCATTGTCTAGGAGCCGCCTGTAGAGGATGTCCCACAAGAGACACCCCAGCCTAAAAGGCTTGCATCGGAAGAACGAAATCTAGGGAAGATCTGAAAATTGCTCTGCCATTCCAGGCCTCCATGTGCTGCAGCCACCAAGACATCTCTGATCGAACTTCGTTCGTCAGAAATATCTGTTGTTGGTAGAAAACATTGGATCTTTCAGCCGCTGCATGGTGCGGAAGTAAAGGGGATCCAGAAAAATGGCATGGATCAAAGAGGATAGGAGTCCAATGATCCTCGCCAACTGGCAGATGGAGATGGAGGCGGCTCTTAGAGCTGATTGAATCTTTGATACTATCTATCTTCTCTTGAGGGAGGAGAAGATGTCCAAGGGTAGCGTCTATGGAGAATCCCAGAAACTCCACAAGCTGTAGAGGGGAAAGGCTCGACTTCTCTTCGTTGATATTTAAAACCCAGTGAGGAGAGAGGACATGTCTCAAAGCTGCGAGAGCAACAGGTCCTTGCCTTGTGCCATCAGAAGGATATCGTCCAGGTATACCACTAGATGGAATCCGTGAGCCCGGAGACAAGCCAACAACGGGTTGAGAAGCTTTGTAAAGCACCAGGGGGCGGAGCTGAGTACGAAAGGGAGACGGGTTAACTGCCACAGTTGAAACGCCCATCCTGAACTGAAGATACCCTCGACAGAGAGAGGACACCAGTACAGTTAAATGAGCGTCCTTTAGGTCCAAACGAACCATCCAATTGTTCAGATGAGGTGTCTCAACATATGGATGCCCTCCATTTTGACGTGGCGGTATACTACAAAAAAGTTGAGGTCCCTCAAGTTGATGACAGGACGAAAACCTCCTGACTTTTTTGAGACCAGGAAGAGATTGTTCCGGAAACCTGGAGGGGAGTTCTGGGAAACAAGCTCTATAGCTGCTTTTGTGAGGAGAGACAAGACGTCTTCTTTGATAAGGTTCTGTCCTTCCACAGACAGGCGTAAGGGATTGGGGAGGTGGATTGGAAGGGAGGGCAAATTAGTTCTATGACAAACCCCTGGACAGTTTGGAGAACCCAGGGATCTGCAGACAGACAACCAATTTTGGAAAAAAAATGGGCGAGTCTGCCCACAAGCAACAAGTAGGAAGAAGGATGGGAACTCACCTTGGTTGGTGTTAGTAAGGGCTGGAGGGATTCGTGCGGCCGATCGTCTGGGTCCCGCACATCTAGCTCTGAACAGGAACATGGCTCTCTTGTAATATCCCGGTGGGTATTGTTATTGGTAGTATCCCGGTGGGTACTGAGGTTGATTGAGGTCCAAATTTTCGTGGCCAGGCAGATGACCTCTGTATTTGCCGGCCCTGGTAAAAACCCGCCTGTGTTGAAAAACCTTCCTGAGAGAGGCCTGGATTTTGTCAATCGATGTAAAAGTCGAAACATAAGGCATCTCCGAATAACAGGCCTTTGGCTCGAGAGCCTGCCTCTTCAGTTGCTAGCACAGCCAATTTGGGGTCAATGCGTAGTAATGCAACTCTACGTCTTTCACTGGAGATAGACGCATTGGCGTTACCCAGTAAATAAAAGGCTCTAAAAGCCCAATCTCTGACCATGGAAGGATCCAATGAGGAGCCGGAAAGATGAGCGTCGTCGGCAAGAAGAATTTGAGCCAAAGGGCCAGAAATGTCTAGGAGTTTATCCTGAGCCCCATGAAGGGATCTTTCCAGCCCCTTCCTTGGATCCTTACCCTTCCTAGTCAAAAAGGTTACCAGCTTAGGGTCAAATTTGGGGGTGGTAGATTCTCTGCCTGGGAGCGAAGGTCTACAACATTCGGCTCTGAGGAGAGCCCTGCCTTTCCGATCTAAAGGTTGACTAAGACGTCTCTGAAGGAACCTAGACAGATGAGGAGGGAGAGACTACTTAGAAGAGCGAGGGTGTCTGATATGTTTGTGATTTAAAAATGGGATTCCCAGCGGGATCCAGAAGATTCCGCATCTTCATCTGTATGAGTCCTCCCAGAGGGGCCTTGAGGATGGGCAATAGGGGGTTCTCTATCAGAGGGACTGCCCGAATCCTAATCGTGTTCCGGGCAAAATTCCCTCTGATCCAGATCCCTCAAATAAAAAATTCTGTGTCCAGACACCCCTGATTAATATCCTCAGGGTTAAGGATTCTTTTACCCCGATTTACCTCCGGGGGAGAGGTTCTAACGCCCCTATTGGTTTTGCTCGGGGGAAGGGCTTTCAATTTGCGTGCTGGCTCTTTTCCCTTTTTTAGAGGGGGGGGGAATAGATTGGGAACGCCACAGTCTTTTATGGGCTTGAGGGCAATCTTCCTCTGAATCAGGGGAAAGGCAGGAATCCACAGGAGATGTTTGTCTAATGGGAATTTCAGGGGGAGGGGCAGAAGTGGAGGGTTGTTCCCTCTGTGCCAAGGCTTACACAAACTTAATATGGCTATATAGATATGCCACTAATATTTCATTAAAGTTTTAAAACAATCATGTTTCTTTTTCCATTTCTGGTAATTTTTGTGATTTTATTTGGAAATAAATGGATTAAAAACTATTAATACCTTCAAAATATGTCACTCAGTGAACAAACTAAACTCACTACTTTTGCTATCCTAATAAAAAAAATGCTAAATCAACACAGTGCGCACATCACGCTGCCACAATTCAACAGCCTGATGCGCGTCTGCCGAAGGAATGGAGTAATCCCGTTTACAGGCCCGTAAGGATGCCCGCGATCATTAGCAGGAGAAGACCGCAATGGCCTAGAACATATGAAGAGATGCCTGCTGACAATGTCGGTAGGAAAAAGCTGCAGAATGACTATTAGAGGCGGCGTTTAGGAGGTAAGAAGGGAAGTGAAGCTCAAGATTATGATCGCTACCGTCGCACGCACTATACCTCTAAAACTAAAAAGTTGCAAAAATATAGCACTTGATAAAAGTATACACAAATGGAGTATGGTAAAATATAAATTTTTAAGGAAAATAAATTTCCCTACAAGAACAGCATACCTTGCTCAAAATATAGACTTGTAAAATATTCAAATGGAAATTAAATTTTGAGGGAAATCTTTCCTATGAAAAAAGATTAGTGATAATGATCTAGTATATATAACTAGTAAATTGATAAAAAAAAAACTTTTATTATATGAAATATATACACATGGGGAGAATACATCACCTGCTGCCTGGAAGGCAGCAAAGAAAAGAGGAAGCTATTTCCTGTTGCTGTGGGATTATATTGTCTGCTCGTTGCAGATTGGTTGTTTTTGTTTTTTGCAGTTTTGGAAGTCAGTAAAGATTTATGCATAAAATATGTTGCCTCCTTTCTTGAAATAAAATTAATAATTAATTGTTCCTCAAAAGAATGTGCTTGAAAATCCACATGAAATGACCTTTTACAAACTGCAATTAAATGGATTTGAAGGTGGAAAAATTAAATGTGCATGGGTGCATTCCAATTTAATGGAAATATATAGCATAAATGTTTTTTGTTTTTTTTTCTTTTTTTCTTCAGAGTGTCGGCAGTGACCTTTTGACACAAATTAGATCTTCAGAAGCAATACACACTACAGATACCTCTACAGTGTTTGAACACTGGTGCATGGGCTCTCAAAGGATATGTGCATATGCCGCTGAAAAATAATAGTAACAAATAATTTTTGCTAATGGAAGTATGTTGCAAAAATGCTTATATTTTAAATTGAAATGGACCCCTGAACAATGTTTGACCTTTCTATCCCTTTAATTCTGATTTTCTAATAACTTCTGGGAAATATAAATACGCTTCTGGCACTTGATACTTCAATTATATTATGAATATTTAAGGTAGTTTACTTTGTGACTAAAGAAATTAATCAGAATTTATATTTGCTATTAAAGGGACACTAAACACCTGATGCAGATTCTGCAAACTAACTTCTGTCAGTCCATAAATCTACTACAAATTTAGTAATAAAGGATTTTTAGGCAGTCTATGCAGCTTACTCCCATTGTATTCAAGAAAATTGTTGTTAAACAGAATGGTGATACTGAGCTCAATGCTGCTATGTGTGCTGCTATGTTGTAACGCACGTTGCTCACAGGCACAGTAGTCACGTGATGCACATGAGGATTACCAGAATGCTCTCTCACAGTGGTGCTAAGTGAGTGCTGTAATTAGCTGTATGAACATTTTTCATATGTGCCTCATATTTATATAAATAAATATTCTGTTGTGCATGCATGTTATTAATTTCAAAGAACTCAAAACTTTTTCTAAGCTAGAAGAAATACGTCTGACTGCACTATTGAGAGGAACTGTTGTTTTAGTTAATACCAACAGCTGATGCTACACGGAGGGGAAAGGAATGAGCTGAAGATACACGGAGGGGGGAGTGGCATGCTCTGTGAGAAGAAGAGAGCTGAATAATGCTGCAATTACATTTACTAGAAGATTTATGCACAAGTGCATACATCTTCTTGCACTTAGCACCACTGTGAGAGAGCATTCTGGCATGTACAATCACGTGACTGCTGTGCCTGTGTGGCAGTATGGTGGCATACATACCATCACCAGAAGGTGTTATAGGTCCCTTTAAATAACTTCTTCTTAGTTAATGTAATGGTTTAGGTGAAACTATATTAGTTTCTGAATTGAGTGAACGATGACTGTGTGGACACTTTTTTTTTTTTTTTTTTTAATATTTATCCTAAATTGTCCTCCAGCATAAGAGAAAGATGGGCAAAACCTAGGCTACAATTTGAAAGGGATTTGAAACACAACTTTTTTTTCTTTCATGATTCAGGCAGAGCACAAAACTTTCCAACTTCTATTATCTGATTTGCTTTGTTCTTTTGGTATCCTTTGTTGAAAAGCATACCTAGGTAGTCTCCTGAGCTTGCTAGCTGCTTATTGGTCGCTGCACATTTATGCCTATTGTCATTGGCTTACCAATGTGTTCAGCTAGCTCCCAGTAGTGCATTAGCGCTGTTTCAAAGTAAATTGGAAAGTTGTTTAAAATTGTATGTTCTATTTGAATCATGAAAGAAAATGTTTGGGTTTAATGTCCCTTTAAGAATTTTAATATTTGAACAATATAATTAAAATGCATCTGCTTATTATTCTCAAACAAATTATGATCTCATATTTATAATATACATACAATGCAAAAGCATTCACCCCCCTTGGCATTTTTCATGTTTTGTTGCCTCACAACCTGGAATTAACATGGATTGTTTGAGGATTTGCATCATTTAATTTACAGAACATGCCCACAACTTTCAAGATGTGTGGGGGTTTTTTTCAGGGGTTTTTTTTCATTGCGAAGCAAACAACAAATAGGACAAAATAACAGAAAAAGTAAATGTGCATAACTATTCACCCCCTAAAGTCAATACTTTGTAGAGCCACCTTTTGCGGCAATCACACCTCCAAGTCGCATTGGATAAGTCTCTATGAGATTTTTGCCCATTCATCCTTGCAAAACTGATCCAGCTCCTTCAAGTTGGATGGTTTGCGCTTGTAAACAGCAATCTTTAAGTCTGACCACAGAGTTTCTATTGGATTGAGGTCTGGGCTTTGACTAGGCCATTCCAACACATTAACATGTTTCCCCTTAAACTACTCAAGTGTTGCTTTAGCATTGTGTTTGGGGTCATTGTCCTGCTGGAAGGTGAACCATCCGTCCTAGCCTCAAATCACGCACAGAGTGGTACAGGTTTTGCTCAAGATTATCCCTGTATTTAGCACCATCTTTCCCTCAACTCTGACCAGTTCCCCAGTCCCGGCTGCTGAAAAACATCCCCACAGCATGATGTTGCCACCACCATGTTTCACTGTGGGGATGGTGTTCTTTGGGTGATTTGATGTGTTGGGTTTACGCCAGACATAGCGTTTTCTTTGATGGCCGAAAAGTTCAATTTAAGTCTCATCAGACCAGAGCACCTTCCTCCATACATTTTGGGAGTCTCCCGCATGCCTTTTCGCAAACTCAAAACGTGCCATTTTGTGTTTTGCTGAAAGTAATGGCTTTCTTCTGGCCACTCTGCCATAAAACCCAACTCTATGGAGCGTACGGCTTATTGTCTTCCTATGTACAGATACTCCAGTCTCTGCTGTGGAACTCTGCAGCTCCTCCAGGGTTACCCAAGGTCTCTGTGCTGCCTCTCTGATTAATGCCCTCCATGCCCGGTCTGTGAGTTTTGGTGGGTGGCCGTCTCTTGGCAGGTTTGCTGTTGTGCCATGTTCTTTCCATTTGGTTAAGATAGATTTAATGGTGCTCCTGGGGATCATCAAAGATTTGGATATTTTTTTATAACCTAACTCTGACTTGTACTTCTCAACAACATGGTCCCCTACTTGTTTGGAGAGTTCCTTGGTCTTCATGGCAGTGTTTGGTTAGTGGTGCCTCTTGCTTAGGTGTTGCAGCCTCTGGGGCCTTTCAAAATAGGTGTGTATATGTAATGACAGATCATGTGACACTTAGATTGCACACAGGTGGACATCATTTCACTAAGTATGTGACTTCTGAAGGCAATTGGTTGCAGCAGAGCTTTTTATGGGCTTCCTAACAAAGGGGGTGAATACATAAGCACATGCCAATTTTCTGTTTTCTATTTCTAAAAAATAGTTTTTCTCATTTCACTTCACCAACTTAGACTGTTCTGATCCATCACATACAATTTAGATTAATAAAACATTGAATTTAAGGCTGTAATGTAATAAAATAGGTAAAAAGTCAAGGGGGTGAATACTTTTGCAAGGAATTGTACTATTTACTGTTTAATATCCCTTTTATTATCTTTTTGCTAGGCAGCTTTATATTGTTTTTTGTCATCTAAGGAAATATTTTATGAAAACCATGTGCAGTAGGTTTATCTTACCTTCTAATTATTGACATGCATGTTTAAAATGACTCAAGTCAAAATAAACTTTTATAATTTCAAAAAGAACAGCAGTTTTAAGACTCTTTAAAATTTACTTCCATTATTCACACTGTGATTTGGGGAACAAGATCCTACTGAGGATGTGCCTGGGACTCTGGAGACAACAAAGCTTCCTGAGAGTGCTATTGAGCACCCAAGGCTGAACATGTTGCAGGGTCATAGAATGTGTAAGGGTAAGAGGGTAATCGCAGCTGTTGCGTCCTCGGAGTGAACCGGAAGTGCAAACCTTAAGGAGAGGTCACTGTAAAGTCCCCAGGATACTCACGGAGTGCCGTAGCCAAAGAACGGAGGATTAGCCCGTGAAGCAATACCGAAGAAGAGGAGGCGGCAGGCACTACTTATCATAGAATGTGTACCCAGTCCAGTGTGAGAGTGCAGTCTCCTTCCGTGTTTTGTATATGTCTAGGGTGATTTCATAAGTCTGTGAACCCTGACTTGTTCCCAGTTTGTTTTATTGAGAGCTTGCATTTGTATGGCTGTATTAGGGACCCAGGTTTTGGGAGAGACCTTGACGTGGTACCTGGGTTTGTCCCATTTGGCCAGATGCGGTAACAAACTCTTCCAGTTTTGCTTTAAATCTTAGCTGAGAGCTTGCAAGTGAGTGCTGGACTTTATCTGTGTGTTGTATACGTATAATAGTCTGTGATTGGCTCATGTCTGTCACATGATGCAGGGGAGACGGAACATGTGAGAAAAAATAAATGTCAGAAAAAAATCTACTTCTTTTAAATTCAGTGCTATTGCATTGTCTTTTTATTATGAAATTGTTAATTATGTAATTCTACTGCACTGAGTGGTCCTTATGAAGGGATATGAAACCCAAAAATGATCTTTGTGATTCAGACAGAGCATGCAATTTTAAAGGGACGTAAGCTCAAAAGCCTGCCCATGTCTGGAGCTCTATATGGCAGCAGTTTTGCAAGAATGTTATTCATTTGCAAGAGCACTAGCTTGCAGCACTATTTCCTGCCATCTAGTGCTCCAGACTCCTACCTAGGTATCTCTTCAACAAAGAATACCATAGGATCAAAGTAAATTTGAAGCTTTTTTTTTTTTTTTTTTTTAAATTGTATGCTCGGTCTGAATTACAAAAGAACATTCCTTCCAAAATGTGTGTATTAAATTAGATCAGAGATTTTAATGAGAGGTTTTACTATGCATGTGCACGTGAAGCATTTTAAGATATGCACCTGAATTTTAAACGGTGTGTCTGCTTAGAGAGCTGGCTGTGGTTCGTACGGTGTAAATCAAACCATCACCTCCTGCTCTCTCTAATGCTGGTGCATGAAGTTAATTTAAAAGGGCCAGTAAGCTCAAAAACGGCTTAGATAAAGCATGCCATTTTAAAACAAATTGTCAATTTACTTTGATCAGATATCCTTTGTTCTTTTGGTATCCTTCATTGAAAAGTAAATCTAGGTAGGTTCATGGCAACTCAGAGTTCATGTGTCTATAGTACTCTATGGCAACAGTGTTGGTCACCACCGCAGCGATGGTGACAAAGTGATCATTAAATACTTCTAAAACATTTACCTTTTTGTCAATGTTCTTGAATTCAGCAGTAAGGATATATATAATATGTATAGAAAATGTTGACTTTCAAGTCACTTTAACATAATTTAAAATCTATATATCAAAAGTAGCATTTCTATTATTGGGCCACTAAACAAACACAGTTGAATAGAAACAAATGCCCAGTAAAATAACAATCCAAAAGCACTGACTTTAAAATTTGGCAGAAAATATTCTACTGCTCATTTTAATTTTAGTCATCAAATTTTCCCACCCCCTGTACCATGTGTCAGCCATGAGCCAATCACAAAATGTATATACTGTGCACTTTTACAAAAGCCCAGTAAAAGTGTAATGGTAAAGGTTTTTTTTTTTTTTTTTTTTTAATCGCATGCTCTATCTGAATCATGAAAGTTTAATTTTGACTTTAGTGTCCCCTTTAAAACCCAATTATAAAATTATTGTAAAAATGAATTTTGTATTCACTTAAAAGTTTAAACATTACAGAATTGTACCAGTTTGCTGAAAGGTACAAATCTGGCATCTTCTCACTATCAAATCTAATTTTGTATGACACCCTCCGCTAAAGGATTTGACCCACTAGATCAGTGATGGTTAACCTTGGCACCCCTGATGTTTTGGAACTACATTTCCTGTGATGCTCAACTAAACTGCAGAGTGCCTAAACATCATGGGTAATGTAGTTCCAAAACATCTGAGGTGCCCAGGTTAGCCATCACTGCCCTAGATATTCATATGAATTGGGTATTTTGTATAGTATTTCTCACTACCAGTTTACAATTGAATTCACCTTGCATATCAAGATTTTCATGTATTATCTTAATATCCACATGATCCATATGTTTTGTCAATTATTTATTTTTCCATCTTAAAATATTTATCACAAAATTCAGCCAAATGTTATTCAAAGTAATGTGGAAAGAATGATTTTAAATAGAGGTTCTAATGAAAGAAATGCATTCTCAGATTTCTGATCCTAGATAACTGTGGGGTCAATCACAATCCTTTATAAAATGTTATCAAATTCATTATCTACAAAACTCCCCATAGGCTCCTGTAGAAAAATAATTAGATATGCTTTTCTAAAGTATTGGATCTAGATGCTTAAGCCCAGCAAATTGGTATAAAACATAGGTAAAGTTCCAGTAGCAAGTGTTTGTAGTTTCCGAGCAGGATACCTCTGGTCAACCAATCAGGATCAGCAGCTGCATGATGTGTCAACCAGAGATTTTCTGCTTGGGAACTGCAATCATAGTGGCTCCTATAATGTTCTTTAGCTATGTGTTGGGGTTTAAAATATAGCGGTTGATCACAATCCTTTAAACAATTTGATATTTTTTTTTTGTGTGTGTTTCTAAAGGATTGTGAATAACTCCATGGTATCAGTAATGGCAAAAATGACTGCAACAAAGTCAAGAGCATGTATTTGCATTAGAATACCCATTTAACGTTACTTTGGAATTTACTTTAGATCCACAGTGTGGGCTCCATTTATCAATTAGGGAATTTTTCCACCGGTGACCGTGGCTTGCTAGATCATTTTGCTACCAGAATTTATCATTGTACAAGTCACTGCCCCCTGTTATTGCACAACCAATCCTGTGAGAGCAGGGGCTGTGAATCCAGGTCAAAGGGACCTGCGTGTAAAGGTTAAAGGGACATGAAACGCAAACATTTTCTTTCACGATTTAGGTCGAACATACAATTTTAATAAACTTTAGTTTTACTTCTATTATCAAATTCCCTTTGTTCTCTTGCTATCATTTGTTGAAGGATCAGCAGTGCTCTACTGGTTTCTAACTTAACACATGGGTGAGCCAATAACAATCAGTATGTAGAACCTAGGTTCTTTGCTGCTCCTAAGCTTACCTAGATAAACTTTTCAGCAAAGGATAACAAGAGAAGGAAGCAAATTAAATAGAAGTAAATTGGAAAGCTTGATAAATGAAGCACTGTAGCTCAGCTGTATAATTTTATTGTAATGCAAAGTATAAACCTGACACGTTTTTACATAAATGTAGGACTTCCGGGTATTACATATGTAAATTAAAGATATAAGCCATAAAGATAGACTTAATTAGTATGAACACTAGAAATCCCTCTGTACTTGGTTTCATCACCTGTAATTTCATTCTAATTTGTGATCAGAGGATTTCAGCATGATTACTTGTGCTCAATATCAGCAGGATATAAACCACTATCCAATTCCGTTCTGTTTAAAGCGATATTGCTGTTTTTTTGTTTGTAGTTTATTTTTTTTAAATTGATCCTCCTTTTTTATTATTAGTTTTTATTCAATTAATTATTGGCTTTTTGTAAACATATATTCTTTTTATCTATTTATTTTTACCAATGTTATCCCTTTTCATTGTACATAGGTGCAGTTTAAATTGCATTGAGCCATCCATATATATATATATATATACAGTCTGCAAACTCTCTCTCTCTCTCTCTCTCTCTCTCTCTCTCTCTCTCTCTCTCTCTCTCTCTCTCTCTGTGTTGATTACAAACATTATCAACACAACACACAGAAAACCTGGCACTCGCCAGCAGATTCACAGTAATGTTTAAAAGCAAAACTGGGGGAAGTCAGTTACATTTGGCACCAAAGGATCACCCCCAGGACGACGACAAGGTCTCCCCCTTCCTGGGACCCTAACCAGCACCCACACAATGCAAACTTCCAAACAAACCAACTGGGAACCTCCCAGGGTGACACAGGCTTTTGTAACCTCCCCTATGTAAATACAAAGCGCAGGAATGGACCGCACTCAGAGACTGCCAGGTTTTCTGTGTGTTATGTTGATAATGTTTGTAATGCTTCCCTGCAGGCCTGTCACCCCGGCCTGCTCTGCGGTTAATGCCTGGGTCGCTGGGAACTTTGCAGCTGTGGAGTTTGCTGTGGCTTAGGATGTGTACCCAGTCCAGTCTGTGAGTGTGGTCCATTCCTGTGTTTTGTATTTACATAGGGGAGGTTACAAAAGCCTGTGTCACCCTGGGAGGTTCCCAGTTGGTTTGTTTGGAAGTATGCATTGTGTGGGTGCTGGTTTAGGGTCTCAGGAAAGGGGAGACCTTGTGGTCCTGGGCTTGATCCTTTGGTGCCAAATGTAACTGACTTCCCCCAGTTTTGCTTTGAAACATTACTGTGAATCTGCTGGCGAGTGCCTGTGAACCAATATAGGAAGTGTGTTAGATGATTACTCATCTTGCACAATTATGTTCAAAACCTACTGTACTCTGAGGAACATCTTAGCTTATATAATTGCAGGAAGAGCACTCATAGGAAAAATTAAGTTCATAATTATAAAGAAGGAATCTTAAATAATTAGTCTGTATTGTGCTTGGTAAACTGTCACATGACATAAAAAAAAGTATCGGTAATTGGTATCGGCGAGTATTTGAAAACAAGTATCGGTACTTGTACTCGGTCTTAAAAAAAATGGTATCGGTGCAACCCTATTTAGTACTAAACATTTTTTATTCCAAAAAACAATATACATTAGAACATTTTAGAAGTTTGCTGGTGGGATAAAAAGACAACCCTAATTTCCCTAGGTGGGGTGTTTTTTGTTTTTTTTTGCTTGAATTTGCATAATTAGAGTGCAACACCAAGTGTAGACCAGACGGTGGTTAATGAGGCAGATTAAAGGCCAAAATCTGTTGTTGTTGTTTTTTGTAGCAAAAATATTTTTTAAACATTTCTATTAATATTGTTTTCTTCAAATTACAGATTGCAGAAACGCAAACCGACAAAGACCTTTATATTGATAACACATCAGAAGAAGGGTCGGGAATCTATCCAATTGATGATGATGATTACTCTTCTGGGTCAGGCTCCGGTAAGTCTATACATATTTTGTGATCAGTTACTTCTTTGGGAATGACTAACCCTCATATCTACATGTAATTGTACCAGTTTTTACTAATCGTCTTCCAATGAAAATTGCTTTGTGCATGTTACTCTGGTTTTATTGATGTGACATTGGTCCTGAGCTTCTATTTTTTACTTTAAAGATTTGTTTGTTTGTTTTCAACAGGAATCTTGGTTACAGACGATGAAGCTGAGCAAACAACTGTCAGTATGCTTCCCAGCAGTCCAACTACAAATGTGACCACTACGCTAAAAATACAAACCAAAATACCTTCAGAAACAATGGTATGCCATTGTTCGTTTATTGTGGTTTGACTCCCTTTTTTACTATTCATTTTTTGAACAACTTTAAAGGACCACTGAAGTCTAAATTTAAACTTTCAGGATTCATATAGAGCATACCATCAACTATGTTGTTTAATTGGTCCAATAATTAAGAAACTATAATTTTTTAATCATCTTCTAAGCTCCTTTTGGACATCATAGATGACTAAAGCACACCTTTTTTTCTTTAACACATATGGCAGCACTTTAGTCATTTTTAACCCAGCTTTGTCTTATGTGCAGGATCCTGAGAATCCAGAAATAATTGACCCATCTTTTGTGGAACCTGATGGAGGCACCCAGGTGAAGACTGGGGAAGAAATAGAGGTGCACACAGCAAAACACAGTGAAAACCTTTTCCACAGAACAGAAGTACTTGCAGGTGAGTTAGAGGCATGAGATTAGTAATACTTTAGGATCCAGTTTTAGGGTTATTAATATTCCCTGTTGATTGCTGCAGTTCCCACCTACCTGGATGCACAAACATGACCCTCACATCTCATATTCTTGCTTATTTCTCCCAATTTACAAAATAAAGATTACTCATCTTTTCTGCACTGCATTCATCTCTGTCCTCTCTATGTCGATCTAGTGTATATGATCGGTGGTCGGTGTTTGTGTCGCTTATTTTGCTAAACCGTTAATCATTTCTTTTTTGTCATATTCTGACATTTGCTCTTGTGCTAATATTAACTCCCTTATTTGAAAAGTCCGGAAGACTTTACTCTAGATTCAAATGTTTATTACTCTAACATTGAATGCAACGGTTTAAAACAGTCATCATATTATGCATAATGTTGTTATGCTTAATGTCACGTTATTTTATGGGTCTTTGATGGAATATTTTATTGTTTGTCCATCAGTATAGATACAGATGTGTCTTCAATTAGCTGTACTAACCACATGCAAATAACTATAATAACTATGCTAATTTACATCTACAAATCTTTGTTTTGTTTGTCATTTAAGAGGATGAATTTAAACCAAATGAGTCCGTACATCGTATTATTCAAATCTTTATTATTATTTTTGTATTTTAATTTTTTTGGTAAATTAATTTGCACAAGAGCTTTTTTTATGTTAAAGAGAGAGTGCAATGCAACATTGTTATTCCCTCAATGTGTTTCCAATGACTTGGTATACCAGCTGCAGAGTATAGAATGTATGAGAAATTGCGTTTTTATTATTTCCGTATATAAAACCACAACCCATAAAAATCAATTAAGCTTGTAGGGAAATCAGATTTCCTTATGTTATTGCTTTATGTACACACCCTGCTTCTTTATATTATCTCTGTATACCAAAGCCCAATACTTAGAGAGAACAATTGAAAATTAACATTGTATTGCTTATTTCTCCTACCTCCCACTGGTAGTGTAAAATGTTTCTTTAAAGGTACATTCCAACCAAAATTGGAATCTGCATCGATGCATTTCAGTTTTGAATAGAAGCATTGTTGTAATAATACACATGTATTGACAAAAATGATTCTAATAAGTTTTAGAACTGTTTCAAAAGTGTTTTTAGTATGCACCGTGCACCAGAATTTTAAAACGCACCACTTGCTCAGACAATCTAAGGTGCTTGTACGATCCGGTAATGACTCAGTTTAATTGCTGATATAATACAAGACCTACTGGCGCTCTGAGCAGCTGAAATATTTTAAAATGCTGGTGCACTGAGAATATCGAATTATGCTTCACATGCAGAGAACAATATTAAAGGGACAGTCTACACCAGAATTTTTATTGTTTTAAAAGATAGATAATCCCTTTTTCTCCAACATTGGTGTGTCCGGTCCACGGCGTCATCCTTACTTGTGGGAATATCTCTTCCCCAACAGGAAATGGCAAAGTGTCCCAGCAAAGCTGGCCATATAGTCCCTCCTAGGCTCCGCCCACCCTAGTCATTCTCTTTGCCGTTGCACAGGCAACATCTCCACGGAGATGGTTAAGAGTATGTGGTGTTTAGTTGTAGTTTTTTTATTCTACTATCAAGAGTTTGTTATTTTAAAATAGTGCTGGTATGTACTATTTACTCTGAAACAGAAAAGATGAAGATTTCTGTTTGTGAGAGGAAGATGATTTTAGCAGACAGTAACTAAAATCGATTGCTGTTTCAACATAGGACTGTTGAGATGAAGTAACTTCAGTTGGGGGGAAACGGTTAGCAGACTTTTCTGCTTAAGGTATGACTAGACATATTTTTAACAAGACTGTGTAATGCTGGAAGGCTGTCATTTCCCCTCATGGGGACCGGTAAGCCATTTTCTTAGTCTCAAACAGAATAAAGGGCTTAATATGGGCTATAAAACTGGTAGACACTTTTATGGGCTAAATCGATTGCTTTATTTGGACATTTTATACATGTTTATGCTGATAATTCACACTTATAAACTTGGGGAACGTTTTTTAACGTCAGGCACTATGTTAGACACCTTTTCCAGTCAGGAAGGGCCTTCCCAGTTGTAGGCTGAGCCTCATTTTCGCGCCATTACTGCACAGTTGTTTTTGAGAGCAAGACATGCAGATGCATGTGTGAGGACCTGAAAGTAGTTGGAAAAGTTCCTAGAAGGCGTCATTTGGTATCGTATTCCCCTCTGGGCTTGGTAAAGTCACAGCAAAGGCTGTAGCTGGGATTGTATAGGGGTTAAATCTGTAACCGGCTCCGGTTTCGTTATTTTAAGGGTTAAAGCTCTGAAAATTGGTGTGCAATACTTTTGGTAAATTTTGAACAATTCCTTCATATTTTTTTCACATATTCAGTAATAAAGTCTGCTCTGTTTAAAATTTAAAGAGACGGTAACGGTTTTGTTTTAAAACGTTTTTTGTGCTTTATTGACAAGTTTAAGCCTGTTTAACATGTCTGTGCCTTCAGATAAGCTAAGTTCTATATGTATGAAAGTCAATGTGTCTCCCCCTTCAAAATTGTGTGATAATTGTGCCATAGCGTCCAAACAATGTAAGGACAATACTGTCACAGATAATTAAGTTGCCCAAGATGATTCATCAGATGAAGGGAGTAGACATGGTTCTACATCATCTCCTTCTGTGTCTATACCAGTTTTGCCCACGCAGGAGGCCCCTAGTACTTCTAGCGCGCCAATGCTTATTACCATGCAACAATTGACGGCTGTAATGGATAACTCCATAGCAAATATTTTATCCAAAATGCCTGCATATCAGAGAAAGCGCGATTGCTCTGTTTTAAACACTGAAGAGCAGGAGGGCGCTGATGATAATTGTTCTGTCATACCCTCACACCAATCTGAAGGGGCCATGAGGGAGGTTTTGTCAGATGGGGAAATTTCAGATTCAGGAAAAATTTCTCAACAGGCTGAACCTGATGTTGTGACATTTAAAATTAAATTAGAACATCTCCGCGCACTGCTTAAGGAGGTGTTATCTACTCTGGATGATTGTGACAACTTGGTCATTCCAGAAAAATTATGCAAGATGGACAAGTTCCTAGAGGTTCAGGTGCACCCCGACGCTTTTCCTATACCCAAGCGGGTGGCGGACATAGTGAATAAGGAGTGGGAGAAGCCCGGCATACCTTTTTGTTCCCCCTCCTATATTTAAGAAATTATTTCCTATGGTCGACCCCAGAAAGGACTTATGGCAGACAGTCCCTAAGGTCGAGGGGGCAGTTTCTACTCTAAACAAGCGCACTACTATTCCTATCGAGGATAGTTGTGCTTTCAAAGATCCTATGGATAAAAAATTGGAGGGTTTGCTTAAAAAGATTTTTGTACAGCAAGGTTGCCTTCTACAACCCATTTCGTGCATTGTTCCTGTCACTACAGCAGCGTGGTTCTGGTTCGAGGAACTAGAAAAGTCGCTCAGTAGAGAGACTCCATATGAGGAAGTTATGGACAGAGTTCACGCACTTAAGTTGGCTAACTCTTTTATTTTAGATGCCGCTTTGCAATTAGCTAGATTAGCGGCGAAAAATTCAGGGTTTGCAATTGTGGCGCGCAGAGCTCTTTGGCTAAAGTCTTGGTCAGCGGATGTATCATCCAAGACAAAATTGCTTAACATCCCTTTCAAGGGTAAAACTCTCTTTGGACCAGAATTGAAAGAGATTATCTCAGACATCACTGGGGGAAAGGGCCACGCCCTCCCACAAGATAGGCCTTTCAAGGCCAAGAATAAGTCTAATTTTCGTTCCTTTCGTAATTTCAGGAACGGACCGGCCTCTAATTCTGCATCCTCTAAGCAAGAGGGTAATGCCTCAAAGTCCAAACCAGCCTGGAAACCGATGCAAGGCTGGAACAAGGGTAAGCAGGCCAAGAAGCCTGCTACCGCTAACAAAACAGCATGAAGGAGTAGCCCCCGATCCGGGACCGGATCTAGTGGGGGGCAGACTCTCTCTCTTTGCTCAGGCTTGGGCAAGAGATGTTCCGGATCCCTGGACGCTAGAAATAGTTTCTCAGGGTTATCTTCTGGAATTCAAGGAACTACCCCCAAGGGGAAGGTTCCACATGTCTCAATTATCCTCAAACCAAATAAAGAGACAGGCGTTCTTACATTGTGTAGAAGACCTGTTAAAGATGGGAGTGATACACCCAGTTCCAATGACGGAACAAGGAATGGGTTTTTACTCAAATCTGTTCGTAGTTCCCAAAAAAGAGGGAACCTTCAGACCAATTCTGGATTTAAAGATCCTAAACAAATTTCTCAGGGTACCATCGTTCAAAATGGAAACCATTTGAACGATTCTACCCTCTATCCAGGAAGGTCAATTTATGACTACCGTGGATCTAAAGGATGCGTACCTACATATTCCTATCCACAAAGAACATCATCAGTTCCTAAGGTTCGCCTTTCTGGACAAACATTACTAGTTTGTGGCCCTCCCATTCCGATTAGCCACTGCTCCAAGGATTTTCACAAAGGTACTCGGGTCCCTTCTAGCGGTTCTAAGACCGGGGGGCATTGCAGTAGTACCATACTTGGACGACATTCTAATACAAGCGTCGTCACTTTCAAAAGCAAAGGCTCATACAGACATCGTTCTGGCCTTTCTCAGATCTCACGGATGGAAGGTGAACATAGAAAAAAGTTATCTGTCTCCGTCAACAAGAGTTCCCTTCTTGGGAACAATAATAGATTCCTTAGAAATTAGGATTTTTCTGACAGATGTCAGAAAGTCAAAACTTCTAAGCGCTTGTCAAGTTCTTCATTCTGTTCCACGTCCTTCCATAGCTCAGTGCATGGAAGTAGTAGGGTTGATGGTTGCAGCAATGGACATAGTTCCTTTTGCGCGAATTCATCTAAGACCATTACAACTGTGCATGCTGAAACAGTGGAATGGGGACTATACAGACTTGTCTCCAGTGATTCAAGTAGATCAGAAGACCAGAGATTCACTCCGTTGGTGGCTAACCCTGGGCCATCTATCCCAGGGAATGAGCTTCCGCAGACCAGAGTGAGTCTCTTCTCCCGATAAACATTCTGGAACTAAGAGCGATATTCAATGCTCTCAGGGCTTGGCCTCAGCTTGCAAAGGCCAGATTCATAAGATTCCAATCAGACAACATGACGACTGTTGCGTATATCAATCATCAGGGGGGAACAAGGAGTTCCCTGGCGATGAAAGAAGTGACCAAAATAATACAATGGGCGGAGGATCACTCCTGGCATCTATCTGCGATCCACATCCCAGGTGTGGAAATCTGGGAAGCGGATTATCTGAGTCGTCAGACATTCCATCCGGGGGAGTGGGAACTCCACCCGTAGATCTTTGCCCAGTTGACTCAATTATGGGGCATTCCAGACATGGATCTGATGGCGTCTCGTCAGAACTTCAAGGTTCCTTGCTACGGGTCCAGATCCAGGGATCCCAAGGCGACTCTAGTAGATGCACTAGTAGCACCTTGGACCTTCAACCTAGCTTATGTGTTTCCACCGTTTCCTCTCATTCCCAGGCTGGTAGCCAGGATCAAACAGGAGAGGGCCTCGGTGATCTTGATATGGCCACGCAGGACTTGGTATGCAGACCTGGTGAATATGTCATCGGTTCCACCATGGAAGCTACCTTTGAGACAGGACCTTCTTGTTCAGGGTCCATTCGAACATCCAAATCTGGTCTCCCTCCAGCTGACGGCTTGGAGATTGAACGCTTGATTCTATCAAAGCGTGGGTTTTCAGATTCTGTGATAGATACTCTGGTTCAGGCCAGAAAACCGGTAACTAGAAAGATTTACCATAAAATATGGAAAATATATATCTGCTGGTGTGAATCCAAGGGATTCCCATGGAATAAGATAATAATTCCTAAGATTCTTTCCTTTCAGCAAGAAGGTTTGGATAAACAATTATATGTCGAGGGACAGATTTCTGCTTTATCTGTCTTACTACACAAACGACTGGCAGTTGTGCCAGATGTTCAAGCATTTGTTCAGGCTCTGGTTAGGATCAAGCCTGTTTACAGACCTTTGACTCCTCCCTGGAGTTTAAATCTAGTTCTTTCAGTTCTTCAAGGTGTTCTGTTTGAACCTCTACATTCCATAGATATTAAGTTGTTATCTTGGAAAATTTTGTTTTTGGTTGCTATTTCTTCTGCTAGAAGAGTTTCAGAGTTATCTGCTCTGCAGTGTTCTCCGCCCTATCTGGTGTCCCATGCAGATAAGGTGGTTTTGCGTACTAAGCCTGGTTTTCTTCCAAAGGTTGTTTCTAACAAAAATATTAACCAGGAGATAGTTGTACCTTCTTTGTGTCCGAATCCAGTTTCAAAGAAGGAACGTTTGTTACACAATTTGGACGTAGTCCGTGCTCTAAAATTCTTTTTAGAAGCTACAAAAGATTTCAGACAAACTTCTCTGTTTGTCGTCTATTCTGGTAAAAGGAGCGGTAAAAAAGCGACTTCTACCTCTCTTTCCTTTTGGCTTAAAAGCATCATCCGATTGGCTTACGAGACTGCTGGACGGCAGCCTCCTGAAAGAATCACAGCTCACTCCACTAGGGCTGTGGCTTCCACATGGGCCTTCAAGAACGAGGCTTCTGTTGATCAGATGTGTAAGGCAGCGACTTGGTCTTCACTGCACAATTTTGCCAAATTTTACAAATTTGATACTTTTGCTTCTTCGGAGGCTATTTTTGGGAGAAAGGTTTTGCAAGCCGTGGTGCCTTCCGTTTAGGTAACCTGATTTGCTCCCTCCCTTCATCCGTGTCCTAAAGCTTTGGTATTGGTTCCCACAAGTAAGGATGACGCCGTGGACCGGACACACCAGTGTTGGAGAAAACAGAATTTTTGCTTACCTGATAAATTACTTTCTCCAACGGTGTGTCCGGTCCACGGCCCGCCCTGGTTTTTTAATCAGGTCTGATGAATTATTTTCTCTAACTACAGTCACCACGGTACCATATGGTTTCTCCTATGTTTTCCTCCTGTCCGTCGGTCGAATGACTGGGGTGGGCGGAGCCTAGGAGGGACTATATGGCCAGCTTTGCTGGGACTCTTTGCCATTTCCTGTTGGGGAAGAGATATTCCCACAAGTAAGGATGACGCCGTGGACCGGACACACCGTTGGAGAAAGTAATTTAATTTATCAGGTAAGCATAAATTCTGTTATTACCCATTCCTTAGTTTTGCATAACCACCTCAGTTATAATAATATACTTTTAACCTCTGTGATTATCTTGTATCTAAGCCTCTGCAAGCTGCCCCTTTATTTCAGTTCTTTTGACAGACTTGCAGTTTAGCCAATCAGTGCCTGCTCCCAGATAATTTCACGTGCACGAGCACAGTGTTAGTTCATTTATTTCATATAGATAACACCCTCTAGTGGTGAAAAACTGTTAAAATTCATTCTGAAAAGAGGTGGCCTTCAAGATCTAATAAATTAGCATATGAACCTCCTTGGTTAAGCTTTCAACTAAGAATACCAAGAGAACAAAGCAAAATTGGTGATAAAAGTAAATTGGATGATTGTTTAAAATGACATGCTCTATCTGAATCATGAAAGTTTATTTTGGCCTAGACTGTCCCTTTAACACTAAAACGGTAATAACTTTTACTAGAAGCATTTTTACCGATGCATATATATTGCGAATGTTTCAATTCAAGGAAGTAATTCATCTATGTGCATCTAAATTTTGACCAGAATGTCCCTTTTTAATACGGCTAAAAATTTAAAGGCATCTATCTATATATGTATAATACATAAAGGGGAAACCGTTGAACAGTGCTTGGAAATAATTATTTATGGACAAGTCTGTGACAAATTTGAGTTTTGATTATAGTGAACCAGAGAGTAACCCTCCACTAGGGAAAATACAACACTTCTAATAAAAACCATCTCCTTTTGTTTTTCAGCTGTTATTGCTGGGGGAGGAATTGGCTTCCTCTTCGCAGTTTTCTTGATCCTGCTGTTGGTATATCGCATGAGAAAGAAGGACGAGGGCAGCTACGATCTTGGTGAACGAAAACCCTCCAGCGCCATTTACCAAAAGGCACCCACTAAAGAGTTTTATGCATAAAACTCAAACTAAGTGTCTCTTTTTATGAGATCACTGAACTTTTTTTTTTTTTTTTTTTTTTCCTTTTAAATAAAGCTTTTGCATAGATTATTGATTTCTTTTTTTCATGAAAGAGTCTTTACGCCAACTTTATGATCAAAACAAATCCTATTGTATTTAAAAATAAAAAATAAACTTTTCATGTATTCCTTTTAAAGAAAAATACACAAAAACTAATGTAAAGTCAATTTTTCTTTTACATTGTTGAGTGAATAGCGGTGACAGAGTATTATTTTATAATATCATTGGTATTCACCAAGATGTCTCAAAACTTTATGCATAAACTCAAAACAACAATAGAAATGGTTGTTTCAAGCTTCGGGTCTATGAAAGGTTGTTTAATATTTTTCGGCATGTCTCAGATCTTTCAGGATTTTTTTGTTCTTCATTAATTTATCTGTTTCCAAACAAATGCCTTTTGTAGTTGTCATGGTGCAATTGTCTTAGGGTAATTCAGATATACAGTATCTTAGTGTAAATGTAATTTTTTTTTTTTCTTCTTCCTATGTAAACTTTTTTTTTGGAAAATTTGTATGACTGTCATATTCATTTTACACTTTGTCTTTCAGTGTACCTTCAGGCAATTTTAACACAACTAATGTGTCAAATTTGAATATCAGTGCAAATCGTTGCTTAATAAGCTTATGAAAAAGGTGCATTCTCTCTTGGACTTTCTGCTGATGAAAGGGAAAATTGTGGCCATCTGTGTTTCCTTACATTTTTGCTTTTATAAGTTTCTCTAGCATTGATACATGTTTGAAATCCTACATTACTTTTCATCTGCGTTGTCCATTTTACTGGCAGAATTCTACATAAAGCTTCATATTTCCACTTCAAAATGGACAGAAAATAAATATACATTGATATGAGTGAAGAGCAATTCAACCAGCAAAAACTTTACTAACCCTATATATAGATTTCATATTTTGTATGAACATTACTATTGGAACAATGTAAAGGGGTTGAGATATAGTTTGTGTACATATAACATTTTATTCAGTTTTTTTTATTCCCCAAAATGTGTTTTGTGCTTCTGTCAATGAGCTGAATTGCCTGAAAAATGACTTGCACTACCTCTCAACTCTTGTGAGATTTTAGCACTTCCTAAGTAGACTGAAATGTCAATGTTAGACATATATAACATAGGGAAAGCTAATCGCATTGTAATTTGTGGGGTTATGCTGTTAGCACCACTTATCTGGCTTAAAGGGACATGACCATTTTATATATGCATAGTATATATGAAGCATGGCATTGCAAAAGACATGCATAGAAAAATGTTTTAAAAGAAATTAACTTTTTTTTTTTAAAAACAATTTTTTTTGCATTCCAGGAACATACCCTTTTGAAAAACTTTTTGAGTATGTTTACGTTGGTTCCTTTTGTTGTGATTTAGCGACACAAGAATGGCAGCATTGATCAAGCAATGACTGTTTAACATGTAACAAGGTTATGGTTGTGAAGTCTGCAGGAAGCACTTCATACTCCCTTGAAACCCCGTGCAGAATTTTATGAATTAAAAGATTTTTACTATGCATACTAAAACATGTTATTGGAATTAAATATAGATTTAACGTCCCTTTTAACTTTCTAAAGCCTTGATAACTTTTTACAGCCTTCAAATCTGCTGCTTGGTACATCCCCATCTCATCGGAAGTGCCAGCCAATGACAATATTTTGTCAGCCAATTAAGTAAACATTGTACAAAACACATTTCAGAGGAATGGATTTGAAAGTAGATTTATATTAATGCGGTACACTCATTGGAGACTAAGTATAGTTTACACAAAAAAAAACACCAGTTCCCAAATTCTGTTAATTTTGAGGTTCTCATGCACATACAGCTATGTATATATGTGACTTAAAATGATCAAACAGTATATTGCAGAGTTAAGAATATGAGCAGAAGAACACATTTTACTATTTTATCATTTTCTTTTAGGAGTGGGTGCACCTTTACTGCTGTTTGCTGCTGGAGTAAGCTAATTATACCTTGAGTACGGTTTGCTATAGCTGCCTCCTGGTTGCAATTGTAATATGTATATGATATTGAATAGATTACGGTTTTGAGCCAAACCCAAAGACTATAACAGTATTCTGACAAAGTTGCAGATATCTTTTGGCCACTGTATCTAACTCCTTTCCATTTTTAAGGTACGATTAGGAGTTTCAAGAGCAATTTTGTCTTTTTTTTTTTTTTCTTTTTTCCAACATTCATTTAAGTTGTAAAAGTCTTTTTAAGCCTTTGAAGTGCCTATGATTCCATGTAAATTGTTGCAGACTATGTTAGAGTGTATGACAGTAAACAAAAATGTCGGTATTTTATAAGCACAGAAAACTCTAATGGTAATTTTGTAGTCTTACATCAATAGATCTAAAATGTAATTTGGGAACATAAACACTACTGAATAAACTTATGTGGCCTAATAGCTACTATTCCGGTGTCATTATTTCTTATCATAGTTTCAAATTACTTTATATTTTCTTTCCATGCTTTTTTATAAAAAAAAAAAGAAATGTAAACAAAGGTGTATTAGAAAAGTCTCTTCCCTCTGACACATTAAGAGCTACCTATTCTATTTTACTTTGTATTTGATCCAGAAAATGATTATTGTATTATTATTTTCTTTCTAAAAGAGGGCATTTTAAAATGACCATTTCTTACCAAAGGCATGGAGAGTCCACAAATTAATTCCTTACTGTTGTGAATATCAACACCTGGCTAACAGGAGGAGGCAAAGACACCCCAGTCAAAGGCTTAAATATCCCAACCACTTTCCCCCCAGTCATTCTTTGCATTTCATCACTAGAGGAGGATGGCAGAGAAGTGTCAGAAGATACGTATAACCCTTTAATGGGTGTTTTCCCTTCAAGAGAGGACTGGAGTTTGAAGTAGTCATATAAACCTCTCATTGAGAGTATTGATGAACTTTGGAGTCTGGAGATGCAGGGAAAGTTTTTCTGCAAACTGATCTTGACTACCTATCTAACAGTTCCTGGGTAATCTGTGTTAACGAGTTAAATTGCTTGCCTTTTTACACTCAGGTCTCTGTCAGAACACAGTGGCCAGACTGTCACACTTGAGAGGCTGTGCCTGTTCCACAACATAGATCCTGGAGGGTAAGTCTGCTTTATTTAGACCTTGGGTAAAGTACCTAGTGGGTTTTTAATTTCCCCTAAGGTTTATGCAGGGACTCCTATGGGTCAGTGTGACACCTCGTTGCCTCTATAGGATCCGGGGTTAATATCAAATTAGTTTAGGAGATTATTTTTGAAACAGTTTGGGGAATTTATGTACTGCTTAGGTCCTTACAGGAAAACTTGTGATGAACGGTTTGGGCTCAATTTTGACTGAGGGCCCTCGGCAATGGAACTTTTTAATCAGACAGGTTTACTTTCATTTTTGAAGCGGTGCAGCTCCTCATAGCTTCACACGCTTTTTCCCTATAGCAGGGGCGTCCCCTACATGCACACCATGTGATTGTGTGCATCTGGCTTCCATTCTCTTATGATCCTGTTGCAAGGAACTCTGTCAGTCCTATGGAGAGCATTTTTCTAGTTGGTCTGGGTCTAGGAGGTCGTGAGTGCCCCAGCCACTGGTGTTATATAGGTGCCTCTTTATTATTTAAGACTGTTTTGTTTTTACTTTCTGTGGGATTTATAGCTAGCTATGGAGGACTCTGATATTAACACTTTAGAGGGTTCTATACCCTCTATATTAATTAATAATGCTTATCTATATTGTGAGAAAACTTTGGTTTGCCCACCTACTCAATTTTGTTCCAGTTGCCTGGGTATTGTTTTAAAGTCTAAGAAGGGAGCTAAATCTGTTAACCCCTCTAACATACCTCTGAGCCGTCCACCTCTCAGGACTCTGTGGTCCGGGAGATGCCTACCCTCTACCCTCAAACGGTTTCACATGCAGTTCCACAAGGCACGCCTATTACTCTGGCTGGAGTTTTTTTTTTCCAGCGAACTTAACTACACAATCTGCTGTGTCCGTGGCCCTGAGTGCCTTGCCTATCTCTGGGAAACGCAAGAGAAAGGTTAAACATTGTTCTACTGAGCTGGACATATTAAATTGCCAATCGGATTTAGCCAGTATGTCTCAGCTGTCCGAGGATAAGTTAACCTCTGTAGCATCAGAGGGTGCAACTGTCAGTTGTAGGCTTCAACAGCTAAGCTTTTTCCTTCTTAGGAAGCCCAACTTCAGATTTAAGATTGGACATCTACGTTTTCTGCTGAAGGAGGTTTTGTCTACTCTAGAGGTTCCCGAAGCGAAGCTTCCTGAGGAACCTAAGATTCCTAAATTAGACAGGGTCTATGAAGACAAGAAAGCTCCACCGACTCTCCCTGTTCCAGTTTGCATGGCGAACATTATCAGTAGCGAATTGGAAAGGATCCGAACTCCCTTTTCCTCATCTTCAACTTTTAAGAAGTTATTTCCAGTTCCTGACTCTCAACTGGAATTGTGGAGTTCCATCCCTAAGGTGGATGGAGCCATTTTGACGCTAGCTAAGCATACCACTGTCCCTCTGGAAGATGGCTCTTTTAGGAACCTATGGATAAGAAGTTGGAAAGTTACCTAAAAACAATGTTCCAACATATAGGGTTCTTGTTCCAGCCCGCGGGGCAGCCACTTATTGGTGTGACACTCTGTCAGAACTTATTGAGGTGGAATCTCCCCTTGAGGATATCCAGGATAGGATTAAGGCTTTGAGGATAGCAAACTCCTTTATCTGTGATGCGAATATTCAGATTGTCCGTTTGAATGCAAAAGCTTCAGGTTTTATGGTCCTAGCTCACAGGGATCTCTGGTTGAAGCCTTGGTCCGCGGATATGGTTTCTAAATCCATACTCATTTCCTTACCATTCAAGGGGAAGGTTTTATTTGGACCAGGTCTGGACTCAATCATTTTTACTTTTTCTGGGGGGAAAGGTGCTTTCCTCCCACAGGATAAGAAGAACAGACCTAAGGGACGGCAGTCCTTTAATTTTCTTTCAGAAAAGTCTAAGAGAACTCGATCATCCTTCAAGCCCGAGCAGCCCAAGAGTACTTGGAAGCCTGCTCAGTCCTGGAACAAGTCCAAACAGACCAAGAAGCCCGCAGATTACAAATCTACATGAAGGGCGGCCCCCGATCCGGGATCAGATCAAGTAGGGGGCACACTGAAGTTTTTCTCAGATGCCTGGTTTCAGGATGTTCAGGATCCTTGGGTGTTAGAAGTGGTATCTCAAGGATACAGGATAGGATTCAAATCTCATCCACCCAGGGCAGGTTCCTCCTCTACAGACTGTCTACAAGACCATAGAAGAGGACAGACTTTTTAGATTGCGTATGGGACCTATCCTCCTTAGAAGTAATCAACCCGGTACCTGTATCAGAAACGGGTCTAGGGTTTTATTCAAATCTCTTTGTGGTTCCCAAAAAGTTGGGAGTGTTTCATCCATTTCTGGACTTGAAGTGTCTAAACAAATTTCTAAATGTCCCTTCCTTCAAGATGGAAACTATCAGATCGATTCTTCCTCTGGTTCAGGAGGGACAATTCATGACTATCATCGATCTGAAGGATGCATACCTTCATGTTCCGATCCACAAGGATCATTTTCAGTTCCTGAGGTTTGCCTTTCTAGATCAGCACTTCCACTTTATAGCACTTCTGTTTTGGCTTAGCTACTGCTCCCAGAATATTTACGAAGGTTCTGGGTGCTCTACTAGCTGTGGCCAGAACCCAAGGTATTGCAGGAGCGCCTTACCTGGACGATATCTTTGTGCAGGCTCCATCTTTTCATTTGGCAAGGGAACACTGGGAATTTCTTCAGAGTCTTTTTCGGTCACATGGATGGAAGATAAACCTGGAAAAGAGTTCTTACTCCCAATACCAGGGTGATTTTTCTGGGTACAGTCATAGACTATCTGCCCGTTCTCTGAAGGGGCAGATATTGGCCCTATTGGTTTTACTGCTCAAGAGATTAGCTGATCTTCTGGATGTGCAGTCCTTTGAACACAGGTCTGATCCTAGTCAGAGCCTTAACCGACCTGTTGCTCCTCCTTGGAGCCTCAATCTTGTTTTTTGTGTTTTGCGCAGGCTCCGTTTGAGCACATGCATGTTGACATTAAACTGTTATCTTGGAAAGTTTTGTTTTTATTGGCCATTGCCTTAGCTCGCAGACTCTGAGATTTCGGCTTTAGAGTGTGATCCCCCTTACCTTGTTTCTTCCTTTTGTCCCAATCCTCCTCCTGCGTTTGCTTCACAATCTGGTTGTGGTTCGTGCCTTAAAGTTCTACCTTCAGGCTACTAAAGAGTTCAGACAATTTTCATCTTTGTTCTTTATGTGGGTAGACGCAAGTGTCAGAAGGCCATTGTGAGTTCCTTGTCTTTATGGTTGAGGAGTATCATCCGCTTAGCTTATGAGAAAGCGGGACAGGAGCCTCCTGAGCGTATAACGGCTCATTCCACTAGGGCAGTTGCTTCTTCCTGGGCTTTTAAGAACGAAGCCTCTATGGATAAGATTTGTAAGGCGGCTTCCTGGTCCTCCTTGCATATGTTTTCAAAGTTTTACAAATTTGATGTGTTTGCTTCAGCTGAAGCAGCTTTTGGGAGAAAGGTATTGCAGGATGTGTGGTGCCCTCAGATTAGGGTTTGCCTTCTTCTTTAGTTTCCCTCCCGTTAATTCATTCATTGTCCTCTGGAGATTTGGTATTGTTTCTCAACAGTAAGGAATGAAGTAGTGGACTCTCCCTGACTTTGGAAAGAAATGTATTTATCTGGTAAGCATAAATATTGTTTTATTTCCTGGCAGGGAGAGTCTATGACCCCACCCATAAGAATTTTTTGGGCTGCTCCCTTTTTTTCTTCTGGCACTTTTATCTCCTACTTTTCCTAGTTCCCTTGGCCGAATGACTGGGGGGATGGGTGAAGTTGGAGGGATATTTAAGCCTTTGGCTGGGGTGTCCTTTGCCTCCTCCTGGTGGCCAGGTGTTGATATTCCCAACAGTAAGGAATGAAGTTGTGAACATTCCCTGCCAGGAAATAAATGAATTTATCTGGCAAGCATACATTATTTTTTTTTATAAATCTACTTTTTGGGAGACTTCAATGTCATATTAAACAGCTGTAAGACTCTTCATTATGAGCTAGCTAATCAGCCAGTTAGTTGCTATCCCATGCGACAACTGTGCATAGCCTTTACTTCCTGATAGTTTCAAATACAAATAAAGCTCTTTAACATTTCATTTAGTACTCTTTTCTATGCATGACATAATCTTGCTACATTTAATATTCTAAAGGGATATAAAACAGTACTTCTTTAGTAACAACATTTATTATTACTTTACTTTAGATTAAAGTAAACCTAAAAAGAAAAGATTGTGTTAAAGGGAAAAAAAAGCAAACCACCAGAAATTCTCAGTCTAGCCCCTGTCCACAGCTAAACTAGGAAGCAGACATTCTAAAAACATGCTTTTTTAGGTCACATGATTTTTGCAGCAGAAGTCCTATATTGATCATGGGCAATAGACTGACTGGAGCTATTTTATGGTGTCTCCTAGCAACGCTTCAAAAGAAACACTAGACCTTTGCCTTTCTGTTGAGGTCTCCTCCTCCTTGAGGTACTGGGACAGGAAGTAAAGGACACTGCAGAAATGAAGTTTAAAAAAGGATTTAAGGTAAAATCATTTTAAAATGATAATAAATCATTGCAAAATTTATTTTCTCCAACATAGGTGTGTCCGGTCCACGGCGTCATCCTTACTTGTGGGGATATTCTCTTCCCCAACAGGAAATGGCAAAGAGCCCAGCAAAGCTGGTCACATGATCCCTCCTAGGCTCCGCCTTCCCCAGTCATTCTCTTTGCCGTTGCACAGGCAACATCTCCACGGAGATGGCTAAGAGTTTTTTGGTGTTTAAATGTAGTTTTTATTCTTCAATCAAGAGTTTATTTTAAAATAGTGCTGGTATGTACTATTTACTCTGAAACAGAAAGGAGATGAAGATTTCTGTTTGTAAGAGGAAAATGATTTTAGCAACCGTTATTAAAATCGATGGCTGTTTCCACACAGGACTGTTGAGATGAATTAACTTCAGTTGGGGGAAACAGTGAGCAGACTTTTGCTGCTTGAGGTATGACACATTTCTAACAAGACTTGGTAATGCTGGAAGCTGTCATTTTCCCTATGGGATCCGGTAAGCCATTTTCTTAATTTTTAATATAAGAATAAAGGGCTTCACAAGGGCTTTAAAGACTGGTAGACATTTTTCTGGGCTAAAACGATTACTTTATAAGCATATTTAATGGTTTATAACTTTGAAGAGTTATTTTAATCTTGGGAATTCTGTTAAAAAAACGGCAGGCACTGTATTGGACACCTTTTTCACTGGGGGCCTTTTCTAGTCATAGGCAGAGCCTCATTTTCGCGCCACTAATGCGCAGTTGTTTTTGAGAAGCATGGCATGCAGATGCATGTGTGAGGAGCTCAGATCCACTGAAAAAGCTTATTGAAGGCGTCATTTGGTATCGTATTCCCCTCTGGGCTTGGTTGGGTCTCAGCAAAGCAGATACCAGGGACTGTATAGGGGTTAAATGTAAAAACGGCTCCGGTTCCGTTATTTTAAGAGTTAAAGCTTTCAAATTTGGTGTGCAATACTTATAAGGCTTTAAGACACTGTGGTGAAATTTTGGTGAATTTTGAACAATTCCTTCATACTTTTGCGCATATTCAGTAATAAAGTGTGTTCAGTTTAAAATTTAAAGTGACAGTAACGGTTTTATTTTAAAACGTTTTTTGTGCTTTGTTATCAAGTTTATGCCTATTAACATGTCTGAACTATCAGATAGACGATGTTCTGTATGTTCGGAAGCCAAGGTTCCTCTCCATTTAAATATATGTGATGAATGTGACAAACAAAGTAGGGACAATGATGCCACTGATAATAATGTTGCCCAAAATGATTCCTTAAGTGAGGGGAGTAAGCATGGTACTGCATCATCTCCTTCTATGTCTACACCAGTCTTGCCCACTCAGGAGGTCCCTAGTGCATCTAGTGCGCCAATCCTCCTTACTATGCAACAATTAACGGCTGTAATGGATAATTCTATTAAAAACATTTTAGCCAAAATGCCCACTTATCAGCGAAAGCGCGACTGCTCTGTTTTAGATACTGAAGAGCATGAGGACGCTGATGATAATGGTTCTGACATGCCCTTACACCAGTCTGAAGGGGCCAGGGAGGTTTTGTCTGAGGGAGAAATTTCAGATTCAGGAAAAATTTCTCAACAAGCTGAACCTGACGTTATTACATTCAAATTTAAATTGGAACATCTCCGCGCTCTGCTTAAGGAGGTGTTATCTACTCTGGATGATTGTGACAATTTGGTCATTCCAGAGAAATTATGTAAGATGGACAAGTTCCTAGAGGTCCCGGTGCCCCCCGAAGCTTTTCCTATACCCAAGCGGGTGGCGGACATTGTAAATAAAGAATGGGAAAGGCCCGGCATACCTTTTGTCCCTCCCCCCATATTTAAGAAATTATTTCCTATGGTCGACCCCAGGAAGGACTTATGGCAGACAGTCCCCAAGGTCGAGGGGGCGGTTTCTACTCTAAACAAACGCACCACTATCCCTATAGAAGATAGTTGTGCTTTCAAAGATCCTATGGATAAAAAATTTGAGGGTTTGCTTAAAAAGATGTTTGTTCAGCAAGGTTACCTTCTACAACCAATTTCATGCATTGTTCCTGTCACTACAGCAGCGTGTTTCTGGTTCGAAGAACTAGAAAAGTCGCTCAATAAAGCATCTTCTTATGAGGAGGTTATGGACAGAGTTCAAGCACTTAAATTGGCTAACTCTTTTACCTTAGACGCCACTTTGCAATTAGCTAGATTAGCGGCGAAAAATTCAGGTTTTGCTATTGTGGCGCGCAGAGCGCTTTGGCTAAAGTCTTGGTCAGCGGATGTGTCCTCAAAGAACAAATTGCTTAACATCCCTTTCAAGGGGAAAACGCTGTTTGGCCCTGACTTGAAAGAGATTATTTCAGACATCACTGGGGGAAAGGGCCACGCCCTTCCTCAGGATAGGTCTTTTAAGGCTAAAAATAAAACTAATTTTCGTCCCTTTCGCAGAAACGGACCAGCCTCAAATTCTACATCCTCTAAGCAAGAGGGTAATTCTTCTCAAACCAAGCCAGCCTGGAGACCGATGCAAGGCTGGAACAAAGGTAAGCAGGCCAAGAAGCCTGCTACCGCTACCAAGACAGCATGAGATGCTGGCCCCCGATCCGGGACCGGATCTGGTGGGGGGCAGACTCTCTCTCTTCGCTCAGGCTTGGGCAAGAGATGTTCAGGATCCTTGGGCGCTAGAAATAGTTTCTCAAGGTTATCTCCTGGAATTCAAGGAACTACCCCCAAGGGGAAGGTTCCACAGGTCTCAATTGTCTTCAGACCAAATAAAAAGACAGGCATTCTTACATTGTGTAGAAGACCTGTCAAAAATGGGAGTGATTCATCCTGTTCCATTAGGAGAACAAGGGATGGGGTTTTACTCCAATCTGTTCATAGTTCCCAAAAAAGAGGGAACATTCAGGCCAATTTTGGATCTCAAGATCCTAAACAAATTTCTCAGGGTTCCATCGTTCAAAATGGAAACCATTCGGACAATTCTTCCTACCATCCAGGAAGGTCAATTCATGACCACGGTGGATTTAAAGGATGCGTATCTACATATTCCTATCCACAAGGAACATCATCGGTTCCTAAGATTCACCTTTCTGGACAAGCATTACCAGTTTGTGGCACTTCCATTCGGATTAGCCACTGCTCCAAGAATTTTCACAAAGGTACTAGGGTCCCTTCTAGCGGTGCTAAGGCCAAGGGGCATTGCAGTAGTACCTTACTTGGACGACATACTAATTCAAGCGTCGTCTCTGCCACAAGCAAAGGCTCATACGGACATTGTCCTAGCCTTTCTCAGATCTCACGGGTGGAAAGTGAACGTAGAAAAAAGTTCTCTATTCCCGTCAACAAGAGTTCCCTTCTTGGGAACAATAATAGACTCCTTAGAAATGAAGATTTTTCTGACAGAGGCCAGAAAATCAAAACTTCTAAGCTCATGTCAAGACCATTACAACTGTGCATGCTCAGACAGTGGAATGGGGATTATACAGACTTGTCCCCGACGATCCAAGTAGATCAGAGGACCAGAGATTCACTCCGTTGGTGGCTGACCCTGGACAACCTGTCTCAAGGGATGAGCTTCCGCAGACCAGAGTGGGTCATTGTCACGACCGACGCCAGTCTGGTGGGCTGGGGCGCGGTCTGGAAATCCCTGAAAGCTCAGGGTCTATGGTCTCGGGAAGAATCTCTTCTCCCGATAAACATTCTGGAACTGAGAGCGATATTCAATGCTCTCAAGGCTTGGCCTCAACTAGCAAAGGCCAAATTCATAAGGTTTCAATCAGACAACATGACGACTGTTGCATATATCAACCATCAGGGGGGAACAAGGAGTTCCCTGGCGATGGAAGAAGTGACCAAAGTAATTCAATGGGCGGGGATTCACTCCTGCCACTTGTCTGCAATCCACATCCCAGGAGTGGAAAATTGGGAAGCGGATTTTCTGAGTCGTCAGACATTTCATCCGGGGGAGTGGGAACTCCATCCGGATATCTTTGCCCACATAACTCAATTATGGGGCATTCCAGACATGGATCTGATGGCGTCTCGTCAGAACTTCAAGGTTCCTTGCTACGGGTCCAGATCCAGGGATCCCAAGGCGACTCTAGTAGATGCACTAGTAGCGCCCTGGACCTTCAACCTAGCTTATGTATTCCCACCGTTTCCTCTCATTCCCAGGCTGGTAGCCAGGATCAATCAGGAGAGGGCTTCGGTGATCTTGATAGCTCCTGCGTGGCCACGCAGAACTTGGTGAATATGTCATCGGCTCCACCATGGAAGCTACCTTTGAGACGGGACCTTCTTGTTCAAGGTCCGTTCGAACATCCGAATCTGGCCTCACTCCAACTGACTGCTTGGAGATTGAACGCTTGATTTTATCAAAGCGTGGGTTCTCAGATTCTGTCATTGATACTCTTATTCAGGCTAGAAAGCCTGTAACTAGAAAAATTTACCCTAAAGTATGGAAGAAATATATCTGTTGGTGCGAATCGAAAGGATTCCCATGGAACAGGATAAAAATTCCTAAGATTCTATCCTTTCTACAAGAGGGTTTGGAGAAAGGATTATCTGCAAGTTCTTTGAAGGGACAGATTTCTGCTTTATCTGTTTTACTTCACAAAAAGCTGGCGGCTGTGCCAGATGTTCAGGCTTTTGTTCAGGCTCTGGTTAGAATCAAGCCTGTTTACAAACCTTTGACTCCTCCTTGGAGTCTCAATTTAGTTCTTTCAGTTCTTCAAGGGGTTCCGTTTGAACCCTTACATTCCGTAGATATTAAGTTATTATCTTGGAAAGTTTTGTTTTTGGTTGCAATTTCTTCTGCTAGAAGAGTTTCAGAGTTATCTGCTCTGCAGTGTTCTCCTCCTTATCTGGTGTTCCATGCAGATAAGGTGGTTTTGCGTACTAAACCTGGTTTCCTTCCGAAAGTTGTTTCTAACAAAAATATTAACCAGGAGATAGTTGTACCTTCTTTGTGTCCGAATCCAGTTTCAAAGAAGGAACGTTTGTTGCACAATTTGGATGTAGTTCGTGCTCTAAAATTCTATTTAGAGGCTACAAAGGATTTCAGACAAACATCTTCCTTGTTTGTTGTTTATTCTGGTAAAAGGAGAGGTCAAAAAGCAACTTCTACCTCTCTCTCTTTTTGGCTTAAAAGCATAATCCGATTGGCTTATGAGACTGCCGGACGGCAGCCTCCTGAAAGAATCACAGCTCACTCCACTAGGGCTGTGTCTTCCACATGGGCCTTCAAGAACGAGGCTTCTGTTGATCAGATATGTAAGGCAGCGACTTGGTCTTCACTGCACACTTTTACCAAATTTTACAAATTTGATACTTTTGCTTCTTCTGAGGCTATTTTTGGGAGAAAGGTTTTGCAAGCCGTGGTGCCTTCCATCTAGGTGACCTGATTTGCTCCCTCCCATCATCCGTGTCCTAAAGCTTTGGTATTGGTTCCCACAAGTAAGGATGACGCTGTGGACCGGACACACCTATGTTGGAGAAAACAGAATTTATGCTTACCTGATAAATTACTTTCTCCAACGGTGTGTCCGGTCCACGGCCCGCCCTGGTTTTTTTAATCAGGTCTGATGAATTATTTTCTCTAACTACAGTCACCACGGTATCATGATTTCTCCTATGCATATTCCTCCTTTACGTCGGTCGAATGACTGGGGAAGGCGGAGCCTAGGAGGGATCATGTGACTAGCTTTGCTGGGCTCTTTGCCATTTCCTGTTGGGGAAGAGAATATCCCCACAAGTAAGGATGACGCCGTGGACCGGACACACCGTTGGAGAAAGTAATTTATCAGGTAAGCATAAATTCTGTTTTTTAACTATAAGCCGCTGCTTAGTGCTTTTTTGTTACTACAATGAAACAGACTGTTTAACATCCCAGAAACATGATCTTTAGAAAATAAGGTATTTTGATTTATTTTACATTAAAGCAAAACTGAACATGAAAAAATAGCTTCATTTTCATTGGAGACACAATCTAGACAATTTCATTTTGTCAGTAAAAACATATTTATGCTAAATTGACTGATATGATTTCTTAAAATGTATTAATTGTATAAATTGAGGGAAAATATAATTTGCCACAGGGTGATTAGGACATTGCACCGGGATATAATAATGCATCATTTTAATTAAAGGGGCAATGTACTGTAAAAATGTTCTTCCCTTTTTTATGTGTTCCCAGTGATTAATTTTACTTAGTGTGTTACATTGGTTATAAGTAGCTAATTTCTCTTGTAAGGTGTATCCAGTCCACGGATCATCCATTACTTGTGGGATATTCTCCTTCCCAACAGGAAGCTGCAAGAGGATCACCCACAGCAGAGCTGTCTATATAGCTCCTCCCATAACTGCCACCCCCAGTCATTCTCTTGCAGCTCTCGACAAGCATGGAAGCAGTTAGAGAGATGTGGTGTAATTTAGTTGTTTTTCTTCAATTCAAAAGTTTGTTATTTTTAAATGGTACCGGAGTTGTACTATTTTGGTCTCAGGCAGAAAATAGAAGAGTCTGCCTGTGGTCTCTAATGATCTTAGCAGGTTGTAACTAAGATCCATTGCTGTTCTCACACATAACTGAAGAGAGAGGTAACTTCAGCTTGGGGAATGGCGTGCAGGGTATCCTGCTATGAGGTATGTACAGTCTAAATTTTTCTAGAGAAATGTATATGCTAGAAAATGCTGTTGATACTGGATTTATTTAAGGTAAGCCTGATTACAGTGATTTAATAATGACTATTATGCTTACTATTAGAGAACACTCTTATTATTTTTTCAGATTACTGAAATATAAAACGTTTGGGAGTGCTTAAACGTTTTTTATATGCTTTTTGGTGATAAACTTTATTGGGGCCCAGTTTTTTCCACATGGCTGGCTTAAATTTGCCTAGAGATAGTTTGTTAGGCCTCTCACTGTGTAGACAGGAAGTGGGAGGGGCCTAATTTCGCGCCTAATTGCGCATTAGCTTTTGCAGACTGAGACATCCAGTTTCCCTGAAGGAGTTCCCTGAATGCTATAGGACCTCTCTGAAGGGTTTTGGTGCTTTCCAAAGTCGTTTGTATGGCAAGGTAGGGCCACAGCAGAGCTGTGGCAGTTTGTTGTGACTGTTAAAAAAACGTCTACAGTATTTTGTTTTTTTGATCCGTTTTTGAAACTAAGGGGTTAATCATCCATTTGCAAGTGGGTGCAATGCTCTGTTAGCCTATTATACACACTGTAAAAATTTCATTTGCTTTACTGCTTTTTTTCACTGTTTTTCAAATTCTGACCTTTTTTATTTTTCTTAAAGGCACAGTACCGTTTATTTTTTGCTTGTTAACTTTCTGTAAAGTGTTTTCCAAGCTTGCTGGTCTCATTGCTAGTCTGTTTAAACATGTCTGACATAGAGGAAACTCCGTGTTCATTATGTTTAGAAGCCATGATGGAACCCCCTCTTAGAATGTGTACCAAACGTACTGATTTCACTTTAAGTTATAAAGACCATATTCTGTCTTTAAAAGATTTATCACCAGAGGAATCTGACAAGGGGGAAGTTATGCCGACTAACTCGCCCCACGTGTCAGAGCCTTTGACTCCCGCTCAAAGGACTCCCGCTCAAGAGGCGCCAAGTACATCTAGCGCGCCCATGGCGTTTACTTTACAAGACATGGCGGCAGTCATGGATAATACACTGTCAGCAGTATTATCCAGACTACCTGGGTTACGAGGAAAGCGAGACAGCTCTGGGGTTAGAAGAAATACAGAGCACTCTGACGCTTTAGTACCTATGTCTGATACCCCCTCACAATATGCAGAAGCTGAGGATGGAGAGCTTCTTTCTGTGGGTGATGTTTCTGACTCAGGGAAGATGATTCAACCTGATTCTGATATGGCAACATTTAAATTTAAGCTTGAACACCTCCGCGTGTTGCTCAGGGAGGTTTTAGCTACTCTGAATGACTGTGACACCATTGCAGTGCCAGAGAAATTGTGCAGATTGGATAAATACTATGCAGTGCCTGTTAACACTGATGTTTTTCCAATACCTAAAAGGTTTTCAGAAATTATTACTAAAGAATGGGATAGACCAGGTGTACTGTTCTCTCCCCCTCCTATTTTTAAAAAATTGTTTCCAATAGATACCGCCACACGGGACTTATGGCAAACGGTCCCTAAGGTGGAGGGAGCTGTTTCTACCCTAGCTAAGCGTACTACTATCCCCGTCGAGGACAGTTGTGCTTTCTTAGATCCAATGGATAAAAAGTTAGAGAGTTACCTTAAGAAAATGTTTATTCAACAAGGTTTTATTCTACAGCCTCTTGCATGCATTGCCCCAGTCACTGCTGCGGCGGCCTTCTGGTTTGAGTCTCTGGAAGAGGCTTTACAGGTAGAGACCCCATTGGACGATATACTTGACAAGCTTAGAGCACTTAAGCTAGCCAATTCATTTGTTTCTGATGCCATTGTTCATTTGACTAAACAAACGGCTAAGAATTCTGGTTTTGCTATTCAGGCGCATGGGTGCTATGGCTTAAATCATGGTCAGCTGACGTTACTTCAAAGTCTAAGCTTCTTAATATTCCCTTCAAGGGGCAGACCCTATTCGGGCCTGGTTTGAAGGAGATCATTTCTGATATCACGGGACAAAAAGGTCATGCCCTCCCTCAGGACAGGTCTAATAAATCAAGGGCCAAACAGACTCATTTTCGTGCCTTTCGAAACTTTAAGACGAGCACGGCATCAACTTCCTCTAATACAAAACAAGAGGGAACTTTTGCCCTGTCCAAGTCGGTCTGGAGACCTAACCAGGCTTGGAACAAAGGTAAGCAGGCCAAAAAGCCTGCTGCTGCCTCTAAGACAGCATGAAGGATTGGCCCCCGATCCGGTAACGGATCTAGTAGGGGGCAGACTTTCTCTCTTCGCCAAGGCTTGGGCAAGAGATGTCCAGGATCCCTGGGCGTTGGAAATTGTATCCCAGGGATATCTTCTGGACTTCAAAACTTCCCCTCCAAAAGGGAGATTTCACCTTTCACAATTATCTGCAAACCAGATAAAGAGAGAGGCATTCTTACATTGTGTCCACTACCTCCAAGTTATGGGAGTGATCCACCCAGTTCCAAAGGAGGAACAGGGACAAGGCTTCTATTCAAATCTGTTTGTGGTTCCCAAAAAGGAGGGAACCTTCAGACCAATCTTGGATATCAAGATCCTAAACAAATTTCTCAGGGTCCCATCATTCAAGGTGGAGACTATTTGTACTATCCTACCTATGATCCAGGAGGGTCAATACATGACTACAGTGGATTTAAAGGATGCTTATCTTCACATTCCGATTCACAAAGATCATTGGTTTCTCAGGTTTGCCTTCCTAGACAGGCATTACCAGTTTGTAGCTCTTCACTTTGGGTTAGCTACAGCTCCAAGAATCTTTACGAAGGTTCTGGGGTCACTTCTGGCGGGCCCTAAGGCCGCGGGGCATAGCAGTGGCCCCTTATTTAGACGACATTCTGATACAGGCATCAAATTTCCAAATTGCCAAGTCTCATACGGACATAGTTCTGGCATTTCTGAGGTCGCACGGGTGCTAAGTGAACGAAGAGAAGAGTTCTCTATCCCCTCTCACAAGAGTTTCCTTTCTGGGAACTCTGATAGATTCTGTAGAAATGAGGATTTACCTGACAGAGACCAGGTTATCAAAACTTCTAAATTCTTGCCGTGTTCTTTATTCTACTTCTCGCCCTTCGGTGGCTCAGTGTATGGAAGTAATCGGCTTAATGGTAGCGGCAATGGACATAGTGCCGTTTGCCCGCCTACATCTCAGACCGCTGCAACTCTGCATGCTCAGTCAGTGGAATGGGGATTACACAGATTTGTCCCCTCTACTAAATCTGGATCAAGAGACCAGGGATTCTCTTCTCTGGTGGCTATCTCGGGTCCATCTGTCCAAAGGTATGACCTTTTGCAGGCCAGATTGGACAATAGTAATGACAGATGCCAGCCTTCTAGGCTGGGGGGGGCAGTCTGGAACTCCCTGAAGGCTCAGGGATTGTGGACTCAGGAGGAGACCCTACTTCCAATAAACATTCTGGAACTAAGAGCGATATTCAATACTCTTCAGGCTTGGCCTCAGCTAGGGACAATGAGGTTCATCAAATTTCAGTCGGACAACATCACGACTGTGACTTACATCAACCATCAAGGGGGAACCAGGAGTTCCCTAGCGATGTTGGAAGTTTCAAAGATAATTTGTTGGGCAGAGATTCACTCTTGCCACCTATCAGCTATCCATTTCCCAGGTGTAGAGAACTGGGAGGCGGATTTTCTAAGTCAACAGACTTTTCATCCGGGGGAGTGGGAACTCCATCCGGAGGTGTTTGCACAATTGGTTCAACGTTGGGGCAAACCAGAACTGAATCTCATGGCGTCTCGCCAGAATGCCAAACTTCCTTTTTACGGATCCAGGTCCTGGGATCCCAGGGCAATGCTGATAGATGCTCTAGCAGCGCCTTGGTCCTTCAACCTGGCTTATGTGTTTCCACCGTTTCCTCTGCTCCCTCGTCTGATTGCCAAAATCAAGCAGGAGAGAGCATCAGTGATTTTGATAGCACCTGCGTGGCCACGCAGGACTTGGTATGCAGATCTGGTGGACATATCATCCCTTCCACCATGGACTCTGCCTCTGAGACAGGACCTTCTACTTCAGGGTCCTTTCAACCATCCAAATCTAATTTCTCTGAGACTGACTGCTTGGAGATTGAACGCTTGAATTTATCATAGTGTGGCTTCTCCGAGTCAGTTATTGATACCTTAATTCAGGCACGAAAGCCTGTCACCAGTAAAATCTATCATAAGATATGGCGTATGTTACGGTACCAACTGTGTACCAAGGGTTAACCCCAGATGAACAATGTCCTGCATAGACAATCAGCAATTCACAACCCAGCCAGTTTCAGGTTTAAAACAGAATGACAACTTTATTTGAAGGCAGCACACAGATTTATACAGGTTTTTGACCCCCCCTCAGATGGGGGTTGAAAGAATGTTGTACATTAGATAAAAGGGAGAAGCGCCCTTGACATGATACAATAGAATTATATTACTTAAATACTTTACTTAGGCAGATAACAACTTAAACACATTTGGCTTGTCTTATCACCTAGCGTCTGTTCTCTGAGGGTGATTAAACAATGGCCTGTTTATTACTTAAATGTAATTATAGCACACAATAGCTGAGGCCAGAAAACCTGTCTTTAGAAATTAGATTCTTAAAGCTAAACACAGTTAACTCTTTCAGTCCTGACAGAAGGGTCTGTCACATAGCTCCCCCCTTGTGGAACACTCCGGCAGACCCGGCTTGACCCTTTTGCGGGTCAACCTGGGGATGACCGGACTAGGAGGTGGTAGGCATGTCAGTTTGCTGGGACAATCCATCTGTATTCCCGTTATGAGAGAGAATCCCTGTCTGTATAAATAAGGGTTCAACCTCTTCAGTGCCCCGACTAGGGCTAAACAGTCCTTCAAAATATCATCGGCTTCTTTACGTGGTTTTTGTACCTGCTCTTTATAGGTATCCACAATCCCTTCATACTGACATAGGGTGCCCTTGAGTTGCTGCACCTCCCTATGAGCCAGCGTCAGCTTCTCCTCCAGTGTCACTAAGTTTGTCCTTAATGTTTCATGTTCCACTCTCAAGCTGGTGTTTTCTGCAGTCTGTCGGTGCAGCTTGTCTAGCAGAGATTCCTGTTCTAAACGTGCTTTTTCCTCTGCACTCCTCTTCTCTCCCGCTAGCACTGTTACATGATTATTTAACGTGACCATTTTATCCTCTACGTGACTCTTCTCCTTCATCAGCGCATTGTAACGTGACTCCCACATATCAATAGCGGATAGAGATTTACTGAGCTCAGCGTCCTGTGGCTTAGCAGCAGGGGGGTCAGTCTCTGCTGCACGGATCTGAGCACGGGTAGTCACAGGGTTAACATCAGCGGGACCCATGGGAGCATAGGCAGAAACAAGGGGGACCAAGGTATTTCCAAGGAGAACATCAGCTGGTAAATCCTTCATGACCCCCACATTCACAGGTCTAGCGCCCCCTCCCCAATCCAAATGCACCCTGGCAACAGGTAGGCGGAACACAGTGCCCCCTGCTACCCTCACAGCCACAGTGTCTCCTGTGTGCTGTTTCTCAGACACCAAGTTCTTTCTAAGCAAGGTCATGGTAGCACCAGTATCCCGTAGACCACTGACCTCCTTCCCATTCACTTTAACCAGTTGCCGGTTATTCCGGTGGGCAGCTTGCACAAGGTCTGCCTCATGTAGGATGCCCCAGCATTCTTGCGCCTCTACATAGCGGGCCGCAGGCTGAGGATTACGTGGGATTCCGCTAGCGGGTCTTCTCCAGGACTGTGCTTGGTTCGCTGTGTTTAGGGGACACTCTGGTCTTTTGTGCCCTAGTTGCTTACATCCAAAGCACCGAATAGGTTGTGAGTAGCCCCGCAAATTGAACCAGGCTCTCTGAGGGTAGTTCGTGGCCCGAGACCGTGTGGTATAGCGGTGTGCTGGGGGTTGGTAACTGGCAGGTGCTGGGGTGACTGGGGGTCTGTACTCCACTCTGGCAGGGGGCTTAGTGGTAGCAGTGTCCAGTTTGCGGGCATCCGTATACTCATCTGCCAAGCGAGCCGCTTCATGCAGGGTGGAGGGTTTACGGTCCCGAACCCACTCTCGAACTCCTGCGGGTAACTTGTCGAAGCAATGTTCCAACAGGAATAGCTGCAGCACCTCTTCCCCAGATACGGCTTGGCACCCCGCTATCCAGTGAGCTGCTGTGCGGTGCACCTTACATGCCCACTCAAGGTAGGAATCACCAGCCAATTTAACAGTGTCTCTGAACCGCCTCCGGTATGCCTCCGGTGTAACCGCATACCTGGAGAGCAGAGCCTCTTTTACAGTATTATAATCCCCGACTTCCTCATCTGGAATGGCCCGAAAAGCCTCACTGGCCCGGCCGGATAATTTTCCGGATAATATCGTGACCCAGTCCTCTGCGGGTACCTTGTGTAGTGCACATTGCCTCTCAAAATCTGCAAGGTACCCATCAATCTCTCCTTCTGTTTCCAGGAAGTTTTTAAAAGCTGCAAAATTTACTTTTCCCTTTTCCACTGGGGTTGCTGTGACTTGGGCTGCTGCAGCGCCGCTTTGGCGAAGTAGGTTGGCCTCCACAGCTGCTATGACCCGGTCGATAATTTCGGCAGATGGGTTGGGGCCATAATATGCCAGTCTTATTTTAACCGCCCGATCAAAGCTTGCTTCTTCAGGGGTTCTGTCTGATATGCTGGGCCCATTGGTTCCTTCTGTCCCTGGTACTCTTTCCATCTTAGTCAGTATTGTAATAATCCCCCTCTTCCTGAGGTTACTGGCTTGTGTAGTTGCTCTTCTGGGCGATAAGGATTCTCCCGTCGCTTGCCACCAATGTTACGGTACCAACTGTGTACCAAGGGTTAACCCCAGATGAACAATGTCCTGCATAGACAATCAGCAATTCACAACCCAGCCAGTTTCAGGTTTAAAACAGAATGACAACTTTATTTGAAGGCAGCACACAGATTTATACAGGTTTTTGACCCCCCCTCAGATGGGGGTTGAAAGAATGTTGTACATTAGATAAAAGGGAGAAGCGCCCTTGACATGATACAATAGAATTATATTACTTAAATACTTTACTTAGGCAGATAACAACTTAAACACATTTGGCTTGTCTTATCACCTAGCGTCTGTTCTCTGAGGGTGATTAAACAATGGCCTGTTTATTACTTAAATGTAATTATAGCACACAATAGCTGAGGCCAGAAAACCTGTCTTTAGAAATTAGATTCTTAAAGCTAAACACAGTTAACTCTTTCAGTCCTGACAGAAGGGTCTGTCACAGCGTAAATATCTTTATTGGTGTGAATCCAAGGGTTACTCATGGAGTAAAGTCAGGATTCCCAGGATATTATCTTTTCTCCAAGAAGGACTGGAAAAGGGATTGTCAGCTAGTTCCTTAAAGGGACAGATTTATGCTCTGTTTATCCTTTTGCACAAGCGTCTGGCGGATGTTCCAGACGTTCAGGCGTTTTGTCAGGCTTTAGTTAGAATCAAGCCTGTGTTTAAACCAGTTGCTCCGCCATGGAGTTTAAATTTGGTTCTTAAAGTTCTCCAAGGGGTTCCGTTTGAACCTCTTCATTCCATAGATATCAAGCTTTTATCTTGGAAAGTTCTGTTTTTGGTATCTATTTCCTCGGCTCGTAGAGTTTCAGAGTTATCTGCCTTACAGTGTGATTCCCCTTATCTGATCTTCCATGCAGATAAGGTAGTTTTGCGTCCCAAACCTGGGTTTTTACCTAAGGTGGTATCTAATTAGAATATCAATCAGGAGATTGTTGTTCCATCCTTGTGTCCTAATCCTTCTTCAAAGAAGGAACGTCTATTACACAATCTTGACGTGGTTCATGCTTTAAAGTTTTATTTACAAGCTACTAAAGATTTTCGTGAAACATCTGCTTTGTTTGTTGTCTACTCTGGACAGAGGAGAGGCCAAAAGGCTTCGGCAACTTCTCTTTCGTTTTGGCTAAGAAGTATAATACGCTTCGCTTATAAGACTGCTGGCCAGCAGCCTCCTGAAAGGATTACAGCTCATTCTACTAGAGCTGTGGCTTCCACATGGGCTTTTAAAAATGAGGCTTCTGTTGAACAGATTTGCAAGGCGGCGACTTGGTCTTCACTTCATACTTTTTCAAAGTTTTATTAATTTGATACTTTTGCTTCTTCGGAGGCTATTTTTGGGAGAAAGGTTTTACAGGCAGTCGTACCTTCCATTTAAGTATATGCCTTGTCCCCCCCTTCATCCGTGTACTTTAGCTTTGGTATTGGTATCCCACAAGTAATGGATGATCTGTGGACTGGATACACCTTACAAGAGAAAACATAATTTATGCTTACCTGATAAATTTATTTCTCTTGTGGTGTATCCAGTCCACGGCCCGCCCTGTCATTTTAAGGCAGGTATATTTTATTTTCTTTCATGTAATTAGCAAGAGTCCATGAGCTAGTGACGTATGGGATATACATTCCTACCAAGAGGGGCAAAGTTTCCCAAACCTCAAAATGCCTATAAATACACCCCTCACCACACCCACAAATCAGTTTTACAAACTTTGCCTCCTATGGAGGTGGTGAAGTAAGTTTGTGCTAGATTCTACGTTGATATGCGCTCCGCAGCAGGTTGGAGCCTGGTTTTCCTCTCAGCGTGCAGTGAATGTCAGAGGGATGTGAGGAGAGTATTGCCTATTTTGAATTCAATGATCTCCTTCTACGGGGTCTATTTCATAGGTTCTCTGTTATCGGTCGTAGAGATTCATCTCTTACCTCCCTTTTCAGATCGACGATATACTCTTATATATATATATATATATACCATTACCTCTACTGATTCTCGTTTCAGTACTGGTTTGGCTTTCTACTACATGTAGATGAGTGTCCTGGGGTAAGTAAGTCTTATTTTCTGTGACACTCTAAGCTATGGTTGGGCACTTTTATATAAAGTTCTAAATAGATGTGTTTAAACATTTATTTGCCTTAACTCAGGATGTTCAACGTTCCTTATTGCAGACAGTCAGTTTCATATTTGGGATAATGCATATGAATAAATCAATTTTTTTCTTACCTTAAAAATTTGACTTTTTTCCCTGTGGGCTGTTAGGCTCGCGGGGGCTGAAAATGCTTCATTTTATTGCGTCATTCTTGGCGCGGACTTTTTTGGCGCAAAAAATTATTTTCTATTTCCGGCGTCATACGTGTCGCCGGAAGTTGCGTCATTTTTTTTACTTTTTTTGCGCCAAAAGTGTCGGCGTTCCGGATGTGGCGTCATTTTTGGCGCCAAAAGCATTTAGGCGCCAAATAATGTGGGCGTCTTTTTTGGCACTAAAAAATATGGGCGTCACTTTTGTCTCCACATTATTTAAGTCTCATTTATTGCTTCTGGTTGCTAGAAGCTTGTTCACTGGCATTTTTTCCCATTCCTGAAACTGTCATTTAAGGAATTTGATCAATTTTGCTTTATATGTTGTTTTTTCTATTACATATTGCAAGATGTCCCAGATTGACCCAGAGTTAGAAGATACTTCTGGAAAGTCGCTGCCTGGTGCTGGATCTACCAAAGTTAAGTGTATCTGCTGTAAACTTGTGGTATCTGTTCCTCCAGCTGTTGTTTGTAGTGAATGTCATGACAAACTTGTTAATGCAGATAATATTTCCTTTAGTAATGTTACATTACCTGTTGCTGTTCCATCAACATCTAATACTCAGAGTGTTCCTGTTAACATAAGAGATTTTGTTTCTAAATCCATTAAGAAGGCTATGTCTGTTATTTCTCCTAGTAAACGTAAAAGGTCTTTTAAAACTTCTAATTTTTCAGATGAATTTTTAAATGAACATTATCATTCTGATAATGATTCCTCTGGTTCAGAGGATTCTGTTTCAGAGATTGATGATGATAAATCTTCATATTTATTCAAAATGGAATTTAGAAGTCTTAATTGCATTAGAAATAGAGGATTCTGGTCCTCTTGATACTAAATCTAAACGTTTAAATAAGGTTTTTAAATCTCCTGTAGTTATTCCAGAAGTTTTTCCTGTCCCTGATGCTATTTCTGAAGTAATCTCCAGGGAATGGAATAATTTGGGTAATTCATTTACTCCTTCTAAACGTTTTAAGCAATTATATCCTGTGCCATCTGACAGATTAGAGTTTTGTGACAAAATCCCTAAGGTTGATGGGGCTATCTCCACTCTTGCTAAACGTACTACTATTCCTACGGCAGATAGTACTTCCTTTAAGGATCCTTTAGATAGGAAAATTGAATCCTTTCTAAGAAAAGCTTACTTATGTTCAGGTAATCTTCTTAGACCTGCTATATCTTTAGCGGATGTTGCTGCAGCTTCAACTTTTTGGTTAGAAGCTTTAGCGCAACAAGTAACCGATCATAATTCTCATAGCATTGTTAATCTTCTTCAACATGCTAATAACTTTATTTGTGATGCCATCTTTGATATCATTAGAGTTGATGTCAGGTATATGTCTCTAGCTATTTTAGCTAGAAGAGCTTTATGGCTTAAAACTTGGAATGCTGATATGTCTTCTAAGTCAACTTTGCTTTCCCTTTCTTTCCAGGGTAATAAATTATTTGTTTCTCAGTTGGATTCTATTATCTCAACTGTTACTGGAGGGAAAGGAACTTTTTTACCACAGGATAAAAAATCTAAAGGTAAATTTAGGTCTAATAATCGTTTTCGTTCCTTTCGTCACAACAAGGAACAAAAGCCTGATCCTTTACCCACAGGAGCGGTATCAGTTTGGAAACCATCTCCAGTCTGGAATAAATCCAAGCCTTTTAGAAAACCAAAGCCAGCTCCCAAGTCCACATGAAGGTGCGGCCCTCGTTCCAGCCCAGCTGGTAGGGGGCAGATTACGATTTTTCAAAGAAATTTGGATCAATTCAATTCACAATCTTTGGATTCAGAACATTGTTTCAGAAGGGTACAGAATTGGCTTCAAGATAAGGCCTCCTGCAAAGAGATTTTTTCTTTCCCGTGTCCCAGTAAATCCAGCGAAGGCTCAAGCATTTCTGAAATGTGTTTCAGATCTAGAGTTGGCTGGAGTAATTATGCCAGTTCCAGTTCTGGAACAGTGGCTGGGGTTTTATTCAAATCTCTTCATTGTACCAAAGAAGGAGAATTCCTTCAGACCAGTTCTGGATCTAAAAATATTGAATCGTTATGTAAGGATACCAACATTCAAAATGGTAACTATAAGGACTATCCTGCCTTTTGTTCAGCAAGGGCATTATATGTCCACAATAGATTTACAGGATGCATATCTGCATATTCCGATTCATCCAGATCACTATCAGTTTCTGAGATTCTCTTTCCTAGACAAGCATTACCAGTTTGTGGCTCTGCCGTTTGGCCTAGCAACAGCTCCAAGAATTTTTACAAAGGTTCTCGGTGCCCTTCTGTCTGTAATCAGAGAACAGGGTATTGTGGTATTTCCTTATTTGGACGATATCTTGGTACTTGCTCAGTCTTCACATTTAGCAGAATCTCATACGAATCGACTTGTGTTGTTTCTTCAAGATCATGGTTGGAGGATCAATTTACCGAAAAGTTCATTGATTCCTCAGCCAAGGGTAACCTTTTTAGGTTTCCAGATAGATTCAGTGTCCATGACTCTGTCTCTGACAGACAAGAGACGTCTAAAATTGATCTCAGCTTGTCGAAACCTTCAGTCTCAATCATTCCCTTCGGTAGCTTTATGCATGGAAATTCTAGGTCTTATGACTGCTGCATCGGACGCGATCCCCTTTGCTCGTTTTCACATGCGACCTCTTCAGCTCTGTATGCTGAACCAGTGGTGCAGGGATTATACAAAGATATCACAATTAATATCTTTAAAACCGAACGTACGACACTCTCTGACGTGGTGGTTAGACCACCATCGTTTAGTTCAGGGGGCTTCTTTTGTTCTTCCGACCTGGACTGTAATCTCAACAGATGCAAGTCTGACAGGTTGGGGAGCTGTATGGGGGTCTCTGACAGCACAGGGGGTTTGGGAATCTCAGGAGGCGAGATTACCAATCAATATTTTGGAACTCCGTGCGATTTTCAGAGCTCTTCAGTCGTGGCCTCTTCTGAAGAGAGAGTCGTTCATTTGTTTTCAGATGGACAATGTCACAACCGTGGCATATGTCAATACTCAAGGGGGAACTCACAGTACTCTTGCTATGAAAGAAGTATCTCGGATACTTGCTTGGGCGGAATCCAGCTCCTGTCTAATTTCTGCGGTTCACATCCCAGGTGTAGACAATTGGGGAGCGGATTATCTCAGTCCCCAGACGTTACATCCGGGCGTATGGTCTCTTCACCCAGAGGTGTTTCTTCAGATTGTTCAAATCTGGGGTCTTCCAGAAATAGATCTGATGGCTTCTCATCTAAACAAGAAACTTCCCAGGTATCTGTCCAGATCCAGGGATCCTCAGGCGGAGGTAGTGGATGCGTTGTCACTTCCTTGTAAGTATCATCCTGCCTATATCTTTCCGCCTCTAGTTCTTCTTCCAAGAGTGATTTCCAAGATTCTAAAGGAGCGTTTGTTTGTTCTGCTGGTGGCTCCGGCATGGCCTCACAGGTTTTGGTATGCGGATCTTGTTCGGATGGCTACTTGCCAACCGTGGACTCTTCCGTTAAGACCAGACCTTCTATCGCAAGGCCCTTTTTTCCATCAGGATCTCAAATCCTTAAATTTGAAGGTATGGAGATTGAACGCTTGATTCTCAGTCATAAAGGTTTCTCTGACTCTATAATTAATACTATGTTACAGGCTCGTAAAACTGTATCTAGGAAGATATATTATCGAGTCTGGAAGATTTACATTTCTTGGTGCTCTTCTCATCATTTTTCATGGCATTCTTTTAGAATTCCTAGAATATTACAATTTCTTCAGGATGGTCTGGATAAAGGTTTGTCTGCAAGCTCTTTGAAAGGACAAATTTCTGCTCTTTCTGTGTTGTTTCACAGAAAGATTGCTAATCTTCCTGATATTCATTGTTTTGTTCAGGCTTTGGTTCGTATCAAACCTGTCATTAAGTCAATCTCTCCTCCTTGGAGTTTGAATTTGGTTCTGAGGGCTTTACAAGCTCCTCCGTTTGAACCTTTGCATTCTTTGGACATTAAATTACTTTCTTGGAAAGTCTTGTTCCTTTTGGCCATCTCTTCTACTAGAAGAGTTTCAGAGTTATCTTCTCTTTCTTGTGAATCTCCTTTTCTGATTTTTCATCAGGATAAGGCGGTGTTGCGAACTTCATTTAAATTTTTACCTAAGGTTGTGAATTCTAACAACATTAGTAGAGAAATTGTGGTTCCTTCATTGTGTCCTAATCCTAAGAATTCTAAAGAAAGATTGTTGCATTCTTTGGATGTAGTTAGAGCTTTGAAATATTATGTTGAAGCTACTAAGGATTTCCGAAAGACTTCTAGTCTATTTGTTATCTTTTCCTGTTCTAGGAAAGGTCAGAAGGCTTCTGCCATTTCTTTGGCATCTTGGTTAAAATCTTTGATTCATCATGCTTATGTTGAGTCGGGTAAAACTCCGCCTCAAAGGATTACAGCTCATTCTATTAGGTCAGTTTCTACTTCCTGGGCGTTTAGGAATGAAGCTTCGGTTGATCAGATTTGCAAAGCAGCCACTTGGTCTTCTTTGCATACTTTTACTAAATTCTACCATTTTGATGTGTTTTCTTCTTCTGAAGCAGTTTTTGGTAGAAAAGTACTTCAGGCAGCTGTTTCAGTTTGATTCTTCTGCTTATAATTTCAGTTTTTTTCATTATATGATTTAAACTTTATTTTGGGGTGTGGATTTTTTTTTTCAGCGGAATTGGCTCTTTATTTTTATCCCTCCCTCTCTAGTGACTCTTGCGTGGAAGCTCCACATCTTGGGTATTTATTATCCCATACGTCACTAGCTCATGGACTCTTGCTAATTACATGAAAGAAAACATAATTTATGTAAGAACTTACCTGATAAATTCATTTCTTTCATATTAGCAAGAGTCCATGAGGCCCACCCTTTTTTGTGGTGGTTATGATTTTTTTGTATAAAGCACAATTATTCCAATTCCTTATTTTTTATGTTTTCACACTTTTTTCTTATCACCCCACTTCTTGGCTATTCGTTAAACTGATTTGTGGGTGTGGTAAGGGGTGTATTTGTAGGCATTTTGAGGTTTGGGAAACTTTGCCCCTCCTGGTAGGAATGTATATCCCATACGTCACTAGCTCATGGACTCTTGCTAATATGAAAGAAATGAATTTATCAGGTAAGTTCTTACATAAATTATGTTTTTCTGTTTTCATTCAGATTATTTTGATTTTCTGAGATTCTCTTTTTTTGACAAGCATTACCAATTTGTTGCTTTTCCTTCTGGTCTAGCGACAGCTCTAAGAATCTTTTCAAGGTTCTCAGTGTTTCCTTATTTGGACGGTCTCGTGGTACTGGCTCAGTCTTTTCGTTCTGCGGAATCTCATACGATTCAACTTTTGTTGTTTCTTCAAGACATGGTTAGAGGATCTTCATCAAAAGCTCCTTGATTCCTCAGACAAGGGTCACCTTTTTTAGGTTTCCAGATAGATTGCGTCAATGTCTTTGTCTCTAACAGACAAGTGACAATTTTATTGGGTGCCGTTTGTCGGAACCTTCAGTCTCTATTATTTCCTTCAGTTGCTATATGCATGGAAGTTTTAGGTCTCATGGCTGCAGCATTGTATTCGATTCCCTTTGCTCATTTTCATAGGAAACCTTTCCAGTTTTTTATGCTGAATTAATGGTGCAGGGATTCTAGGAAATCACTTTTTATATCTTTGAATCCCAATGTTCAACTATCTTTGACTTGGTGGTTAGATCACCATCATATAGTTTTACGGGTCTCTTCGGTTCATTCAACCTGGACCATGATCAATACAGATGAAAGTTTTTTAGGTTGGGAGGCTGTCTGGGGATCTCTGTCAGCACAAGGGGTTTGGAAATCTCATTAGGCGAGATTACCATTCGATATTTTGGAACTCCGTGCATTTCTCAGAGTTATTCAGTTTTTGGCTTCTTTTTGAAGAAAGACGTTTATTGTTTTTCAGACAGACAATGTTACAACACTGGCGTATATCAATCATCAGGGTGGGACTCTCAGTCCTTAGGCTGTGAAGAAGTATCTCAGATACTTGCTTGGGCTAAATCCAGCTCCTGTCTAATTTGTGTGGTCCATTTCCCAGGTATAGACAATTGGGAAGCGGATTATCTCTCACTCAAGCTTTACATCCGGGAGAATGGTCTCTTTACCCAGATGTGTTTTTTCAACTTGTTCAGATATGAGTGCTTCCAGAAATAGATCTGATGGCATCTCATCTAAACAAGGAACTTCCCAGGGGCTTATTCAGGTCCGGGGATCCTCAGGCGGAAGCAGTGTATGCATTGACACTTCCTTGGAGTTATCAATCTGCCTATATTTTTTCGCCTCTGGTTCTTTTTAGAGTGATTTTCAAAATCATCAGGGAGCAATCTTTTGTGTTGCTGGTGGCTCCAGCATGGCCGCACAGGTTTTGGTATATGGTTCTTGTTCGGATGTCCAGTTGCCAATCTTGGTCACTTCCATTTAAGGCCAGACCTTATATCTTAACGTTAGTTTTTTTCCATCAGGAACTCAAATTATTAATTTGATGGTATGGAAATTTAACGCTTAGTACTTAGTCATAGAAGTTTCTCTGACTCAGTGATTAATACTATGTTGCAGGATCGTAAATCTGTGTCTAGTAAGATTTATTATCGAGTTTGGAAGTTTTACATCTCATGATGCTCTTCTCATAAATTCTCTTGGCATTCTTTTAGAATTCCTAGGATTTTATAGTTTCTTCAGGATGGTTTGGATAAGGGTTTTTGTCTGCAAGTTCCTTGAAAGGACAAATCTCTGCTTTTTCTGTGCTGTTTTCACAGAAAAATTTGCTAATCTTTCTGTTATTCATTGTTATGTTCAGGCTTTGGTTCGTATCAAACCTGTCATTAAGCCAATTTCTCCTCCTTGGAGTCTTAATTTGGTTCTGAGGGCTTTACAGGCTCTTTCGTTTGAGCATATGCTTTCTTTGGACATTTAAATTACTTTCATGAAAAGTATTGTTCCTTTTAGACATCTCTTCAGCTAGAACAGTTTTTGAATTATCTGCTCTTTCTTGTGAGTCTCCTTTTTCTGATTTTTTTCATCAGGATAAGGTGGTTTTGCTGTCTTCATTTCAATTTTTACCTAAAGTTGTGAATTTTAACAACAGTAGTAGAGGAATTAATGTCCCTTCCTTGTGTCCTAATCTTAAGAATTCTTTGGAAAGATTCTTACATTCTTTGGATGTGGTAAGAGTTTTGAAATATTATGTTGAAGCTACTCAGATTTCAGAAAGACTTCTAGTCTATTTGTTATCTTTTCTGTTTTTAGGATATAGAAGGGAGCGCTTAAAGCTAAATAGGATGTGTGCTGAAAAGTGCAAGAATGCAATTTATAAAAAATGTATAAAAATAGTGACTGCAGTCTAAAATTTAATACAACATTGAATAAATATTACATTAAAAAGTAACATGGATCCATGATACGTATAATATGGTGTAAAAACAAAAGATGAGTCTGACTGAACATTGTTTTACTACTCTTTTCTGTCCCATATCGATTCACTAGGTTTATGATACATCACATGTTATAACCACTTGTTTTAACACTTGCATTTAATACTTGTTGATAAATTGTGTATCTCCACCCATATTGCTCATCACTGCAAGATTGTTTGTTTAGGTCTGTGTAATAGTTCAGTCAGAACACCATATTATACGTATCATGGATCCATGTTACTTTTTAATGTAATATTTATTCAATGTTGTATTAAATTTTAGACTGCGGTCACTATTTTTATACATTTTTTATAAATTGCATTCTTGCACTTTTCAGCACACATCCTATTTAGCTTTAAGCGCTCCCTTCTATATCTTAAAAACTCTGTTTCTCTCAGTCCGCTAGGGGATTTATTTGGAGGAGAGCATTAGGACTCTATAGCGCTTAGTTTACCATATTCTACTATCTTTTCTGTTTTTAGGACAGGTCAGAAGGCTTCTGTCATTTCTTTAGAATTTTGGTTAAAGCTTTTGATTCATCATGCTTATTTGGAGTCGGGTTAATCCCCGCCTCAGTGCTTTACGGCTCATTCTACTAGGTCAGTTTCTACTTCCTGGGCTTTTAAGAATGAAGCTTCTATTGATCAGATTTGCAAAGAAACGACTTGGTCTTCTTTGCATACTTTTACTAAATTCTACCATTTTGATGTTTTCTCTTCTTCAGAAGCAGTTTTTGGTAGAATAGTACTTCAGGCAGCTATTTCAGTTTGATTCTTCTGCTTATAATTTCATTTTTTTTCATTATAAAAATTGAAACTTTTGATTTGGGTTGTGGATTAATTTTTCAGTGGAATTGGCTGTCTTTATTTTATCCCTCCCTCTCTAGTGACTCTTGCGTGGAAGTTCCACATCTTGGGTATCTGCTATCCTATACGTCACTAGCTCATGGACTCTTGCTAATTACATGAAAGAAAACATAATTTATGTAATAACTTACCTGATCTTATCTTTCATTTTAGCAAGAGTCCATGAGGCCCACCCTTTTTTGTGGTGGTTACGATTTTTTTGTATAAGGCACAATTATTCCAATTCCTTATTTTTGATGCTTTCGCTCCTTTCTTATCACCCCACTTCTTGGCTATTCGTTAAACTGAATTGTGGGTGTGGTGAGGGGTGTATTTATAGGTATTTTGAGGTTTGGGAAACTTTGCCCCTCCTGGTAGGAATGTATATCCCATACATCACTAGCTCATGGACTCTTGCTAATATGAAAGAAATGAATTTATCAGGTAAGTTCTTACATAAATTATGTTTTTTCTGGAGAGACTGTGTAGTTCAGAAAGGCTGACATTATACCCAGGAGGGTAAGGGTAAGCAGTAATCCTAGAGCTAAAAGAAGGGCATTACTTAGCTTGCATATGGGGCCAATTACAAATATGGTTGACACTGAGTTGCAAATGTTTGTGGGCAAACGTTTTTATGATTTGGGAGTGCTTTAATGTTTTGTGGGCAATAACTTTTTGGGCAACATTATTGAGGGCAGACATGGCTTAACTTTTGGGTCTCAGAACCCACATGGCTAGTTATAACCGCTCTGGTGCGGTTCTTTGAGGCTGTGGAGACATAGAGTGAGATGGGCGGGGCCTATTTTCGCGCCTCAGATGTGCAGTTAGTTTTTCGCAGCAAGCTCTAACTCCTGAGGGCCCTGGTGGATGTTTTGGGCCAAATCAAAGGTTTTACCCCACATTTACTATCCCTGAGGGCAGGTAGGGCCACAGCAGGGCTGTAGCAAGATGCTGAGGGTGTTTTTTCCGGATCTGGGCCTATTTTCAATCCGGTTTGCAAATTAAGGGGTTAAATGTTAAAATTCCTTGTGGGGCAATCTTAACTACTTATATTGTGTCTGCATACAAAATTTTGAAAAAGTTGGTGCATGTTTAGGCTGTTTTGCAGAATGTGTATGCTTTTTTTTTTCTCTTAAAGGCGCAGTACCGTTTTTTAAGATTGTTATTTTTTTCACTAAATAAAGTGTTTCTCTTGTAAAGGTGTATCCAGTCCACGGGTTTATCCATTACTTGTGGGATATTCTCCTTCCCAACAGGAAGCTGCAAGAGGACACCCACAGCAGAGCTGTCTATATAGCTCCTCCCCTAACTGCCACCCCCAGTCATTCTCTTGACGCTCTCGACAGGAAAGGAAGTATCAAGAGAGATGTGGTGACTTCTGCCTGGAGGTTTGAGGATCTTAGCGGTTTGTAACGAAGGTCCATTGCTGTTCTCACACATAACTGAAGAGTATGGAAAGAAAACTTCAGTTGGGGGGACGGTCTGCAGATTGCCTGCTTTGAGGTATGTTCAGTATATTTTTTTCTAGAGAGATGATAAGGTCTAGAAAATGCTAACAGTGCCTGGTATATTTAAGGTAAGCCTGATACAGTGATTTAACAACTGGGATCATGCTTGCAAAAAGGGATAATATTCATGTTAACCGCTTAAGGACATATGACGGAATTTTTCCGTCATAAAACAATTGAGCAAACTGAAAGCTGTGTCCTTAAAGGGTTAATACCTATATTACTTAGTGTAAAAACGTTTGGGTGATTTATAAATAAAAACGTTTTTTCTCTGAGGGTGATAAATCTTTATTTGGGGCCTAGTTTCCACATGGCTTGTTAGATTACTCCTAGGAGTACTTTTTTAAGGCCCTCTGACTTTGAGTGCATGGTGGGAGGGGCCTATTTTCGTTTTCAGTCTGAGACATCCAGCTTCCCTGAAGGAGTCCTCTGGCTTATAGGACCTCTGTAGAGGGTTTTGTTCCTGCAAAAATCGTTTTTAAGGGCAGGTAGGAGCCACAGCAGAGCTGTGGCAGTGTGTTTGACTATTTGTTAACAGGTTTTATGTTTTTCTAATTCGTTTTTGGGCCTGAGGGGTTAATCATCCATTTGCAAGTGGGTGCAATGCTGCTTTAGTCCCTTATACACACTGTAAAAATTTCGTAGAGTTTACTAATTTTTTTCACTGTTTTGCAGTTTATGTGGTAGTTTTTTTTTCTCTTAAAGGCACAGTACCGTTTTTTATTATTGCTTTTTTCACATTTATTAAAGTGTTTTCCAAGCTTGCTGGTTATTACTAGTCTGTTAAACATGTCTGACATAGAGGAAACTCCTTGTTCATTATGTTTAGAAGCCATTGTGGAACCCCCTCTTAGATTGTGTACCAAATGCACTGACCTTTCTATAAGTTATAAAGACCATATTATGGCTTTTAAAGATTTATCACCTGAGGTTTCTGAGACTGACAAAAGGGAGGTTATGCCATCTAGCTCTCCCCACGTGTCAAAACCTATAACTCCCGCTCAAGGGACGCCAAGTACATCTAGCGCGTCCAATGCGTTTACTTTATAAGACATGGCGGCAGTTATGAATCATACCCTCACCGAGGTTTTGTCCAAACTGCCAGGGTTACAAGGAAAGCGAGACAGCTCTGGGGCTAGAACAAATACAGAGCTCTCTGACGCTTTAGTAGCTATGTCTGATATAAAAAATGGATAAGAAGAGGCGCACAAATGTGTGTATCAGAAAGCACAATGAACAAACGAACTACAGGTGATCTTTGCACAGGGTACTCACAATAGTACACAGCACACCAGTGTGCTTGTGGAAGCGGGCTGGTAATCAGAGCTGACCAGCTGGCTCTCTCCGGTGTGCAGCTATCTTTGATAGAATAGACGTCTGGTAGTAGGATTGCTTGTTATAAATATCGAAGGCACCAGTTTTGCTAAAAACAAATTTTATTGCAAGCTCTGCATATTGAGCCTTAGCAAAGATTAAAACATAACAAGCAGATTATTCAACATTAACAATTGCAACGCGTTTCTCGGCTCTCCTGGCCGTTTCTTCAGGCATACTTTACAAAGATTTAAAACCGGCTTTTATAGCCGCCTCTACCAGACTGCAATCAATTCCTCCAGAAAAAAAGGGAGTGTGTAATAGTTAACCAATGAACATACAAGAATCAAGAGGAGTGTACAACGCCCACATGTAGCTTATGTTAATGTATAAATGACATCACAGGTTTAATCACTATGAAGTTTACTTGTACACCGCACTTATTATTTTTATCCAAATACAATTTACGCTACATAGGAGTGTGTACACTGCTCTACATTATTAAAATAACTTCACACCAAGTCTATTTTATACATAAGATATTGCGACGGATCTTGCATATGCACTCAGCGTGCTATCTATACTGTTCTCTATATGGTGAGATGATGTATATCACAATATTGAAATGACCTAATGTGGGCATATATTCTTTATTATCTCTTGTTTTAGCGAATTGGTCCCTATGTGAGGATCTATGGGCACTATGAAACCCCATTTCTTATAAGCTTTTGACGGGGGAAATAAATGATTTACGTGAATCCACCATCTTTATCAATACATATGTATCATATTTAACCTAAACAACTGTGTTTCTCTGGGTGTATTAATTAATGTGAAGTGGAAAATATAGTGAACTAACAACACCTAAATACTAAAATATCGAACAACTACTCTGATATATGGACTGTGTATTCATACCTCTTTAGCCTTACCATCAAATTTTAATCCTCCTAAAGACGATGTTACCTACATCGACTTATTTCAACAATTAGTAATGGAGGATTTTGATAAATTACCTAAATATCCCCAGAGACAAAAGAGATTATGGCCCAATGAAGAACGAGCTCTCAAATCTTTAGCTAACGATTCCTCCCTGGTGATCAGACAGGCCGACAAGGGGGGAGGGATCGTGTTGCAAGATTATACTGATTATGTAAAGGAGGCTCAAAACATTCTATTTAATGTGGAATATTATAGGAAATTAGAGAATGATCCTACACAAATCTTTTAAAAAAAATTACTGCAATTGTTGGAAGATGGTAGTAGTATGGGCATATTAAACAACAAAGAAAAGAAATTTCTTACACCTGTGCATCCTTCTATGCCTTATTACTACCATCTCCCAAAAATACATAAAGATCGTTATAAACCTCCGGGTCGACCCATTATTGCAGGCATTAATAGCCTTACTGATAAACTGTCTCAATACATCGACAGTTACCTGCAAAAATATGTACAGAGTTTACCTTCTTTCATTCGAGATACCTCAGATTTATTATATAAAATTAAAGATTTTAAACATAGTGAGGATGTAATATGGATCATGGCAGACGTGAGTGCTCTATATTCCAATATTACCCACGAATTAGGCCTTTTCACCACAAAACATTATTTAGACAAAGATATATATATGCCCATGATTCAGAAAGAATACATTTTGTCACTCATTGAATTTATTTTAAAACATAATTATTTCCAATTTCTAGATTTTTATTTACAGATCAGAGGTACGGCCATGGGCACCAGGTTTGCCCCCAGTTTTGCTAACTTATTTATGGGTTACTTCGAGGATAAATATATCTATAACTCGATCTGGAGGGCAAACCTGGTGTTCTATGGCCGCTACATAGATGATTTGATTTTTATTTTTAAAGGTACTGTGGAGGAGGCCAAATTATTTTGTCTTAACCTTAATAATAATTCAATGGGAATCCAATTTACTTCCAATATTCAATCTGAAAAGATTGAATTTTTGGATTTAGTATTAACCTGGGATAGAGAAAACAGCATATCTACATCTTCTTTTTTTAAGTCTGTTGACTGCAATAATTTCCTTCATTACACTAGCAATCACCACCAACAGTGGAAGAACAACATACCCTACAGCCAATTTTGTAGGATAAAAAGGAACTGCAGTTCAACAGAGATGTTTAATGAACAATCAAATATTTTAATTAAAAGATTTGAGGAAAAGGGATATCCTTTGAATATTATTCTCAAAGATATGAAAAAGCCTGTAAATTAGATAGATCTTCTATCCTTCAAACAAAGACTAAATTGGACAACACCAATAATATTACTGACGAAAAGAAACAACCTTGTTTCGTCACACAATATAACTCAAATTATAAATGTATAAAAAAAGTTTTACAAAAACATTGGCCCATTTTACTGAAAGACCCGATATTAAAGAAGGATTTAAGTAATAGACCTAACATCGTTTATAAAAGGGCTCCTACATTTAAACAATCATTAGCCCCTATCAAAGTGGTTATCTCTAAGAAATCGATTAAAAAGACAACATATAGAAACTCAACAGGCCGGAAGGGAGTATATAGATGTGGAAAAATAAGATGCCACATGTGCAAATATATAACACACAGAGTAAAAACAATTAAAGCACATACAACTGGTGAGATCTTTCACATTGAAGATCATTTAACATGTAGTTCATCTTATGTGATCTACATATTATCTTGTAAATGTGGATTGCAATATTTGGGGCGCACTATAAGAAATGTACGCACCCGATGGAGCGAACATCTCCGCAATATAAAAAATAAATCCAATAAACACAGTATATCCCGACATTTTTTACATGAACACATTGGAGAGAATTGTCCATTCACTATTACACCTCTTGAGAGTATTCCAGCTTCCAATAGATATAATAGGTTCACCAAGTTGCGTCAAAGAGAGACTTATTGGATCTATAGGTTCAATTCCTTATTTCCCAATGGGCTGAATGAAGTCATTGACTCTGCAGCCTTTTAATATATGGTTCAATCTTAGACATATATATCAAAATATGTGCATCACAATTATATAATCACTTTAAACATAACGTGATAATAAGTAACTTGTATCCTATATATATATATTTATATTTAGTTTCAGGGTATCACCCATCACTTAATACCTTACATATAGAGTATCTCCACATAGATAGTTATATTCTTATATAAATTTTATATACATTCACTTAGCACTATACAATTAATCACTAATTAATATGTAAATAACAATATACACTTTTATATCTTAGAGCCATGAGTCTCGATTATCACAATAAATCATACACAGTCCATATATCAGAGTAGTAGTTCGATATTTTAGTATTTAGGTGTTGTTAGTTCACTATATTTTCCACTTCACATTAATTAATACACCCAGAGAAACACAGTTGTTTAGGTTAAATATGATACATATGTATTGATAAAGATGGTGGATTCACGTAAATCATTTATTTCCCCCATCAAAAGCTTATAAGAAATGGGGTTTCATAGTGCCCATAGATCCTCACATGGGGACCAATTCGCTAAAACAAGAGATAATAAAGAATATATGCCCACATTAGGTCATTTCAATATTGTGATATACATCATCTCACCATATAGAGAACAGTATAGATAGCACGCTGAGTGCATATGTAAGATCCGTCGCAATATCTTATGTATAAAATAGACTTGGTGTGAAGTTATTTTAATAATGTAGAGCAGTGTACACACTCCTATGTAGCGTAAATTGTATTTGGATAAAAATAATAAGTGCGGTGTACAAGTAAACTTCATAGCGATTAAACCTGTGATGTCATTTAGACATTAACATAAGCTACATGTGGGCATTACACACTCCCTTTTTTTCTGGAGGAATTGATTGCAGTCTGGTAGAGGCGGCTATAAAAGCCGGTTTTAAATCTTTGTAAAGTATGCCTGAAGAAACGGCCAGGAGAGCTGAGAAACGCATTGCAATTGTTAATGTTGAATAATCTGCTTGTTATGTTTTAATCTTTGCTAAGGCTCAATATGCAGAGCTTGCAATAAAATTTGTTTTTAGCAAAACTGGTGCCTTCGATATTTATAACAAGCAATCCTACTACCAGACGTCTATTCTATCAAAGATAGCTGCACACCGGAGAGAGCCAGCTGGTCAGCTCTGATTACCAGCCCGCTTCCACAAGCACACTGGTGTGCTGTGTACTATTGTGAGTACCCTGTGCAAAGATCACCTGTAGTTCGTTTGTTCATTGTGCTTTCTGATACACACATTTGTGCGCCTCTTATCCATTTTTTTAGAAGCGACTTGTTCCTGCTGAGCAAAGTTCGGAGGGTGCTGCCGAATGGAGTACAAATTCTAAAAGGATTATTTGGAACTGTGCGCCTCATATCGGAACGTCTTCTGTTTAGAGCCAAACGGACTATCATTTCTACACGCCAACATCTAACTTTAATGAGGTTCCATTTTCCATTATTATAAATTATCTAAGTGCTGTTGAATAGTTTTATTTGTTGGGGTTTTTTATTTATTATTTTATGTATATGAAAGTTTTCTTTATACCACTTTAAGTATATAATAGTTGGCTAATAGCTGGTGACTTCGGTCCATTAATGTTTTTTTTCAGGGAGGTTTTAGCGACTCTGGATGACTGTGACACCATTGTAGTCCCAGAGAAATTGTGTAAAATGGACAAATACTTTGCAGTGCCTGTTTACACTGATGTTTTTCCAATCCCTAAGAGGTTTTCAGAAATTATTACTAAGGAATAGGATAGACCAGGTGTACCATTCTCTCCCCCTCCTGCTTTTAAGAAAATGTTTCCTATAGATGCCGCTACACGGGACTTGTGGCAGACGGTCCCTAAGGTGGAGGGAGCAGTCTCTACCCTAGCTAAGCGTACAACAATTCCTGTCAAGGACAGTTGTGCTTTCCTAGATCCTATGGATAAGACATTAGAGGGTTTCCTTAAGAAAATCTTTATACAACAAGGTTTCATTCTCCAGCCTCTTGCATGCATTGCCCCAGTCACTGCTGCAGCGGCTTTCTGGTTCTAGTCTCTGGAGGAGGCTTTACAGGTAGAGACCCCGTTGGATTATATCCTTGACAGTCTTAAAGCTCTTAAGTTAGCCAATTCATTTATTTCTGACGCCGTTTTTCATTTAACCAAGCTAACGGCTAAAAATTCAGGTTTTGCCATTCAGGCATGTAGGGCGCTATGGCTTAAATCCTGGTCAGCTGATGTCACTTCAAAGTCTAAACTTCTCAAGATCCCCTTCAAAGGGCAGACCCTATTTGGGCCTGGACTGAAGGAGATCATTTCTGATATTACTGGAGGAAAAGGCCACACCCTTCCCCAGGATAGGTCCAACAAGTTAAGGACCAAACAGACTAATTTTCGTTCCTTTCGAAACTTCAAGAGTGGCGCAGCTTCATCTTCTTCTTCTACAAAGCAAGAGGGAAATTTTGCCCAGTCCAAGCCAGTCTGGAGACCTAACCAGGCTTGGAACAAGGGGAAACAGGCCAAAAAGCCTGCTGCTGCCTCTAAGACAGCATGAAGGAGTAGCCCCCGATCCGGGACCGGATCTAGTGGGGGGCAGACTTTCTCTCTTCGCCCAGGCTTGGGCAAGAGACGTCCAGGATCCCTGGGCTTTGGAGATTGTTTCCCAGGGATATCTTCTGGATTTCAAAGCTTCATCTCCAAAGGGGAGATTTCATCTCTCACAATTATCTGCAAACCAGATAAAGAGAGAGGCATTCTTACATTGCGTTCAAGACCTACTAGTTATGGGAGTGATCCACCCAGTTCCAAAGGAGGAACAGGGGCAGGGCTTCTATTCAAATCTGTTTATAGTTCCCAAGAAAGAGGTAACTTTTAGACCAATCTTGGATCTCAAGATCCTAAACAAATTTCTCAGGGTCCCATCCTTCAAGATGGAGACTATTCGAACCATCCTACCTATGATCCAGGAGGGTCAATATATGACTACCGTGGATTTAAAGGATGCTTATCTACATATTCCGATACACAGGGATCATCATGTTTCTCAGGTTCGCCTTCCTAGACAGGCATTACCAGTTTGTGGCTCTTCCCTTCGGGTTAGCCACGGCACCAAGAATCTTTACGAAGGTTCTAGGGTCCCTTTCTGGCAGTTCTAAGACCGCGGGATATAGCAGTAGCCCCTTACCTAGACGACATCCTGATACAGGCGTCAACTTTTCAAATCGCCAGGTCCCATACGGACATTGTTCTGGCATTCCTAAGGTCTCACGGGTGGAAGGTGAACGAAGGAAAGAGTTCTCTCTCCTCTCACAAGAGTTTCCTTCCTAGGAACTCTGATAGATTCAGTAGAAATGAAGATTTATCTGACAGAGGTCAGGTTGTCAAAACTTCTAACTCCCTGCCGTGCTCTTTATTCCATTTCTCGTCAGTCAGTTGCTCAGTGTATGGAGGTAATCGGATTAATGGTAGCGGCAATGGACATAGTTCCGTTTGCCCGCCTACATCTCGGACACTGCAACTTTGCATGCTCAATCAGTGGAATGGGGATTACACAGATTTGTCCCCTCTACTAAATCTGGATCAAGAGACCAGGGATTCTCTTCTCTGGTGGCTATCTCGGGTCCATCTCTCCAAGAGAATGAGTTTCCGCAGGCCAGAATGGACTATAGTAATGACAGATGCCAGCCTTCTGGGCTGGGGTGTAGTCTGGAACTCCCTGAAGGCTCAGGGTTCGTGGACTCATGAGGAGGCCCTCCTTCCGATAAACATTCTGGAACTAAGAGCGATATTCAATGCTCTTCAGGCTTGGCCTCAGCTAGCTGCGGTCAGGTTCATCAGATTTCAGTCGGATAACATCACGACTGTAGCATATATCAACCATCAGGGGGGAACAAGAAGCCCCCTGGCAATGTTGGAGGTTTCAAAGATAATTCTATGGGCACAGGTTCACTCTTGCCATCTCTCAGCTATCCATATCCCAGGAGTAGAGAACTGGGAGGCGGATTTTCTAATTCGGCAGACTTTTCATCCGGGGGAGTGGGAGCTCCATCCGGAGGTATTTGCCCAGTTGATCCAACTTTGGGGCAAACAAGAACTGGATCTCATGGCGTCTCATCAGAATGCCAAGCTTCCTTGTTACGGGTCCAGGTCCAGGGATCCCAAGGCAGCACTGATAGATGCTCTAGCAGCGCCCTGGTCCTTCAGCCTGGCTTATGTGTTTCCACCGTTTCCTCTGCTCTCTCGTCTGATTGCCAAGATCAAACAGGAGAGAGCTTCGGTGATCTTGATAGCCCCTGCGTGGCATGCAGATCTGGTGGACATGTCATCCTTTCCACCATGGACTCTGCCGCTAAGGCAGGACCTTCTACTTCAAGGTCCCTTCAAACATCCAAATCTAATTTCTCTATGTCTGACTGCTTGGAGATTGAACCCTTGATTCTATCAAAGCGTGGTTTTTCCGAATCGGTCATTGATACAATTCAGGCTCGAAAGCCGGTCACCAGGAAAATCTATCATAAGATATGGTGTAAATATCCTCATTGGTGTGAATCCAAGGGTTACTCATGGAGTAAGTTCAGGATTCCTAGGATATTATCTTTTCTCCAAGAAGGATTGGAGAAGGGATTGTCAGCTAGTTCCTTAAAGGGACAGATTTCTACTCTGTCTATTCTTTTGCACAGGTTCCAGACGTTCAGGCGTTTTGTCAGGCTTTAGTTAGGATCAAGCCTGTGTTTAAACCTGTTGCTCCGCCATGGAGTTTAAATTTAGTTCTTAAAGTTCATCAAGGGGTTCCGTTTGAACCTTTGCATTCCATAGATATTAGCTTTTATCTTGGAAAGTTCTGTTTTTAGTAGCTATCTCCTCGGCTCGAAGAGTTTCGGAGTTATCTGCTTTACAATGTGATTCCCCTTATCTGATTTTCCATGCAGATAAGGTAGTGTTACGTACCAAACCTGGGTTTCTTCCTAAGGTGGTATCTAATAAGAATATCAATCAGGAGATTGTTGTTCCTTCACTATGTCCTAATCCTTCTTCAAAGAAGGAACGTCTATTACACAATCTTGATGTGGTTTGTGCTTTAAAGTTTTATTTACAAGCTACGAAGGATTTTCGTGAAACATCTGCTTTGTTTGTTGTCTACTCTGGACAGAGGAGAGGCCAAAATGCTTCGGCAACTTCTCTTTCTTTTTGGCTAAGAAGTATAATACGCTTAGCTTATGAGACTGCTGGCCAGCAGCCTCCTGAAAGAATTACAGCTCATTCTACTAGAGCAGTAGCTTCCACATGGGCTTTTAAACATGAGGCCTCTGTTGAACAGATTTGTAAGGCGGCGACTTGGTCTTCGCTTCATACCTTTTCTAAATTCTATAAATTTGATACTTTTGCTTCTTCTGAGGCTATTTTTGGGAGAAAGGTCTTACAGGCAGTGGTGCCTTCCGTTTAAGTTCCTGCCTTGTCCCTCCCTTCATCCGTGTCCTAAAGCTTTGGTATTGGTATCCCACAAGTAATGGATGAACCCGTGGACTGGATACACCTTTACAAGAGAAAACAAAATTTATGCTTACCTGATAAATTTATTTCTCTTGTGGTGTATCCAGTCCACGGCCCGCCCTGTCATTTTAAGGCAGGTGTTTTTTATTTTTAAACTACAGTCACCCCTGCACCCTATAGTTTCTCCTTTTTTTCTTGCTTGTCTACGGTCGAATGACTGGGGGTGGCAGTTAGGGGAGGAGCTATATAGACAGCTCTGCTGTGGGTGTCCTCTTGCAGCTTCCTGTTGGGAAGGAAAATATCCCACAAGTAATGGATGAACCCGTGGACTGGATACACCACAAGAGAAATAAATTTATCAGGTAGGCATAAATTTTGTTTTTCATGCTTGTTTGTAGTCATTACTAGCCTGTTCAACATGTCTGACATTGAGGAAAGTCAATGTTCAATATGTTTAGAAGCCATTGTGGAACCTCCAATGTGTCCCTCATGCACTGAAAGGTCAATAAATTGTAAAGAACATATTTTAGCTACTAATAGTATGTCGCAGGATGATTCTCAGTCAGAAGGGAAACGGGTTATGCCATCTAATTCTCCCCAAGTGTCACAACCGTTAACGCCCGCACAAGCGACGCCAAGTACTTCTAGTGCGTCTAATTCTTTCACCCTGCAAGATATGGCCGCAGTTATGAATACTACCCTCACAGAGGTTTTATCTAAGCTGCCGGGGTAGCAGGGGCAGCGCAGTAGGTCTGGTGTGAGAACAAACGCTGAGCCCGCTGACGCTTTATTAGCCATATTCGATGTACCCTCACAATGTTCTGAAGGGAGGGATTTGCTGGCTGAGGGAGAGATTTCTGATTCAGGAAATATGTTCCCTCAGACAGACTCAGATATGACGGCTTTTAAATTTAAACTAGAACACCTCCGCTTATTGCTCAGGGAGGTTTTAGCGACTCTGGATGATTGTGACCCTATTGTAGTTCCAGAGAAATTGTGTAAAATGTACAGATTCCTAGAGGTTCCTGCCTACACTGATGTTTTTCTGGTCCCTAAGAGGATTTCGGAAATTGTTACTAAGGATAGGGATAGACCAGGTATTCCGTTCGCTCCCCCTCCTTCTTTTAAGAAAATGTTTCCCATATCAGACGCCGTGGCAGACGGTCCCTAAGGTGGAGGGAGCTATTTCTACCCTGGCTAAGCGTACAACTATACCTATTGAGGACAGTTGTGCTTTCAAAGATCCTATGGATAAAAAAATTAGAGGGTCTCCTGAAGAAAATATTTGTTCATCAAGGTTTTCTTCTCCAACCTATAGCGTGCATTGTTCCTGTAACTACTTTAGCATCCTTTTGGTTCAAGGCTCTGGAAGAGGCTCTTCAGGTTGAGACCCCATTAGATGATATTCTGGATAGAATTAGGGCTCTCAAGCTAGCTAATTCTTTCATTACAGATGCCGCTTTTCAATTGGCTAAATTAGTGGCAAAGAATTCAGGTTTTGCCATTTTAGCGCGTAGAGCGTTATGGCTTCAGTCCAGGTCTGCTGATGTGTCATCAAAAGCTAAGCTTTTAGCCATCCCTTTCAAGGGTAAGACCCTATTCGGGCCTGAACTGAAAGAGATCATTTCAGACATCACTGGAGGGAAAGGCCATGCCCTTCCTCAGGATAAGACGAATAAGATGAGGACCAAACAAAATAATTTTTGTTACTTTCGAAACTTCAAAGGTGGTACCTCTACCTCTTCCCCTGCCGCAAAGCAAGAGCGGAATTTTGCTCAATCCAAGTCAGTCTGGAGACCTAACCAGACTTGGAACAAGGGTAAACAGGCCAAGAAGCCCGCTGCTGCCACCAAGACAGCATGAAGGGGTAGCCCCCTATCCGGGACCGGATCTAGTAAGGGGCAGACTTTCCCTCTTCGCTCAGGCTTGGGCAAGAGACGTTCAGGACTCCTGGGCTTTAGAAATAGTAACCCAGGGGTATCTTCTAGATTTCAAAGATTCTCCCCCAAGGGGGAGATTCCATCTTTCTCGATTGTCTGTAAACCAGGCAAAAAGAGAGGCGTTCTTACGCTGTGTAGAAGACCTATATACCATGGGAGTGATCTGCCCAGTTCCAAAAACAGTACAGGGGCAAGGGTTCTACTCCAATCTGTTTGTGGTTCCCAAAAAAGAGGGAACCTTCAGACCAATTTTGGATCTCAAGATCCTAAACAAATTCCTCAGAGTCCCATCCTTCAAGATGGAGACCATTCGGACTATTTTGCCGATGATCCAGGAGGGTCAATATATGACCACCGTGGACTTAAAGGATGTGTATCTACACATGCCTATCCACAAAGATCATCACCAGTTCCTCAGGTTCACCTTTCTGGACAAGCATTACCAGTTTGTAGCTCTTCCCTTCGGGTTGGCCACGGCTCCCAGAATTTTCACAAAGGTGCTAGGGTCCCTTCTGGCGGTTCTAAGGCCGCGGGGCATAGCTGTGGCGCCTTATCTGGATGATATCTTAATCCAGGCTTCAACTTACCAACTAGCCAAGTCTCACACGGACATCGTGTTGGCTTTTCTAAGATCTCACTGGTGGAAGGTGAACGTAAAAGAGTTCACTTATCCCTCTCACAAGAGTTCCATTCCTGGGAACTCTGATAGATTCGGTGGACATGAAAATTATTCTGACGGAAGTCAGGAAATCAAAAATTTTATCCATCTGCCGAGCTCTTCATTCCATTCCTCGGCCGTCAGTGGCTCAGTGTATGGAGGTAATCGGCTTAATGGTAGCGGCAATGGACATAGTTCTGTTTGCTCACTTGCATCTCAGACCACTGCAACTTTGCATGCTCAAACAGTGGAATGGGGATTATGCAGATTTATCTCCTCAGATAAATCTGGACCAAGAGACCAGAGACTCTCTTCTTTGGTGGTTGTCACAGGATCATCTGTCCAAGGGAATGTGTTTCTGCAGGCCAGCGTGGGTCATAGTGACGACGGACGCCAGCCTATTGGGCTGGGGTGCAGTCTGGAATTCCCTGAAAGCACAGGGTTTGTGGATTCAGGAGGAGGCTCTCCTCCCAATAAATATTCTAGAACTGAGAGCGATATTCAACGCGCTTCAGGCGTGGCCTCAGCTGGCGTCGGCCAGATTCATAAGATTCCAGTCGAACAATATCACGACTGTAGCATATATCAATCATCAGGGGGGAACAAAGAGTTCTCTAGTGATGATAGAGGTTACCAAAATAATTAAATGGGCAGAGACTCACTCTTGCCATCTATCAGCATTCTATATCCCAGGAGTGGAGAACTGGGAAGCGGATTTTCTAAGTCGTCAGACTTTTCATCCGGGGGAGTGGGAACTCCATCTGGAGGTGTTTGCGCAATTGATTCAGCAATGGAGCACACCAGAATTGGATCTGATGGTGTCTCATCAGAATGCCAAACTTCCTTGTTACGGGTCCAGGTCAAGGGATCCTTAGGCAGTACTGATAGATGCTCTAGCAGTACCCTGGTCATTCAACCTGGCTTATGTGTTTCCACCATTTCCTCTCCTTCCTCGTTTGATTGCCAGAATCAAACAGGAGAGAGCTTCTGTGATTTTGATAGCACCTGCGTGGCCACGCAGGACATGGTATGCAGACCTGGTGGACATGTCATCTCTTCCACCATGGACTCTGCCACTGAGACAGGACCTTCTGATTCAAGGTCCGTTCCAGCATCCAAATCTAGTTTCTCTGCGTCTGACTGCTTAGAGATTGAACTCTTGATCTTGTCCAAGCGGGGGTTCTCTGAGTCGGTCATAGATACCTTGATTCAGGCTCGAAAGCCTGTCACCAGGAAAATGTATCATAAGATATGGCGTAAATATCTTTATTGGTGCGAATCCAAAGGCTACTCATAGAGTAAGATCAGGATTCCTAGGATTTTGTCCTTTCTCCAAGAAGGATTGGAGAAGGGGCTATCAGCTAGTTCCTTAAAGGGACAGATATCTGCTTTATAATTCTACTGCACAAACGTCTGGCAGATGTTCCAGACATTCAGTCGTTCTGTCAGGCTTTAGTTGGAATCAAGCCTGTGTTTAAACCTGTTGCTCTGCCATGGAGTTTCAATTTAGTTCTTAAAGTTCTTCAAGGGGTTCCGTTTGAACCTATGCATTCCATAGATATTAAGCTTCTATCGTGGAAAGTTCTGTTTTTAGTTGCTACCTCTTCGGCTCGAAGAGTTTCTGAACTATCTGCATTGCAATACGACTCGCCTTATCTTGTTTGCCATGCTGATAAGTAGTGATGTCGCAAACCTAAAAATTTGCGTTCGCGAACAGCGGACACAAACTTCCGCAACGGTTCGCGAACGGGCAAACCGCCATAGACTTCAATAGGCAGGTGAATTTTAAAACCGACAGGGACTCTTTCTGGCCACAATAGTGATGGAAAAGTTGTTTCAAGGGTACTAACACCTGGACTGTGACATGCTAGAGGGGGATCCATGGCAAAACTCCCATGGAAAATTACATAGTTGATGCAGAGTCTGTTTTTAAGCCATAAAGGGCATAAATCACCTAACATTGCTAAATTGTTTGGAATAACCAGCTTTAAAACATCAGGTATGATGTTGTATTGATCAGGTAGTGTAAGGATTACGCCCGCTTCACATTGACAGACCAAACTCCCCGTTTAAAGGGACAGTCTACACCAGAATTTTTATTGTATTAAAAGATAGATAATCCCGTTATTACCCATTTCCCAGTTTTGCATAACTAACACATTTATAATAATATACTTTTAACCTCTGTGATTATCTTGTATCTAAGCCTCTGCAAACTGCCCCTTTTTCAGTTCTTTTGACAGACTTTCAGTCTAGCTAATCAGTTTGCAAAAAAGAGATTTATACAGACTGTGCAAAGGGAGGGGGTATTATTGCTCTAAAATCCACTAGAATGAAACAAGGGGGGTAAGGTTTAAAAAGCTGAGCACGCCTATTATGGCGAATACCCACAAAAAATGGAGAGCTGAGATATAAAAGTATAAATATAAAACTTTTAATTATATTTTAACAATAAAGTTTAAAAGCATAATTCAATGAAAATTTCTTATGAAGCAGATATTGCTAAAAATTTATCAAAAATAGTAAAAACGATGGTACGTTTGTGTGTGAGAACAATTTCTATATATGTAAATGCTAGTGCCCAAAATAATATCTGTGGTTGGCCAACCTAAAAAGTGTTGCTGTTTGCTGTAATGTTGAGTATTCTCAATATACTATATCATTAGAATAGATTTACACTAACTATATCATTAGAATAGATTTACACTAACTATTTCACAATAGCTATGGCACAGTCTAGGGATCCCTAATTTATTTCAAAAGACAGCAGCTAACAATAGAAGTAGTAGATAGCGAGGTCTTTCAACTCGTATCTCTTGTGTTGAGAGAGTGATCACCAAAAAAAAAATTTGGCGGAGCTGTTTCTGTTAATGCAGCTATATACATAAGAGTCCGTTAGTTTGAAATCAACAAGTTTTTTTGAGAAAGAAAGGCAATCCTACACGTGCATTTTGTTCAGCATGTACCTTTAAAATGTTTTTTTTACTTCCGATTTTTGGATGATGTTTCCTCTGTATGAAAAATCCACAGCTGATCCTGGAGCCGTGTTATCCAGCGTCTTGTCCGCTATGCTCCCCAGACTTCGCGCCTTCTCGGGATAAGGCGGTGATTGGTTCTCAATTAGGGGAGTGCCTAGTTTCGGCAGTGGATTAACGGCTCTACAGCTGGTCTGCTCTTCTGGTTCGTAATTTCGATTGGGAGATTTGCAACGCGTTTCAGCTGAAAACACTTCAGCCTTTGTCAAGCATAATCTCCATCGTTACCTGTAGGTTTAAAAGCTTCAAACTTGTCTCAATACATAGATATCTTTCTACAGAATTATGTTAAAGACCTTCCCTCATACCTCTCTGATTCGACACATAAATGGGAAAAAGACCACATATTGGTAACTTGCGATGTTAGTTCATTGTACACTAATATTGATCATAAGTTGGGAATACAGGCGGTCAAAACATATTTTGATAGAGATGATAATATGACAGATATACAGGGTAAGTTTCTAATAGAATGTATTGAATTCATTCTTACTAACAATTATTTTAAATTTGAGGACACTTATTACCTTCAAATAAAAGGGACGGCGATGGGCACAAGGTTCGCACCCACCTATGCCAACTTATTCATGGGGATATTTGAACACAATCATCTTCAATATTCACCATGGGGTGCGAACCTTGTGCTCTACAGACGCTTTATCGACGATATGTTTTTCATTTGGAAGGGTGACCTTGAATTATTAAATTTATTCATTGAAGATCTTAACACAAATAATTATGGACTTTTATTTACACATGAGTTTAGTACATTAAAAAATAAATTTTTTAGACGTTGAGATAGAAGTAATTAATGAAGAAATGAGGACACAGACTTTTTTCAAAAAAGTAGACTCCAACAATTATATTGACTCAAAAAGTTGCCATCATACTAATTGGAAAAAAAACATCCCCAAAGTCCAATTGTTACGTATAAGAAAAAACTGTACTGATATACAAGATAATGAGAAACAATCAAAAACCCTAATAGAGAGATTTGAACAAAAAGGTTATGATAGGAAAATAATTGAACTGATTGCAGAAGATGTAAAAAGCATAAATAGAGAAGATTTATTATCAAAAAAGAATAAAGACAATGAAAAAAAGTTTGATATGGGAATTCCAATTATCACAACATATTCCACACAATATAAACTCTTTCAAAATATAATTAAAACACACTGGCATCTTCTATTAAAAGATCCTATTTTGGGTCAAACTTTACGCAAGCAGCCAAAATTCATTTATAGAAAAGCAAAAAACCTGAAATCTATACTAGCTCCTAGCGAAATCAAAAACACCAGAAATAAGAAAATGTTTAATAGAGGGATATTAGATCAGAAGGGAGAAAAAATTGAAGGTTTTTACACTTGTCACAGTTGCAAATCCTGCAGATACAGCACCAAATTAAAAAACTTTAAATCTGACAAAACAGGGAGAGAGATTAAAATCTCTGACATCATTAGATGTACAGATATTAATGTTATATATCTTATCCAATGCCAGTGTAATTTGAAATATTTTGGTCAAACGAGTAGGAAACTCAAAGACCGTATAAGAGAACATATACTGGCAATTGAACATCAGAAAGATGACACTATTCTTTATAAACACTTCAAAGAAACACATCAAGGCAGATTAGAGGCTTTCAAGTTTTGGGGCATTAGGAAAATATTACCAGATGGGAGAAGAGGAAACATTGGGAAAAAACTCCAGAAACAAGAAGCAGAATTAATTTATAACTTCGGGACATTGCACCCCAATGGCCTTAATAATGAATTAGATCTTAATTTTCTTATATAATTCCCTACAGATGACCAGAATCTCTATTTTATTATGTTTATCACAGCTAAAGTATGGAGGGTGACCATACGTAATTTCAATACATTAGAATTCCTATCCAATTATGTCTACTACATACATAATTCCCATACATTAGAACTCTTACCTATTATGTCCACCATAGCTAAAAAACAAAGGGTTATCATTTACATACATAAGTTTATATCAAATGTACAAATGTCCTCTAACATCACTGGTGAGCTCATTAGAAACCTCAATCTAATATTACTAAATATAGAGAAGAATGCTATATGCGGATAAGCAAATGAAACCAGGTGAATTAGACACAGAGTGGCTCAATATCCTTAGACACAGGCTCATCATTAAGATATTTTTATTTTTTATATATTTTTTATTTTTCATTTTTTTATTTATTATTTTTTTTTTTTTAATTTTTTTTTATTGAGGTTGAAAACAGGTTACAACATATATGTCATGCTTCAAGAAGTATGTTAATACAGAAAGAAAAAACAAAACAAAATTGTGTCCAATATACTTTCAGAGATATAGTCATAAACATTGCAACACAAAGAAATTTAAACATACAGAATAAATACCTCACATTTTTAAATTTAGTTTAGCTTTGAGACATTCGCATGCATGACTAATTTTATAACATAGGGAATTAAGAGATTCCCTTATTTCTTGAAACACTCCATAGATATACCGTATACTTATGTTACCACATAAATGAGTTTAATGAGTGCTACATTAATGCTTGTGAGATTTAAGGGAAACATTTTATAGACATGCATGACTAGTTTTGTTATAGAAAAAATTAAGAGATTCCTTAGGGGGTGCAAAAAGCATTAAGTACTCTATACTTAGAAGGAATCTCTCAGCTTCAAACTTTATTATACTTTGAGACATTCTATAGACATATATAACTAGTGACACAATATAGGCGAGATTAAGGAATGTCACGTTAATACTTTTATTATTTAGAGTTGCGGTATATACCAGATAAACCGCGTGAGTGGCCCTCCTAAACAAGGAGGTACATTATATAGAAATAGGGGTGGGGGGCAGGAGGTGGTCAGTTGAATATGATTGATGATATAAATTAAAAGCTATGGCAAGGGAATAATAGTTGATAGTACAGAAGGAATTGCTCAGCAGGTAAGGAAGCTTAAGAAGATACATAGACATTTGAAACATGTTAGACTGGTCTGTAATATAACATAAGTATTCACTTCATGATAAAATGGGGGAAGCCAATTATAGTAGGAGTTTTTAGATATAATGTTAGCTCCTATGTATTTGGCTATCTCAGTGTTAGTTCACCACAGGGATTAGTATTGATTCAGACACCATAACACATATGTAGGATTCTCATAAGAGAGACTTGTAAGTAAGACAATCTCTGATAGGCTACACCGTGATTACATGGGTGGACAAAGAGATAATAAATCTACCACAGGGCATGGGCCCTATGCCCTGCAGTATTAGATATATAAATCCAACATGCAATCGAGCACAAGCTGAGTAACATAATCTTTTAAAGCAGGTATAGCATAAGAAGGAAGTCTGAGTTATGCTGATGCTAAAATATGTAGTTTTGAGAATATAACTATATTGTGGAGAAATACATAGTAATACAGGCTGGATCGTGTTAATTACAAACAACCATAAAAATGATCTCAAGCTATATAAAATATTGATCCTAGTAGACCTAGAGATATAAAAGAGATCTGTAACTATGCTAATATAAACATTATAAGGTATTGTAAAATAAACAGCAACATGTCACCCATCCTATTGAAATAGTTGCAGAAACAGTTGTGGTTATGAGAATATGAGAGTCTGTCCAGCGACCATAAGCTGATCAGTAACAAGTTCAATGATAAAGGTTGCGGTACAAATAAGACAGACCGCATAACTAGCCCTTCCAAGCAGGAAGGTACATTATATGAAAATGGGGGAAGGGGGGAAGAGGGGAGGTGGTCATACATGCAGGGAGAATGGTATAAACTGACATCTATGGCAATGACGCACTGAGAATGGTAGCACACAGTCTAGTATTATATTTCACAACATGCAAATTATTTTAGAAATCTAAAGATTAACTAGTCAACACAACAACATACCAATAGAACAATGTTATTAATCGCAGAGGATCCTAAAGCCATAGGTGGTGTCATTTGGAGCGTATAAACTACAACATTAATATGTAGTGCATGGGGTAATAACCAGCTTATAAATGCTAACATATAGGGAGAGTAGCGTTGCTGACCACAAAAACCCTAGAATCATAAATGTCATCGTTTGATACATCTAAATTAATAAAATCTGCTCTGACTGGCTCTCTAAACTGAGTGGGTTACAGAGTTTATTAATATACCATGTCTAGCAAGCAACCCCAAGTGATAATTACCTAACATTGCATGAGCTGGCGGAACATATAAAACTATTTACTATATAAAACCCATTAACATCCAATTACTGTAGGGATATTCTAAAATGCCAAGTAGAGAACATTGCGGATTTATGCTACTGCGCCAGGCTTAATATATTAGGGCAAGAGCAGTGAACCATATACTGTGATTAGTAATGTCAAGCTGAGAAAAAATGTAATAAACAAAGAGCAGGCTCAATCAACTTACAAACGCATGGGAAACTATAGCAGAACCAGTACCCTCCAACAAGAACGCTGGTGTTATATCTTAAAAAGGAGATTAAACTATAAAGTACTGGTATGTATAACAAGGAAGTCTAAACAAACTGAGGTGGTTACTCATCATATGCCAAGCAGTCCGGGAGCAGTCCAGAGAAAATCAAATAAAGCTCCCACAGAGTCAATGTCAATCACAAGACCGCAGCAAACACAATGGCCTCATTAGAGTGTAGAACAGCCCATTTAGCCAATGCCTCTTAGGAAAGCTACCTCCATGTCTGGCAGCAGGACCTGCTCTTCATATAGAGATATGATTATATGTGGCTGCACTCGCCGGATCCGTCTCGTAGTCTTGTGGGAGACAGTTTTTCTAATAGTGCCCAACATTTTTGTGCGATAGCCCCAACCAAGAAGAGATTTTTTCATATTAGAAGGCTGTGCCCCAGTTGCGTCTGCTTGCGCAAACATGCTCCGCTCCTGCATGGTACTGTGTTGAGATCCCGTACTGAATTGGGGCCTCTGCGGTGTTAGTTGGCGCCCCTGGGTGAGCGACACTGTAGTTAGCTGAGGATTGACCGTTAATTGAGGTGTGCATAGGGAGTTCATACCGCCATGAATATTTGTTTGGGTCACTGTGCTTAGCGCAGCAAGCTGGGTATTAGAGTGTAAGGACTCAGGCTTCTCGCCATCCACAACCAGTCTATCAATATTATGAGCTACATCAATTGTCTGGGGGGCACGTTTGAACAAATTTTCAAAGCTCACTCGATACTCCTCTAGAAGGTTGCCGATCTCCATAAGAATATATGCTGATATGTTCATACTGAGGTCTTGATGCGGTATCTGGCCCTGTTGACTGTAAGGTTCTAAATAGCTAGTTTCTCTCTTCACTTCGGTCCCCGCATGGGAAAAAAACATGGCTGCTCCTAAAGTGATCGGCAGACGGTTAGATATCACAGAGCGTCCTACTTCTTAAAGTGTCAAGCCCTAAGGGCAGCTGGACCTTCAATTCCACAGAAATTGTATATTATAAATGGTCTGAAAGGTCGCCAAACTTGATCTTTATATAATAGTTAGCTGGAGCTGCTGTGATGTGCGACCTTTCAGCTTCATAGTTGGCTCCGCCCCCATTTTTTTTTATTTTTTATTTCTAACTTCTATTTTTTATTTCTATTTTTAATATTTTTTAAAAAAATGTTATTTTATGTAAAACAATTTTTTTCTTAAAAAGTTGAATTTTCTTAAATTTCACATATATTAACTTTATACACTAAAATGTAAAAAACAAAATGTCACAAATAAACATCTAAGGTATATATGATGGTAAAATACACAATAGCTCAAAGAATATCTATAACAATATCAGAGATGTCACTTTATTATCATCGAGGATCTATTAAGCATTAAAACTATAAGGAAATTGGCATAAATGAACAAATCTTCGTTCTAGCCAATTAAGGGTTAACAGGAAACCCTTTAAATACTTAAGAGAAGCCGGATCTGGTATACTTGATAAAGGCTTATGTCCTAAAAGCCGAAACGCGTAGAAGACAACCAGCTCCAGCATTTACTCTACAAATAACTGGCCAGTTATAGCTATCTCACGCTCCCAAGACCGTCCGCCTGTAAGTGAAACTTTTGACTCACCGGACGATAGGAGCCTTTCTACTCATCAATAAAAGAGATTTTCCACATATAAACGGATCCAAAGGAAGGCATTAGAGGATCGGATCCTCCGAAATACAGCCACTTCCGGTCCAGAGAAAACGCCACTACAAACAATATTCGGCGTTACCGCAAATAGAACCAGCTCGACGAGGCAAGATTGGGTAAGAGATTCCTTTCTTTCCATATGTCTATGAAGACAATATAATACACTTAAGGATAAAAAAAGAATTATTGCCCCATCTGAGAATATATATAAAGAGATTCATCAGATACTATAATTAAAGCCGCAAGTGAGCGCTTTCAAAGTGACATCGGCTGATCCGCTTTAAGAGGAATTACACTCTAGCAGGACTTTGTAACAATGTTATAATAACTTCAAAAGAATTCATATATACCTTATTACAAAAGTAAACTTTGAGGTTTGATACATACTAACTTCAAGATTGTGGGATTACAAGTCCTTATTGCCACATTGTAGTAATTGCAATAATACAGACTTTCACTAATACTTTAAGAGACGGTATAAAGTATCTGTTATTATTTTGAAGATTTAAGGACCTACGTGGGAACTCAGAGACTCCAGAGACATTTCCAGATATACTTATTTATCCTCTTTAGTACTATTTGAATAGACAGCTAAAATAGAAAGAATTTTAAGTGTCAGTTTTTATCACTTTTTTTCTTTGCTGCAGCAATTTTTAATAGGAATTACCGTTTTTATATATATTTTTCCGATCATATTTTTTCTTTTTTTCTTTTTATTGTTCTATTTTTAATTTTTATATTTTTTGAGCCACATTGTGTCTAATGATATACATTTTTTTTCGACTGAAATACATTTTTTCATTTGTATTATATTTTCCAACTGGTTTATTATTATACCCATTCATACTATCGAATCCAGTTCACTGAGTCACACATCCAGTGCCCGTTGGTTTTTATTTCAGTTTTATAATTCATCACTTCACATATACGATTTATGTGCGCTATTGTGTTTTTATATATGTTCATTTTAATAAAATAATAATTTGATTAATCTATCTTAGTACTTTGTATAATATTTGCAATACGCTTAAATTTCACTTTTGTTTGCACTAATCGTCACAGTGTATATTAGCGCTTATTTCTTTAATTTTATTTTCTAGACAGCCAGCCGTAGGCGCCACCTCCAACCCCTTTGTTGTTTTGTTAAATACCCCTCGCCTATCTTCAATTGGTGGCCATTTCTAGCCAATCTATTATGTTTCCTTTTGTTTAACAAAAACCATACACATATTTTTAAAGAACATAGTTGATCGTTTAGTATATTTTATCCTTCTAGTATGATATAAAATGTCCATTCTTTGGTTTAACTCATGTGTTGTATTTCTGTTTTACCCTCTCATTATTTTGGGCAGTATATAAAAAAAAAACAGAATTTTTATATTAAAATAGATTTTAGCCAAAAATTCCATATTTTATAAAATTAGAATATTAAAAAATATAAATTATTAGTGCATTATAACAGATTTAGAAAATAATTTCTCATTTGGAAAAAATGCATTTAGAAAAGATGAAATTCTTTTTGCAACATATTCTTTTTGCAGGATAAAACGAATATAATGATATACTCTAATCTACTGATTTGTCAATAACCATATGATATATAGTGTTTTGTGTATTATATCTGAGATAGTTTTTATTAGGAAACACATTTATTTAGGTTATACCCAAACGTTAGTGTGTTTTATTTTTAAACATTTACGTTTTTAAAAAACAGTTTAGATTGAAATCCAAGTTTAACCCTTTTGGTTTTAGGGTTTGGAGTTCAAAAATCCATTTGGCCTCTTTTTGTAAGAGAGCATAAGATTGGTTGCCACCTCTTTTTTTCGTTTAGTTATGACTGTGAAATTGAAGAATTTTAAATTATTATTACAGCACATCCTAAAATGTTTTGCCACAGGGAGATCATTATTTTGTTCCTTTTCTGAGTTTTCTATAGAATTAATATGTTCTCTAATTCTTTCTCTTACTGTTCTCTCTGTCTCTCCTACATACTGTTTTTCACATTTTTTACAAGTAATTAAATAGATCACATTAGTGTCCATACATCTGATAGTCTCCCTAATTCTAAATTCTTTTTTAGTATTACTGGATTTGAAGCTTTTTGTTTTGTTAGCATGTTTACATGCTTTGCATGATATACAAGGATAAAAGCCTTGTAATTTATCACCTAGGACTCCCCTAGTGATCTCAGTTTTCTTCTGTTTAAAAGTTGGGGCTTGTTTACTTTTTAGATTTTTAGTTTTTTTATAAACACATTTAGGTTTATTTGGAAATTTTTCTCCTAGATGAGGGTCAGATTTTAGAATTTTCCAGTGGTTTCTTATAATTTTTTGTAGTTTAACCCTATCCTCACTATACTCCGTGATAAAGGGTAAGAAAATTTCTTCACTAGTTGTTGGTGTGTTTTTTTTTGGTTTGTATTGTAGGATGTCTTTTCTATCCAAATTTTTGACTTTTAATCTTTCAATTTCAATTGTTTCTTCCAAATATCCTCTTTCTATAAATTTATTTTTGAGTGTTATTGACTGAGTTTCATAATCTTCTAATTCCTTACAATTTCTGTTTAGTCGTAGAAATTGTCCCTTTGGGATATTATAAAGTTGTTTGCAATATGGGGATAAGAGGAATTGTTTCAAATGTCAGAAAGAAGGAGCGGATTTGCAACACTGTATTTGGGACTGCCCTAAAATCCGACAATTTTGGAGTAGAATACAATTCTGGGTGAACAGGTTTTTACAAGAGGAGTGTGCTCTCCAATTAGGATATATCTTTCTTTTAAAAGAATACGGGTGATTTAAAGGGGAGGGACAATTAATCAACATGGTTATTTTGGCAGCTCGTCACTTGATATTCTGCAAATGGGGAGCCCGTGAGGCCCCTACGGTAAACGAATTTGTCAATACTATTAAGCTACACATGATTATTGAACGACAATATCTAGCTGGGGGATCGGAAAAGGCCTTCAGGCTCTTCTTTGATAAGTGGAAAAGGGTAATTTTTTCTTGGCCCCAACAGGTCCAGATTCAATTTGTCTCACCCCTGAAGAATAATAATCACTTTATGATGATGGTGGCTAGTGAGGCCCTCCCCGCTTATTGGCTGTAAGGCGTCAAACTCTGACCGTACACGCAGTTGGCTCATTTCGGTGTCTCTCTGGTGGTGGCTCCCCCCCCTCCCCTTTTTTTTTCTCTTCCCCCTCCTCCCCCCCCCCACATAAGGAATGCCGAGAGGGTTAATGTATTTATGTATTATGAACAGGTGTCGTAAGATGCTTTTACCACAAGACTCGGCATAAGTATAGGAAGCGGTTGCTTCCAAACTGTTTGGACTATATGATTTATACATGTAAAAAATGGCTGATTTGGTTGTTGTGATGTGTGAAGTTCTCAATAATAAAAAACTTCAGAAAGAAAAAAAAAAAAAACAATAGTGGAAGGTTACCCCAATGGTAGGAGGCCACTTGTGGACCTCATTAGCAAGACCTCAGATTTTAGTTTATTTTACTGTATATTTGTTAGATAAATAGGGGGAAAATAAGATTTCCTTTCCAGTAGAATGGGTTTACCGTAGGAGTCTAGGGCATAGGGACATGGTTAGAATCATACCATGGGTGACATTCCTGCATCATAACAGTTACATAGGGTTGTAGATGAGTACACATGTCTTAGAGTATGGAAGGTTAGGGTAATGGAAAGAACCAATTACAAGGGCATAGTGTTAATTAGTAGGTCTTAAGGGACATGCACCTATAAATTGTAAGCTATAGATTTTCAGGGGATATGCTTTGGCTAGTAAAGCAATACAGCTCATATTCTTAGCTAAGTAATCCATTATAAATTGTATAGTGGAGTCTTGAATTTGTTAATAGGAATATCTGGCAAAGAAAAAGTGTAGAGATACTCAACACTCTACTCATATCCTACTTTGAAAGTAAGTTGAAGCTTCTTGGTTAGGATCACTATTAGGGCAGCTATCATAAACATAAATTCAGATATGAGACACCTATTTGATTCTCAACAAAGATAGGGTCTTGCCATCCTGGCCATAGAGCTAGACCCTAAGACATACTAATGGGGGATAAGAAGCAAGCACTCTTAGGTGCAGCTAGGCAAATCAAAATAAGAAGTAACGTTGATAAAATTAGTACTGCTAGTTGGGAAAGAATAAATATATTTGTCCTGCAAATATATATTAGGTGAGGACTTAGTTTCTGTAAGTTACTGCCTTTACAAGAGGTATCTATAGATTGCTAATCTATCCCTCTTATCAAATCTCAATCTAGTAGGAGCTTTAGAAATATATATAGGAATTATCCAGGGAGTACATTTCTATGTTTGACCTGCAGAAATATATTAAATAAACATTCACCTTCTATTGCTGTAACCAATAGGTAGTTTTAAGAGGAGTATCTTCAGATTGCTGCTCTGATTGCCTTGTGATATCTCAAACTGGTAGGTACAAAACCACTATAGAGGTTGTAAACATCAAAACATAAAAAGGGTAACTGGTAGCCATACATCAGAAATGCTATAGATATGTTTGACCTGCAGGTATACATTAGTCAAGCATTCAACTTATAGTGTAGTAACCAACAAGTATCTACATGTATGAGAAAGAACTTCAATATGCAACTCTAACTGCCTTATTAAATCTCAAACTGGTAAGTACAGTGAAAATATAAAGGCTGTGAACATCTGAACATAAAAAGTGCAACTGGCAGAGAAGAAAATAAAAGTTATGTTTGCTCTGTGAATATAAAATAGGTAAGTAATCAACTTCCATAGTTATGACCAACAAGGAGCTGTATTTATAAGAGGCATCCACAGTGTACTGCTATAGCTACCTTATCTAGTCTCTACTACTAGATACAAAGAAAATATAGATACGTATCATCTAGTTTGCGAGTGTCAGAACATATAAAATACAACCTTACTGTGCAAATACTTTTTAAATGTGCGTTATTTCTCAAAAAAGTCACATTTATGCTCATGAGAGTCCATATAGCCTTGATTGTCTATTCATGCAGGGAACTGCGTAGATTTACTTCTCCCCACCTTTAACTATTTGTATGTTAGTGTCTAGCCCACACCCATTTTATTAATCAAGAGTTTGAAGTGTAGGCTTATGTTATCCTGGAAGACATGTCCCCACAAAGTTGACCTCCAGCTGGTGCCCCCCAAGAGGCTGGGTCTTAAGCAGGATGGAAGTAGGACCAGGGTTGCAATCACAATGGGTGTACTCATTTTACCTTCTGATGCCGACATATCCGACTGCAAAATCACAGCGGCTGACTGCGTAGCGGTGAGCTGATCTGTTTGACCTCTCAAACCATACCATTCCAGAGCTATCTCAGGTTCCGGACACGGAGCAGTAGGAGGTTGGGTAGGCAGAGATAGGGATATCGCGTTGGTCTCCTCTTGGTGAACAAATCGGGCTGCTGCGTTTGCACCCTTTAGATGACACTTGCCTGCGTAGAAGACATCAGCCCGCCATATCACAAATGGTCCCTTACTTTTGGTTGCAAACTCAAGCATGGTATCCACCTTGTTGTTAGTGTCAGTGCAAGACTGCTGATCTGGGTCAACGTCATTTTTCCAAGCTGCAGCTAATGTACTTGTCATGATACAATCATGTGGAGTTGTTGATACCTGGATTGGCTACCTGGCAGAGGTGGTATTGTGTTCTCAGCCTGGAAAAGGTTAATGTGAATTGCCTTTTTCTGTGTGTGAAATCTGCTTTCAGAAAAGCTGTAAGCTGAGACCCCCTCTCCTTCCCCCTCCTTAGCCCGTCACAGGTCTTATAGGATTTATTTTACAGGTAATTTTGTAATTATTTTAACTAGGTAGCTATTAAACAGTAAATAACTTTTTAATAGCTATTTTACCTAGTTAAAATAAATACAAAGTTGCCTGTAAAATAAATATAAATCCTAAAATAGCTACAATGTAACTATTAGTTATATTGTAGCTATATTAGGGTTTATTTTACAGGTAAGTATTTAGTTTTAAATAGGATTCATTTATTTAATTAATTTAATGATAGTGTAGTGTTAGGTGTAATTGTAACTTAGGTTAGGATTTATTTTACAGGTAAATTTGTATTTATTTTAGCTAGGTAGTTATTAAATAGTTATTAACTATTTAATAACTATTGTACCTAGTTAAAATAAATACAAAGTTGCCTGTAAAATAAATATAAATCCTAAAATAGCTACAATGTAACTATTAGTTATATTGTAGCTATATTAATAGCTAGTAGGGGGCTTAGATTAGGTGTAATTAGTTTAAAATTCTTGTAATATTTTTTTATTTTTGGTAATTTAGTGTTTGTTTTTTTGGTACTTTTCTGATGAATGGAAGACCTCTTCTTGCCCCGCTTGGATGAAGACTTCTGCCGGTCTGGATGTCCTCTTCTGCCCCATCGGATGAAGACTTCGGCCCGGTTGGGTGAACACGACTCAAGGTAGGGAGATCTTCAGGGGCTTAGTGTTAGGTTTATTTAAGGGGGTTTGGGTTAGAGTAGGGGTATGTGGGTGGTGGGTTGTAATGTTGGGGGGTGGTATTGTGTTTTTTTTTTTACAGGCAAAAGAGCTGTTTTCTTTGGGGCATGCCCCGCAAAAGGCCCTTTTAAGGGCTGGTAAGGTAATAGAGCTGTTAACTTTTGTAATTTAGTATAGGGTAGGGCATTTTTTTATTTTGGGGGGCTTTGTTATTTTATTAGGGGGGTTAGATTAGGTGTAATTAGTTTAAAATTCTTGTAATATTTTTTTATTTTTTGTAATTTAGTGTTTGTTATTTTGTACTTTAGTTTAGTTTATTTAATTGTAGGTACTTGTAGTTAATTTATTTAATGATAGTGTAGTGTTAGGTTTAATTGTAACTTAGGTTAGGATTTATTTTACAGGTAATTTTGTAATTATTTTAACTAGGTAGCTATTAAATAGTCAATAACTATTTAATAGCTATTGTACCTAGTTAAAATAAATACAAAGTTGCCTGTAAAATAAATATAAATCCTAAGATAGCTACAATGTAATTTTTATTTATATTGTAGCTATATTAGGGTTTATTTTATAGGTAAGTATTTAGTTTAAAATAGGATTAATTTATTTAATTAATTTAATGATAGTGTAGTGTTAGGTGTAATTGTAACTTAGGTTAGGATTTATTTTATAGGTAAATTTGTATTTATTTTAGCTAGGTAGTTATTAAATAGTTATTAACTATTTAATAACTATTGTACCTAGTTAAAATAAATACAAAGTTGCCTGTAAAATAAATATAAATCCTAAAATAGCTACAATGTAACTATTAGTTATATTGTAGCTATATTAGGGTTTATTTTACAGGTAAGTATTTAGTTTTAAATAGGATTCATTTATTTAATTATAGTCATTTCTCCTACATTGGTGTATCCGGTCCACGGCTTCATCCTTACTTGTGGGATATTCTCAATCCCTACAGGAAGTGGCAAAGAGAGCACACAGCAGAGCTGTCCATATAGCTCCCCTCAGGCTCCGCCCCCCCCAGTCATTCTCTTTGCCGCTCTAACTAGTAGCATCTCCACGGGGGTGGTAAAGAGTATGTGGTGTTTAGTTGTAGTTTTTTATTCTTCTATCAAGAGTTTATTATTTTAAAATAGTGCCGGCTTGTACTATTTACAGCAGAAAGTGATGAAGATTTCTGCCGAGAGGAATATGATTTTAGCACCAGTAACTAAAATCCATTGCTGTTCCCACGCAGGACTGTTGAAACCAGAGAACTTCAGTTGGGGGGAACAGTTTGCAGGCTTAACTGCTTCAGGTATGATCAGTCATTTTTCTAACAAGACCTAGTAATGCTAGAAGACTGTCAGCAATCCCCTCTGAGATAGGTAAGCCATTTTTCTTAGACTCTGTATAAAATGATGGCTTATATTAAGGGCTCTATGCTGGTTGACACTATTGTGGGCTAAATCGATTGCTTTTTAGCATGTTTTCACTATAAATAAGGTGTTTTTTCAGACTTTAAAACACTTTTGGGGTTTTATTTTGCGCCTGGCACTTATTTGGACACCTATTCTAGTCAGAAAGGCCCCTCCACTCTGGAATGAAGAGGGAGGAGGCCTCATTTTCAGGCCTCAATTGCACAGTTGTTTTGCTTAGGCAGTTCATGCAGCTTCACCTGGGGAGTCCAGAGGCATCAGAAAAGACTCCAGAGAGGCTTATTTCCTACTAAAATAATCCCTAAGGAAGGTAAAGGCCACAGTGGAAGCTGTGGCATAGTACTGTAGTGTTTTTAACAGGTTAATTGCTGTTATTAGCTCCGGTTTGGGCATTAAGGGGTTAATTGGTCTGAAAATTTGTGTGCAATCATTTCAAAGCATTAAGACACTGTGGTGAAAATTTCATTAAAATCGGCTGTTTATTTGATGGTTTTTTGATGTTTTAGTAATAAAGTGTGCACTTTTATTATTTAAAGACACAGTAACGTTTTTGTCAAAAATAATTTTTATTGCATTGAAGATCTGTTTAAGTCTGTCAAACATGTCTGACCCTTCAGATAACCTATGTTCTGTATGTTCAAAGGCCAAGGTGGTTCCCCCATTAAATTTATGTGTGAAGTGTGCCATAGCGTCCAAACAGCTTAAGGTCCGTACAATCACGCTTAAAGATATAGCCCAAGATGATTCTTTAGCTGAAGGTAGTGAGAATAGCTCACTATCCTCTCCTTCTGTGTCAACACCAGCTATGCCCGCGCAAGCGATGCCCAGTACATCTAGCGCGCCAATTGCTATTACTATGCAACAGTTAGCAGCAGTAATGGATAATTCTCTCGCAGCATTTTTATCCAAACTGCCAGCTTTTCCTAGGAAGCGTGATTGCTCAGTTTTAAATACAGAAAATGAGCAAGCAGACGCAGAGGATAATTTATCTGTAGTGCCCTCACATCAATCTGACTTGGCGGTGAGGGAGGGCCTGTCTGAGGGAGAAATTTTTGACACAGGAAAAGTTTCTCAGCAGGCAGAGCCTGATACCATAGCATTTAAATTTAAGCTTGAACACCTCCGCGCTCTACTTAAGGAGGTCCTAGCTACTCTTGATGATTGTGACCCTTTGGTGGTCCCAGAAAAATTGTGTAAAATGGATAAATTCTTAGAGGTCCCAGTACACACTGATGCGTTTCCGATACCTAAGAGGGTGGCGGATATAGTGAATAAGGAGTGGGAGAAGCCAGGTGTACCTTTTGTTCCCCCTCCTATATTTAAGAAAATGTTCCCCATTGTTGACCCCAGAAGGGACGCGTGGCAGACGGTCCCTAAGGTAGAGGGGGCAGTTTCAACGCTAGCTAAGCGCACAACTATACCAATAGAAGACAGTTGCGCTTTCAAAGATCCTATGGATAAAAAATTAGAAGGTTTACTTAAGAAAATTTTTGCTCAACAAGGTTTTCTTCTTCAACCAATTTCTTGCATTATTCCTGTAACCACTGCAGCTGCTTTTTGGTTTGAGGAATTAGAAAACTCGCTCCAGAAGGAGACTTCTTATGATGAAGTCATGGATAGAATTCACGCCCTGAAGTTGGCTAATTCTTTCATTACAGATGCCGCTTTTCAGTTAGCTAAATTAGCGGCGAAAAATTCTGGTTTCGCAATAGTGGTGCGTAGGGCGCTTTGGCTAAAATCGTGGTCGGCGGATGTGTCGTCCAAAACAAAATTGCTTAATATTCCTTTCAAGGGTAAGACCCTATTCGGGCCAGAGTTTAAAGAAATTATTTCAGATATCACTGGGGGAAAGGGCCATGCCCTTCCACAGGATTGACCTTTCAAAGCTAAAAATAAGTCTAATTTTCGTTCCTTTCACAATTTCAGGAACGGACAGGCTTCTACCTCTACAGCCACTAGGCAAGAGGGTAACGCACCCCAGCCCAAACCAGCATGGAAACCATTGCAAGGCTGGAACAAGGGTAAACAGGCCAAAAAGCCTGCTGCTGCTACCAAGACAGCATGAAGGGGTAGCCCCCGATCCGGGACCGGATCTAGTAGGGGGCAGACTTTCTCTCTTTGCTCAAGCCTGGGCAAGAGATGTTCTGGACCCCTGGGCACTAGAAATTGTCTCTCAGGGGTATCTTCTAGAATTCAAGGACCTTCCTCCAAGGGGAAGGTTCCACATGTCTCGCTTATCTTTAGACCAGATAAAGAGACAGGCATTCTTACATTGCGTAGAAGACCTTTTAAAAATGGGAGTGATAAACCCAGTTCCAACAGCAGAACAAGGACTGGGATTTTACTTAAACCTGTTTGTAGTTCCCAAAAAGGAAGGAACTTTCAGGCCAATTCTGGATTTAAAGATCCTAAACAAATTTCTCAGAGTTACATCATTCAAAATGGAAACCATTCGGACAATTTTACCAATGATCCAGGAGGGTCAATATATGACTACCGTGGACTTAAAGGATGCGTACCTGCATATTCCTATCCACAAAGATCACCATCAGTTTCTGAGGTTCGCCTTTCTGGACAAGCATTACCAGTTTGTGGCATCCAGCCATTCTTACAGATGTTCCAATAGTGATCCAATTCTGCTGAGAATGGCACTCCCCACAACATTAGAGAGAGACTTATGCACTTTCGGGAGGTGGTTAAACACCGGTGTAATAGGATGAGTGACATATAGATATTCACTGTTTTTTCTGTCAATGAACCCCAATTCCAAACCATCATCTATCAAGTCTTTAAGCTGATTTTGAAACAGTTTGGTTGGATCATGGACAAGTAATTTATAGTTTCATGAATTCATGAGTTGTCTTTGGGCCTCTTTGACAAAATCAACCTTGTCCATAACCACGATGGACCCTCCCCCCTTGTCAGCGGAACTGATAACTATTTCCTGGTTATTCTCTAGACTATTGAGGGCCTGCCTTTCTACTCTAGTGATATTGTATTTGTATGGCTTAACTTGATAATACAGATTCATCAAATCTCTTTCCACCCTTGTCTGGAATTTCTCTATCACTGGTCCTCTGTCCTGTATAGGGTAGAACGTTGATGGATTTTTGAACTTTGGCAGTCTTGTGCCCCCTATATTAGAGTCATCCCCTCCTTCCATGAGGAGTAATTCCATTGCTCTAAGGTCACACAATTCCCCAAAGCTCAATTGATCCATTTGATTGTCAGATCTCAATTGTTCAATATCCCACTCATTACCAATAACTTCACACATTTCAGTAGAGTTCTTTTAGAAAAATGTTTATATAAAGTGATTTTCCTGATAAACTTATTAACATCCAGAAGAGTCTTAAACAGATTGAAACCTGTGGTAGTCACAAAACCTAGACCCAATTCTAATACTTTCCTCTCTGTATCACTCAATTCATATGATGATAAGTTTATAACACGCATTACTGGTGATTTTATTACTTTTTCCTCAGTCAGTATCTTCACCTTGCCCCCCCCCCCCCGTCTACTTTGGAACAACAAACTTCCCAGGTAATTTGTGAGTTCAAGGGATCCCCAGGCAGAGTTAGTGGATGCTCTAGTAGTTCCTTGGACATTTCAGTCTGCTCATCTGTTTCCATCTCTGGTTCTTCTTTCCAGAGTAATTTCTAAGATAAGGCTAGAGAAATTGTTTTTAATCCTGATTGCCCCAGCTTAGCCTCGCAAGAATTGGTATGCAGATCTGGTTCAGATGTCCAATTGCCCTCCTTGGCCTCTTCCTCTGTGGTTAGACCTTCTGTCCAAAATCCTTTTTTTCCATCCAGCTCTCAAGTGTCTAAACTTGATGGCATGGAAATTGAATGCATAGTTTTGAGATATAGGGGTTTCTCTGATTATGAGATTGAAACTCTGATTCAAGCTTGTAAACCTGTTACTAGGGAGATCTATCACAAGGTCTGGATGTCTTTATTTCTTAGTGTGTCAATCATGGTTATTCCTAGCATTCTTTCAGGATTGTTAGGATTTCTGCAGTTTTTGCAAGATGGTCAGATTTCAGCTCTTACAATTTTATTCCACAGAAAGATTGCTGATCTTTCTGATGTTTATTGCATGTGTATGTGCATGAATTGGACATTAAACTACTTTATTGGAAAGTCTTGTTTCTATTTAGCGAAATCTTCTGCTAAAAGGGTTTCTGAATTGTCCGCTCTTTCTTGTAAACCTTCTTATATAATTTTCCTCAGGATAAGGCTGTTTTACAGGCATCATTCAATTTTTGCCTATGGTTTATTTCTTCAGACAACATTGGCAGAGAGATTGGCGTTTCATCTTTTTGTCCTAATCCTAGGAGTGCTTCTGAAAGATATTTGCCTTCTGTGGATGTTAGGGCATTGACATATTATGTTGTTGCTACTAAATACAAACTTCTAGTTTCTTTGTTCTTTTTTCTGGCCCTAGGAAAGGTCAGAAGGCTTCTGTTATTTCTTTAGCTTCTTGGTTAAAACTGCTCATTCTACGCGGTCAGTTGCCACTTCTTATGCTTTTAAGAAAGAGGCTTCAGTTGCTCAAATTTGCAGGCCAGCTACTTAGGGCCACATTTATCAAGCTCTGTATGGAGCTTGATGCCCTGTGTTTCTGGCGAGCCTTCAAGCTCGCCAGAAACACAAGTTATGAAGCAGCGGTCTAAAGATTGCTGCTCCATAACCTGTCCTCCTGCTCTGAGGCGGCGGACAGACATCGCTGGAAATCAACCCGATCCAATACGATCGGGTTAATTGACACCCTCTGATAGCAAATCTGCAGGGGGCGGTATTGCACCAGCAGTTCACAAGAACTGCTGGTGCAATGATAAATGCCGAGAGTGTATGCTGTTGGCATTTATCGATGTGCAGCGGACATGATCCGCAATATCGGATCATGTCCGCTCGCATATTAGTAAATAGGCCCCATAGTCTTCTTTGCATACTTTTACTAAATTCTACTATTTTTATGTTTTTGCTTCATCTGAAGCAGCCTTTAGTAAAAAGGTTCTTCATGCAGTTGTCTGTTTGATTGCTTAGCTTGTTTAATTATTTTAGATGCTTTAAAAAAAAAAAGATTGGGGTTATGGATTTGTTTTCTCAGTGAAGAAAGATGTTTTTAAATCCCTCCGTTTTATGTTATTACTCGTGGTCTCTAACCACCTGTATGAAAGAAAACATACATTTTTTTTATTTAGTTTTTATTGTGTGCACAATATTACAAAAACAAAAAATAACATATACAGCAACATAGAACAAAAAATATTTACCCTTCTCTTATCCAGGGACGCAGCCCTGCAAGAGTTGATTATACATGAGAATCCTGGTACATCTTATACTTCTGATATTTTATCACTCTACCAAACAGTGTAAATTAGTCAATTATAATTTTACAGTCGTAGTCTGATCCAATAAAACACATCAGTAATCTATATAACTCTGGGTGGTGACAATAATTATTTTCATTACTGTCTTTTAAACAAAAAACAAAAAAAAAACCCCAACCATCTCGACCCCCCCACCCTGTGCAACCCCGCTCAGGATACCTCTAACCCCTTCTTACTATCACTACGGTCACACCCAACCCCATTGTTGCGGCAAAACATTTTTTAGTATAAGTAAAATGAACTCAGGGGAATTTTGTATAGGTAAGATAAATTGAACTTGTGCCGTTAGTGGCCATTCCCTAATTATATTTAACCATTTAGAAAAAAAGGCTGTAAGTCTACTTTCAGTACATGGTTTAATATTAAGTAACTCAATGGTCATCTGTGTATTCATATTGTTTATAAATTCTTTTAAACTTGGAGATTCACTAGATTTCCACTTTTTAAGTATTATGTTACGCGCTACCATAATAGCCAAGTTTATAAGCAATTTATCTGCTTTAGATTCACCATCATCATATAGCAAGAGAACATTGACTGCCAAGAGAGATATTTTAACCCGTAAAAATTTGTTAAGCCAGAAATTGACTTTCCCCCAGAATTGTCGGATCTTCGGGCAGAACCAAAGACAATGCATAATATCCGCTTTCTCTGCATTTATAACATTTACACCATAGTTCTATATTTGCCCATTTGTTTATTCTATCGGGTGTTAAATAATAGTTATTCAATAATTTACATTGTGACTCCCTCCAGCTACAAACTGCCTTGGCAGCTTTTATGTTAGAGAAACATTTTTTAACGCCTTGTATCTGAATCTGGGGAAAAAATGTATTCACATACGGCTAGATTTGGAGTTTTGTCGGTAACGACCCGAAAAGCTAACGCCGGCTTTTTTCTGGCTGCACCATAAAAATAACTCTGGTATTGAGAGTCCACATAAAGGCTGCGTTAGGCTCCAAAAAAGGAGCGTAGAGCATATTTAACGCAGCTTCAACTCTCGATACCAGAGTTGCTTACGCAAGCGGCCAGCCTCAAAAACGTGCTCGTGCACGATTCCCCCATAGGAAACAATGGGGCTGTTTGAGCAGAAAAAAAAACTAAAACCTGCAAAAAAGCCGCGTTCAGCTCTTAACGCAGCCCCATTGTTTGCTATGCGGAAACACTTCCTACGTCTGCACCTAACACTCTAACATGTACCCCGAGTCTAAACACCCCTAACCTTACACTTATTAACCCCTAATCTGCTGCCCCCGCTATCGCTGACCCCTGCATATTATTATTAACCCCTAATCTGCCGCTCCGTAAACCGCCGCTACTTACATTATCTCTATGTACCCCTAATCTGCTGCCCTAACATCGCCGACCCCTATATTATATTTATTAACCCCTAATCTGCCCCCCACAACGTCGCCTCCACCTGCCTACACTTATTAACCCCTAATCCGCCTCACTAACCCTATAATAAATAGTATTAACCCCTAATCTGCCCTCCCTAACATCGCCGACACCTAACTTCAATTATTAACCCCTAATCTGCCAACTGGAGCTCACCGCTATTCTAATAAATGTATTAACCCCTAAAGCTAAGTCTAACCCTAACACTAACACCCCCCTAAGTTAAATATAATTTACATCTAACGAAATTAATTATCTCTTATTAAATAAATTATTCCTATTTAAAGCTAAATACTTACCTGTAAAATAAATCCTAATATAGCTACAATATAAATTATAATTACATTGTAGCTATTTTAGGATTAATATTTATTTTACAGGCAACTTTGTAATTATTTTAACCATGTACAATAGCTATTAAATAGTTAAAAACTATTTAATAGTTACCTAGTTAAAATAATTACAAAATTACCTGTAAAATAAATCCTAACCTAAGTTAAAATTAAACCTAACACTATACTATCATTAAATAAATTAAATACAATTCCTACAAATAACTACAATGAAATAAACTAACTAAAGTACAAAAAATAAAAAAGAACTAAGTTACAAAAAATAAAAAAATATTTACAAACATAAGAAAAATATTACAACAATTTTAAACTAATTACACCTACTCTAAGCCCCCTAATAAAATATAAAAGACCCCCAAAATAAAAAACGCCCTACCCTATTCTAAATTACTAAAGTTCAAAGCTCTTTTACCTTACCAGCCCTGAACAGGGCCCTTTGTGGGGCATGCCCCAAGAAGTTCAGCTCTTTTGCCTGTAAAAAAAACCATACAATACCCCCCCCCCCCAACATTACAACCCACCACCCACATACCCCTAATCTAACACTAAGCCCCTGAAGATCATCCTACCTTGTCTTCACCTCACCAGGTATCACCGATCCGTCCTGGCTCCAAAATCTTCATCCAACCCAAGCGGGGGCTGGCGATCCATCATCCGGTGGCTGAAGAGGTCCAGAAGAGGCTCCAAAGTCTTCATCCTATCCGGGAAGAAGAGGCGATCCAGACCGGCAACCATCTTGATCCAAGCGGCATCTTCTATCTTCATCCGATGACGACCGGCTCCATCCTGAAGACCTCCACCGCGGACCCATCTTCTTCCGGCGATGTCCAACTGAAGAATGACGGTTCCTTTAAGGGACGTCATCCAAGATGGCGTCCCTCGAATTCCGATTGGCTGATAGGATTCTATCAGCCAATCGGGATTAAGGTAGGAATATTCTGATTGGCTGATGGAATCAGCCAATCAGAATCAAGTTCAATCCGATTGGCTGATCCAATCAGCCAATCAGATTGAGCTCGCATTCTATTGGCTGTTCCGTTAGCCCAAAAAGCTCTTAACTACTGACTTTTTTCTGCGGCTGGAGTTTTGTCGTTAGATTTCTAACGCTCACTTCAGACACGACTCTAAATACCGGAGTTAGAAAGATCCCATTGAAAAGATAGGATACGCAATTGACGTAAGGGGATCTGCGGTATGGAAAAGTCGCGGCTGAAAAGTGAGCGTTAGACCCTTTTTTGAGTGACTCCAAATACCGGAGTTAGCCTAAAACCAGCGTTAGGAGCCTCTAACGCTGGTTTTCACGGCTAACGCCAAACTCCAAATCTAGCCGATAAATTTTAATATTCTCAAGGTGTACTGCCCCTGATTTTGACAATAACAGATTATACCAAACTGAGATTGATCTCTTTCCGGCTTTATATAATTTAAGACCTAACTCTACCTCCTGCCAGTCCCAGTCTGTGCCAAATAATTTACATAGTTGATGAAAGTAACTCCTGCTCTGTAGCTATGCATAGAAATTTTTTGACGATAACTGGTACTTGTGCGCCATTTCTGCAAATGCTTGTATATTTACTGTGCCCTCTTGTTTAAGCTGAGACCATTTTATTTTACTAATCCTTTCTCTTTCCATACTTTGAATACCGGATCGTGTATGCCCGGAGAGAAGTCGGGCATACCCACTATAGGGCAATAGTGGGAGATATGAAATTGTTTATTCAGAATAGTACAATATTTCTGCCAAGCTATTATGATATTATTGATAATTATTAATTCACTAACATTACTGGGAATTCATTTTTTTATCCATATGTAGAACTGCCTTAAGGTCAAATGGGGCTATTATTTCTGATTCCAATTTATAGTATGTTACATAGTTACCCTCAACTAGCCAATCTGCAGCAAGGAAGTGCAAGACCCCCTTCCTTCCTGCGCTGCAACAACTTATTCATAGCCATACGAGGTTTTGCATTGTTCCATAAAAATTGTGCTACTAATTTGTTATATTTATGTAAATCTGCCTTTGCTATAAATAATGGTAAGTTCTGTAATAAAAACAAAATTTTAGGGAAGATTATTGCTTTGATTACCATTATCTTTGCCGATAGTGATAATTTATACCTACTCCATTTTGCTAATTCCTGTGGCAGTCTCTTAAGTACATTTTCATAGTTAATTTTATACCAAACATTTGGGTTTTTACCTCTATACAATCCTAGGTACTTTAACTGCTCTACCTCTTGAAATCCATGCTTGGTGTAGCTCTTCTTGTTTTTTTGTATCCAAAGTATTTCTGATTTTTTTCATATTCATCTTGTAGCCAGAAAATTTACTATACGAACTTTTTATATTTAAACATTTCAGTATACTTTCTATGGTATTATATAAAAACAATATATTATGTCATCCGCATACAATGACATTTTCAGTGCAAGAAACAATTTAAACAATGGCACTATTTAGGCGATCCCCACTATGATTTTTGTCCCGAGTGTATTCTAGAATTCTTTACACTTCTGAAATGGAAGTATTGTGGGTGGGTTGGTGCTGTGCATAAATTAGAATTCAAACTAGAATTGTGGAAGTATAGACACTTGCCACGAAACAGTATGCACCTCCAGCACTCTACACCCAGACTTGGGAGTGGTACTAGATGTGAGAAAATAATTAAAATATAACTTTTATTTAAATTAATTAAAAACTGTAGACAAATTACACACAACACGCAAAACTCAAAGTAAGCAATGTTTATTGAATGCTAAATATAGTGAGCACAAATATTATGTAAGTGCCTTAAATGTACTATCCCGATGTGTCACTAGAATTATAGCAACATTGAGATATTAAAGTCTCCTATGCAAATGGTACCACATATAGATGCAAATCTGTAGTAATATTTGTCCGGTTAAAGATTATTCCACCTATGGGTGTATATTGTGGGTCTCTCCTAGTAACTGTAACAAGGTACAATCAAACACTTGAGTTTATCTGTATAAGTTGCTCATATGTCGGTATGTAACGTTTATAAATAATGGCTGGGTCTTTCCCAGTAGCTATAACGTTAACGTACATGCAAGCACTAGAGTTTGTCTGTATACATTGCTCATCTGGCAATGTGTGATTGTAACATGTGATAACTATAAAAAACCTGTATCAATTTTGAATAAAATTAAATATGACTGTGATATATAAGTAATAAGGACACCGTAGTATATTCTGTAGTTTGTTTTAGTTAAGTATTATATGTAGATGGTGTATTGCCCCCAATTATGTTATAATAACCTCTCATAAAAAGGGGTCTTATTATAGTATCATGGCTTAACTGGTAAGCGTGATAACTAAAAAAAGTGATATTACTGTTTCCTTTTAGTATTGGTGCAAATGTATTACTTAGTGCTTATTAGGTCCTCCTTAACATTCATACATGTAGCATAATATTAATCTATAAGTGAGATCCGTATTGTACATTGATTTGTGTGTCAGGAGTATTATACCTGTTATTCTTTCCCCTATTGCCCTCTTAGTAGATATTTCTATAGTAATAACACGGATCTAGTAACATAAGATGCGTTGTTTGCTAATCTCTCTTACACATCACAGTGTGTCATCACAACTATTGACCAATCACGGATTAGTGATATTACTGGCTTGTGTTAGGGTTTCTCACTCTTATAATTGCGAGTATGATTGCTGGGGGGAGTTTGTAATTTATTCCTGTTAATACTCTGGAGATCTTACTGTTTTCTTATGTAGCGATTCTCAGTAATAAATACTGGATGGTTAATCATATACTGTGTATTACCAAGAGCTGGACTCCCTCATTATCATTTCAACGCAATAAGTCTCTATAATAAAGTGATGTGTGCATTAGTTGTGTGTATAATCCCTCACAGGCTTATATCCTTTGCAAACCCTGTACAAATTGAGTGTGTGGCTGTAGCTTGTATATCCACTTGTTAACCGCTATTATTATAAGTTATATAACCCACATTAGTTACTTAATAAGTACAAAAAGTCCATTAGCCCCTCGTTTATTGCAAGGATGTTATCCGTTTGTAAACGAGTAATGGTGCTGTTCCAAAAATAGTCTTATCTTAAAGTCACTATAATTGGAGTCTATATAATTCTTAGCAGACTTATATTCGGTACACACCGTTATAGTAACTAATTGAGTGATTATGGCTAGTTTTGGGTACTTATAGTGGCTTTTTATCTATGTAACTTTAATTGTGGAACTACCATAGGTTTTTGTATTGTGTATAGAGAGGCCGTCAGTCGTTTGTTTATGGCCCGGATATTATCCGATTTTGGAGAATCACAACTTCTAAGTGAATTTGTAATACAAATACTGTGTTACCACACTTTCTGTATGTTTGTTATATTATGATATTCCTTTTATCTCATTTGGTAGGAGATTTTATATAGTTAAACTAACTAAATGAGCTCCAATTAATGCTACGTCGGTTCCAAACGGTCTCTTAAGCCGGTTAATAGTACCCGGATGTTAGTCAGATATGAGCCGTGTACCGACACTCTTAATATTTGTCAATTATCATTAGATTTATATATGTAACATTAAATTACCCACATAGCTTATAGAATGGTATTACACCGTAATTCACTAGCAGTATTATACAGACAAACTCTAGTGCTTGCATGTACGTTAACGTTATAGCTACTGGGAAAGACCCAGCCATTATTTATAAACGTTACATACCGACATATGAGCAACTTATACAGATAAACTCAAGTGTTTGATTGTACCTTGTTACAGTTACTAGGAGAGACCCACAGTATACACCCATAGGTGGAATAATCTTTAACCGGACAAATATTACTACAGATTTGCATCTATATGTGGTACCATTTGCATAGAAGACTTTAATATCTCAATGTTGCTATAATTCTAGTGACACATCGGGATAGTACATTTAAGGCACTTACATAATATTTGTGCTCACTATATTTAGCATTCAATAAACATTGCTTACTTTGAGTTTTTTAACTTTGTGTGTTGTGTGTAATTTGTCTACAGTTTTTAATTAATCTAAATAAAAGTTATATTTTAATTATTTTCTCACATCTAGTACCACTCCAAGTCTGGGCGTAGAGTGCTGAATGAAATTTTTAGGTTGTGTTTACCAATTCTAACATTTACCACAATTCTGCCTGGCATGAATCTTGCCTGTTCCTGGTGTATAACCTCTCCAAGGGCTTTTTTTAATCTTTCTGCAATTATAGCCATCAACAGTTTATAATCTACGTTTAACAAAGAAATTGGTCTATATGACCCTAGTTCTTCACGGTTTTTACCTTTCTTATAAACTAATGTAATAATCGAGTCAGTAAAATACTTTGACTGTTTATTATTATTAACATAATACTCATTAAATAGTTTACCTAATATATCAATTATGTCAAGCCTAATTATTTTATAAAATTCGGCTGGCAGCCCATCCGGCCCTGGTGCTTTATTATTTTTCAATTTTTTAATGGCCATGGAGATTTCACTTTCGGATATTCTTTGGTTAATATTATTACGTGTTTCCCTTGAAATTTTAGGCACTTTAATATTTTGCCAAAATTCATTTTTTGCATTTTCATCAATTACTTCAGCAGAGTAGAGTTTTTGATAATATCTAAAAAATGCGTGTCTAACTTCGGATGCCTGAGTGTGATGTCTATCTCCTTCCCTTATATTAGAAATTATATTCCTGTTTTTTTTTATTTTAACCAGTTTTGCCAAGTACCCAGCGGAGATACCATATGGGCCTTGAAACATTGCCTTATTTTTTAACTCTTCCATTGCCATTTCTGTTTTAAGAAAATTTCTCTTTCAACCTTTGCCTTTTTATATTTATCCCATGTGTTTATCTGGGGATTACCTAAATAGAGGTTATATGCATTCTTGAATTGATTTGCTAGCTGTATTTCACGGGCCTTAGTCTTCTTTTTTAACCTACACATATATGCCACAATCTCACCACGTACAGCTTTCCCTGCTTCCCATAACATTTCCGGTTTATCAGCATATGTAAGATTATCTGACTAGCCAATTACAAAATTTGTTATTATTGCTCATATATTTTGGGAAACAACAATTATTTTTAGGTAATACCTATCTATACTTTATTTTTAATCCTATAATAGCATGGTCTGATAAAAGGATCTCGTTAATTGAGGACTCTACATCAAATTTAAGTAAAGATTTATCGACCAAAAATAAGTCTATTCAAGAAATTTTTTTAAATGCTCTTGACTCACGAGAAAAATTACGCTCGGCTGGATGTTGTATCCTCCAAATATCTTCTACTTCTAATACTTTTAAAAAATTTCTGAACAATTTTGCTTCTTGTCTGTATACTTGCATATTTGTTTGTCTAAATCTGTCAATAAGAGGATTCGGTGCCATATTAAAATCTCCCATAATTAGCAAATTTTGTCCCCGTAGTGGAAATAATTTTTTCTCCGTATTATTCCAAAATTCTTTATCGTATTTGTTTGGCCCATATAGATTACAGAAAGATCAAACAACTTTGTCTATTCAAAGCTCTATTATAATACAGCAGCCTTCTGGATCGAGTTCGCTTTTAATTGTCTCATATTCAAAATTTCTATGAAACAAAATAGCTACTCCCCTGCTGCGTTTATCACATGGTGTTGCAATAATTTCCTTTAACCAATTAACCTTAAGTTTTTATATTTCTGCCGCTTTTAAATGAAGTTCTTGTAGGAACACTATATCTGCTTTTTGCTTTTTAAGTAATTTAAGAATATTTTTCCTCTTGATTGGGGAGGTAACCCCCCCCCCCCACATTCCATGACACCAAATTAACTTTATCCATTATAATTTAAAAGCAACTATTATCTAAATTCTCTGGGGTGTAGTGTAACGGGAAAGTGGAGGGGGGGGGGGAGAAGAGAGAGAAGGGGGGGAGAGAAAAAAAAAAAAAGAAATATCCCCGATTACAGACATTTATTTCATGGTGGTGAGAGTCCACGAGACCCCACCCTTTTTTTTTTTTTTTTTTTTTTTTAGCACATCCATTATTTTTTTTCCTTCTCCCTTTCGTGGGTTTTATTGCTTTTTCTTACCTCACTTGCTTGGTTATAAATTAGACTGAGCTATCTGTGATTACCTTGTTTCTAAGCCATCTGCAGACTGCCCCCCTATTTCAGTTCTTTTGACAGAATTGCATTTTGGCCAATCAGTGCTGACTCTATATGTCACACATGAACTAGTGCTGTCTAGCTGTGAAAAACAGTCAAAATGCACTGAAATAAGAAGCAGCCTTAGAAATTAGCATATAGGGCTTATAAATTAGTTTTAGCTATCAACAAATAATACCAACCATGGATTGTTGTTCCTTCGACTAGTTAGACTATTAACATTTAATATATTATGTAATCTTACTAGACAATTGTTTAGTTAGATTACATTATATATACAAAGTTACTTGTCTAACTACAATTGCAATATTCAGGTCTTCATGTAGTTATACAAAACTGGCACTAGTTCCCTGATTTATTATTCAATGTGTGTCCAAATAATTTATCACAAGAAATTTTGTATCTATATACTATGTCGCTGTCATGTCCTGTAGTAGTTAAATAGATTCAATATCGGGCAGACTCTCTGGGCCTATGGCTCTTATCTGCCGTCAATATCTATAATAGCAAAAATGATAAGTCGGCTGAGGTTAAAAGCGAATACTACATGTTTAGGGTGACAACTGTTTGTATGCATTAAGGTGTTATGTGAAATTGGTTTCCTATAGGTTTGTGAATATATTTTGTAATCATTTGAAATACCCGTCAGTACTACATCTAAATAATTTATACTTTGATGTTGGAATTGCTATTAAGTATCTGAATTGACAGACAGTCGGCACCAAGGTAACGTGTTTCCCAGTGTTCTATTGGTCGGGGTTTCCATTCCACCTCTCAACTTTGAAAAATGGGAAAATACTATTTTGCAGGTCAGTTTCAGACATTCCACATTTTTTATTAACTCTGGGCACTGATACTCCAGCTATACCACCATTCTCTGATTTACAACAACCCAACTAACAGCCAAAAAACGATTCCCTTGGCAAATGGTCACACGCAAGCATATCTCATCAGCATCCTCTCTCTCCTCAGGATTATCACATACTCCTCCTTCTCCTGCCAACCCCAACAATGGAAGTAAAGAACCTTCCTCTGGATAAAATCTTTAGTTGCTGTATACCTACTAGCTCTTGCAATGTTTGAATGGACATTTGGCCCTTCTTCACCAACATCCACTGATTAGTACAGTTACACTTTCTGACTATCATTTTTTAAAGGACAATGTTGGTTAAGACTGTATGGCTGCTCCATGTTTCTAATTTTTTTGTTATACCCCTTTATTCTGATGTTCTATAAAGTACTCTGAAAATACTCCATTGTTAAGTTATATGTTGCTTAAAATGTCTATTCCAATACCCTGAGGATTCTTCTTCCATATAGAGTATTCTTCATAATTATATACATCGATTTTGCAAGATGACTTAATTTATACTTTGATATTGGAATTGCTATTAAGTATCTGAATTGACAGAAAGTCGGCACCAAGGTAACGTGTTTCCCAGTGTTCTATTAGTCGATGGCTGCAAAACCCATTAGTGTTTGCGCCAGGGGAAGAGCTAATGACGTCATTGGACATGACTGGTGGTGAAATACCGGCAAGCTGTGGATTTTGCGGCTCTGCTACGACTAGATGTGCGGTGGATAAGATGAAAGGTATGAATACACCATTCTCAAATGAGCTAATTCATATGTAATGACTATAAATTAGGTGTTGACCTACATCCAGAAATAGAGACATAGTTGTTTCTATACATGCACACACAAAACCGAAATACTGATACACCTCAGTGTTAGGACAGTGCACCACTTTTTTCCTACATACTTGGCAGCACACAGCCTGGATCTTAAAGGAGATGGTGAATCATTTCCTCTTTTGTGCTATTACTTGTTTTATTCCCTCTGTCAAGGGAGCTTTTCATAGAGGATTTTGAGTACTCTCCTTATAATGGAACAGCACTGAGACCTTGATAATAATTATATTAACAATCATAGTATTGATTTTATTTACTTTAAAACAACAACACTGGAAGTTTGAATATATTAACATTTTGACCATGATGGAGGAAATAATATTACCCTCATCTGACCCAGTAATACATTCGAAATACACATCATTGGATTGTGCATTTGTGTCAGGGTTCTGTGACTGTTCCTTTAAGACTCAGCTCACCACCTTCTTGCCAGGATTGGTTGCTCCTCCTTTATTACAGTTGAACACACAGGAGATAGTGCTTGGTATTGTTGATACATATCCTGAGTTTATTGGGATACTAAAGCCTTGGATTACAGTTACAAGATAAAGTCTGCTAACTTATTTCTTTGCATTTACATAGGAAACATTCCGCTTCCACAAAGCTGTGAACGCTATTCCTCTCATCTCTACTCTGGTCTAAAAGTGTGAACAAGGATTCTATACAATTCAGTGGGGTAAAGATATCACTAACTGCTGACTTTAACTTACAAACCGCAGTCTCTATTTCAGCTTCTCACCGTAACAGGTCTAACAGTAACTCCGGATCTCTTAGCAACCTCTGACGTCACTTCCTACTCCTTCCGCATTCGGAACGCTACCTCTGTCTGTGTATACATGCTGCAGAGTAAGACGCCTCGCTACAACCTCCTGTCATTTGGGACTCAAAGTATGTGCTAGTTAGCACTTATTAAGTAATATGTGACCTCATCTTGAAGCAAGGATAATTGTACAGGAACAGGGGTTTGAAGTTTGTTATGTTACAGCTTGTAATTGACAGTGGTTCCACCCGCTCCTTGTTAGGGAATTGCTCATACATCCTGAGAGCCTATGAATCCAAAATACAACTAGTTGCTAAGAGTGTTACACCTCTTCATACAGTTAGTATTTATCTGTGTTAACATTGAATACAGATCATTCAACCTAACTGATTAACAATCACTTAATACCATGAATCTTCTTCTCAGTAGTGGATCCATTTAAGTCAGTGAAACAAACTAATTTTACTAAATACATTACACTCTGCAGTTGTGTTCCACATTCCAACCTTACAGTGTTCTTATATAATACCAAGCCCAAAAAAGAGATGGAACCAGCAGATCTCCCACAGATTGTGTACAATCTTTCACAAAAGGTTGATCAGCTAGCTCAAGGACTTCATGATTTAAAAGTAGAAAATGTGGCTTTAAGGAACATAATAAGGGATTCTATCGCAGTAAAATCCAATCAATTGGATATGTTTGTAGAACCTCAAGTCTCCTTGCCAGATCTTTTCTCAGGAAACAGGAAAGCTTATAGGCAGTTTAAAAACGCTTGCCATTTACTTTTTTCAATGAAACCCAGATCTTACCCCACTGAGAGAGTAAAAGTCCTGACAACTATATCATTTCTCAGAGGGGAACCCAGAAATTGGGCTGACAGTTTTTTCGAAACAGAGGATCCCATATTGGGATCACTGGATGCTTTCTTTTCATCCATGGATGAACTGTTTCAAGACACAGACATACAGCTTACCGCAGAGTCCTCCATGAGGAGTCTCAAACAAGGGAAGAGACCCGTGGAGGAGTATATCACGGACGCTACTGACTCTCTCTGGAACCCCATAGCACTTCGCAATCAATTTCGTCTAGGCCTTTCTGAGGCACTCAAGGACGAATTTGCTCGGATTGAGTTGCCAAAGTCCCTTGATGGATTCATGAGAATGGCTACTCAGATCGACCGCCGTCTACAGGAGAGAAAGGCAGAAAGATATGCTACAGACATGAAACCTAAGACCAATGGGACATCTGCAGTCACCACCTCCTATACACCCTCTAAACCCCAGGCTAAGGCAATGGAGATTGGGTTCTTGAGAGGTCCACTTAGTCCTGAAGAAAAACTTTGCAGCAAGGTGAAAAACCTTTGTATGTACTGCGCAAGTCCTTCCCATAACGTACAAGACTGCGCAATCGTGATGAAGAGTAAGAAATGTAAGTCTAAATACATACTCTCCTCTGTACATTCTCACCTAAAACCCTCTTACTGTACGTTGTCTCTTTCTCTACAGCTGGATCAAAATCTACTGACGATTGAAGATGCCATAATCGATTCTGGTGCTACTGGGAACTACATTGACCTTCATTTCTGTCAGAAGAACAAGATTCCCCTTACATCAAAGAAATCTCCTATACCCATCAAGGTTATTGATGGATCCCCTATGGTTTCTGGCCCTATAACCCAAGACACAGTTCCAATTCTTACTAACATCTCTGGGCACACAGAATTGCTGACTTTCGACGTGTTACCCTCTCCCCATTTCACCTTAGTACTAGGGTTAAAGTGGCTTCAATTTCATAACCCTACTATTGTTTGGTTCCCTTTTCAAATAAATTTACTTCAGTTTATTGCAGAGATACATGTTTCCATGGTCATTTATTGTTGCAATCAATTACTCACACAGATGAACTTCCCTCGGAATATAGAGATATTAAAGACGTATTTAGTAAAACTGAGGCTGAGAACCTGCCGCCTCATAGGATTAACTGTCCTATAGAGCTCCAACCTGGTGCCAGAATACCATTTGGGCATCTCTACCCTTTAAGTCATCCAGAATTAGAGCATCTGAAGCAATATTTGGAGGAGAACTTGAGGAAGGGCTTCATCAGAACCTCCACCTCCCTGCAGGAGCAGGTATATTTTTCGTCCGTAATAAAGATTCCAGTCTCAGACCGATAATCGATTACTGCGAACTCAATAAATGTACAATCAAAAATCGCTATCCGTTACTGTTAATTCCTGAGATGATTGAAAGACTTTCTGATGCTACTATCTTTTCCAAATTAGACTTAAGAGGAGCGTACAATCTCATTAGGATAAAGGAGGGCCACGAGTGGTTGACAGCATTTAGGACCAGGTATGGCCTATTTGAATACCTGGTGATGCCGTTCGGCCTGTGTAATGCCCCAGCCACGTTCCAACACTTCATCAATGATGTGTTCCGTGATTTGTTGGACGTGTGTCTAGTCATTTATCTGGATGACATACTCATTTATTCAAGAACTAAAGAAGAACATATAAATCACGTCCGACGAGTTCTCTCTAGACTCAGAGCACATAAACTATATGCGAAAAATGTGTGTTTCACACTGATCATGTTTCTTTTCTGGGATATAACATCTCTCCTTCCGGAATTCAAATGCAGAAGGAAAAGGTCGCTGCTGTGGAAGATTGGCCTGAACCTAAGTCTAAAAAAGATTTACAGCGGTTTTTAGGTTTTTCTAATTATTATAGAAAATTCATTAAAAAAATTTCCACAATAGTTAAACCACTAACAAGTTTAACTGGCTCCTCTGTACGATTTTCTTGGAATCCAGAGGCTAATGCAGCATTTCAGTTGTTAAAGACCAGATTCACAACGGCTCCCATATTAAAATTCCCTAAACCTCAATATCAATACACTATGGAAGTAGATTTTTCAGACTTCTTCAGACTTCGCTATCGGTGTGGTTCCCTCTCAACAAAGATCTTTAAAAGATCCTTTGCACCCCACTTTCTACTCAAAAGTGATGTCTCCTGCTTAGAGAAATTATGCAATAGGAGACAAGGAACTGTTAGCAATCCGATGCTCACTAGAGCACTGGAGACAGCTCCTTGAAGATACAAGTTTACCAGTTAACGGATCATAAAAACTTACAATATCTGCAAAAAAACAAAACTCTCTCGGCTCGACAGGTCCGTTAGAGCCTTTACTTTGATCGCTTCAATTTCAACATCATCTACAGGCCAGCAGAGAGAAATGGGAAAGCCGATGCCTTATCCCGCAGTCTTGAGAGACCAGTCGACATTCCACTCAGGAGCTCTATAGTCTCACCTGACTGTTTCATTGGACTTACTACCCCGTTCCTCACGGAACTCAGCACCTACTGTAAGAAGGTTCCGATTCCTCCTGAACCTGATCTCCTCAAATCCTCTGGGATATATTGTCATGGGGAGAAAATATTTCTACCTCCTAACTTGAGGATGCAGTTAGTTAAATCCTCCCATGATTCCCCTCTTGCTGGACACCCAGGCATTAAACAAACCTTGGAACACATAACAAGAACCTTCTGGTGGCCCAATATGAAATCTACTATTCAAGAGTATATAAAGACCTGCAAAATTTGTGCCACAACCAAACCTGAGCGGAAAGCTCCTTACGGCCTCCTTATGCCACTCCCCATTCCTCAAAAACCCTGGCAACATGTTTCAATGGACTTCATTGTTGATTTACCACCTTCTAACAAGCAAACTACTATTCTTGTTGTCATAGATCTCTTCACAAAGATGGCACATTTCATCCACTACCACAAGCTCCCCACGTCTTCCAAAACAGATAATTTATTCATTGATAACATCATTAAGTTACATGGCATTCCTCCTATCTTGACTATGGATAGGGGGACACAATTCACCTCCAAATTCTGGACTAAACTTTGTGAGATAAAACAGGTTGATCATCATTTCACCACTGCTTACCACCCCCAGACTAACGGACAAGCTGAGAGTCTAAACCAATGGCTTGAACATTATCTCAGATGTTACTGTTAATATCACCAAACTGACTGGATGACATTTCTTTCTATGGCAGAATATGCTTATAACAACTCCATGAACTCTTCCCCAAAGATGACACCTTTTTTTGCAAATCATGCATACCACCCGGATCTCACCTTCTCATCACTTTGTTGTTCTGACTCACCATTAGTTGATGACATTATCAATTCTCTGCAAGAACATTTCAAATACATTCAAGAGAACATCCAGAACGCTCAAAATGCTCAAAAACATTACTATGATCTCAGAAGAAGAAAACCGCCTGATAATGCCATAGGTGACTTAGTGTGGCTTTCAACAAAGAACCTAAAAAAAAACTTCAGATACCTTCTAAGAAAATGGCTAGCCTTTTCATTGGACCATTCCCTATACAACAAATTATTAACAAAAACGCCATTAGATTACAACTCCCTAACACTATGAAGATCCCTCCTATGGTACACGTATCTCTATTGAAACCCTACATTCGGACTAGGGATGACCAAGTCCTGTTACCTCCTCCGGTACCCATCCTTGCTGAGGATGAATACGAGGTTGAATCTATTCTGGATTCTAGATACTATAAGGGGGTTTTGCAGTATCTGGTGAGGTGGAAGAATTATTCAGCTGACGAGGACACCTGGGAACCCATCTCCAACCTCAATGCTCCTCACTTGCTGTCATTGTTACATCGCAGGCACCCGGACCGTCCTCGTCCTGTCACTGTGGAACAGCTTCCTTGAGAAGGAGGTCATGTCAGGGTTCTGTGACTGTTCCTTTAAGACTCAGCTCACCACCTCCATGCCAGGATTGGTTGCTCCTCCTTTATTACAGGTGAACACACAGGAGACAGTGCTTGGTATTGCTGATACATATGCTGAGTTTATTGCGATACAAAAGCCTTGGATTACAGTTACAAGATAAAGTCTGCTAACTTATTTCTTTGAATTTACATAGGAAACATTCCGCTTCCACAAAGCTGTGAACGCTATTCCTCTCATCTCTACTCCGGTCTAAATGTGTGAACAAGGATTCTATACAATTTAGTGGGGTAAAGATATCACTAACTGCTGACTTTAACTTACAAACCGCAGTCTCTATTTCAGCTTCTCACCATAACAGGTCTAATAGTAACTCCGGATATCTTAGCAACCTCTGACGTCACTTCCTACTCCTTCCGCATTCGGAACGCTACCTCTGTCTGTGTATACACGCTGCAGAGTAAGACACCTCGCTACAACCTCCTGTCATTTGGGACTCAAGGTATGTGCTAGTTAGCACTTATTAAGTTATATGTAACCTCATCTTGAAGCAAGGATAATTGTACAGGAACAGGGGTTTGAAGTTTGTTACGTTACAGCTTGTAATTGACAGTGGTTCCACCCGCTCCTTGTTAGGGAATCGCTCATACATCCTGAGAGCCTATGAATCCAAAATACAACTAGTTGCTAAGAGTGTTACACCTCTTCATACAGTTAGTATTTATCTGTGTTAACATTGAATAGAGATCATTCAACCTAACTGATTAACAATCACTTAATACTATGAATCTACTTCTCAGTAATGGATCCATTTAAGTCAGTGAAACAAACTAATTTTACTAAATACATTACACTCTGCAGTTGTGTTCCACATTCCAACCTTACAGTGTTCTTATAATTTGATTATGACCTTAACACACAAAAATGTGAAAATATGTTTTTCCACAAGCTGGACTAATTCTTCCTTGGGAGACATCTTTTATCAGATGGAATTACTAAGGATAAAGGAACTAAAACCTAAATTGGATATGTGGACTCTTAACCGTTATTACAATATGAATATAATTCTAACAGGTTTACGTATCACTAAGATCCCTTCTTTTGAAGTGGAGGATTCTAAATTTATTGAAACATGGAATCAGATTCTCACTAAATGCTCATTGCGGTTAATGAAACTGATGATCAACGATAAAAAAATCACAATTGGATATTATAAAATCTAAGATCATGGAACTGAGATTAGTATTGGACAAATGTAAAAATGATTAACGTTATGCTACCTTTGACGAAACATTAACTGAAACAATGACATAGACTAGACAGAATATTATCAATGTAAAATATTCAAAATTTCTCAGGGACAAAATGTATTGTGATAATGGAACAGTCTATATATGGAAAAGATCGGAAATACCCAGAGTCCTATCCACAGAATCCAGGAGTAGATAACATTGTCGCAGTAGATTAAGAAATATTAGGCCATGTAATAGGAGCACAAATAATAAAAAAGTAACATTCTCAGACAATGACTCAAATATAAATATATATTTATATGTTTGCTAATTGTTAAACTTTTTTCTGGTGCAGTTCAAGTTTGCACCTCGTTTCCCCCCTGCTCCTTTTTCTTGGTCTTCTCCTTTTTTAACTTTCTTCTTCGCATTGCTTGGCTATACATCAGATTAGTTTACCAGTAAGGTGGGAGGGTTTTTAAGTGCTCTTGGAGTTTTGGGAAATCATTTCCTCCTAGTGGTCAGGAGTGGAATTCCCAGGAATAACGACTAACGAACTCTCACGACCATGAAAGAAATTAATTTATCAGGAAAGCATAAATTATATTTTTTTAGTGGCATATACACATATGCTGTGAGGACCCAAGCACCGGTAATTAAGTTCAGAGAGCTGGTGGTGTATTTTGTCTGGAAAGACCTCATTTGTTTTATACAAGCTACTGCCGACTTTCTGAGAAGGTTTGGTGTTTGAATACTGGTGCACAGGCCCTCACAGCGTATGTATTTATACTGCTGAAAAGCAGTACAATTTCCTAGAAGTATTTTTTTATAAAGGAAGTATATTGCAAAAATGCCTTTAAGTAAACATTGAAATAAACCCATGCACATTTCATTTCTCTATAATATTGTTGTGAGTTGATTTGAGTAGTGAGTAACTCTCTTAGCGGATAGACAGGATCATAAAGAAGCTAATTGTGAGAGAGGATCAGGAGGAAGCTGAGCTCAGCAATATACACGTGAAATATCATTTTTGGGTTTCCGGTGAGAAGGCGGAGCTGAAGTTCATGCTGCTCCATGTCGGCGTGTAGCCGTTTAAAGTAATCTAAGCCTTCATTCCTTGCCCCATTTCTGTTGGACTATGGGGGCCAGTAGCTAGGCATAATAACGCCAGCTGGAAAGGAAACCTATAAGGCTGTATATGCCTGCGGGTAAAACCGCTGCTGAGCAACTATCTAATAAGAAAAAGCCAACAAACATGTATTAAGCTGTTGCTGATATCGTATATTGAGGCTAAAAAATTACTTACTAGACTCCCTGTTTGCTCCTGTGGCCGGAGCTTTGTCTGAGGTGAGGAGGAGCTCAAGATCCATGAGAGGTGGATGGTCGGAGTGGTGGAGGTGTTGCCTCGGAGTAGTAGCGTCAACGGAAAATGCGGCTCTTCCTGTTACTGGATTACAGATGCGCTGAGGAAACGAGAGTGGTGGCTACGCGTAGGGATCCGGAAATCGCGCTCTCCTGGAGCAGTAGAGTCAAGGTGCCGATGGTAGCAGCAGGATCAAGTACGCTATGGGCAGTTAAGGTGATGGCACAGATCTCCCAGGAATAGTGCCGCTGCACAAGGGTATTCCCGCCGTGGCTTCCCGGCCCAGAGGAGGTAGCGTATTGGTGGCTCATTGCTTGTTCCATATTGATTGTTTGTGGCATTAACTGTCTCCTGAACCACTGGTGTTTTGGCGATCTTGGCGTGTCCCTGGCCCGCTGAAGGAGGTGCGTGACCGGAAAATCTGTCTGAAGTAACTCTGTGACATTTCCATACCTTGTAGGGGATACTGGAGGACTTCCCATTAAAGTTTAAAACTCGGCTTGCTGATAAAGCTGAGGTTGTGTAACAGCCCAGCAGGGCTTTTGTTTATCTAAGCATAGCCAGAGACTTGGTCTAAACAGGTTAAGTGTCAGGAATTGTGGTTATGCTGTACCTTTAAGGAATTCAACCAATAGGATTCTTCCTCCTCTCATTTAAACACCTGCTCAGGTTACAAACGTTGCTTAGTATTTTGTTATTTTCACTAGTAACACTGAGCCTTGCTACAGCTGAAGTACTGCCTTCTCTCTGCATTTGTTTAACCTCTTGGTCTTTTGTGTTTGCAAATAGGAACTACAGTCACTGGAATCAATTCCTTTTATTTAGGAACTTTCTGTTTGCACATTCCTGCACAGCCAGTGACTGCAACTAAATATTCATCTACCTTATCAACACCCTCCAACTGCCTTCCTCCAGACTCACCATTGTCTACTTAACAAAGGTACTCTGCAGATGTACATATTTAATTTTACCTTATATTTCTTGTGAATTGCATAATATCAGTTTAAGCTCTCCACTCTGTCCTGTGACATCACAAGCTCTGCAAAGACTCATCTGTGCACACAGAACAGGAAGTCTCCTCCCCTCCAGATCAGATACCAACATTCAGAGACTCTAGTCACTGCTGTGAGCTTCACAAGAGATTCTGTGAGTACACAATGTTTTATTGAACAGACTTAGCATTTAAGAAACTGCTACTTAATTGTGGATTGCATAAAACATATAAGGTTGTCTAAACTGCTACTGAATTGTGGACTGCATAAAACATATAAGACTGTCTTACTTCTCATGCCTGATTAACTCACTCACTGCAGCTTTGCATAAAACATATGACTGTCTTACTTCTCTTGCCTGATTAACTCACTCACTGCAGCTTAACTGTTAAAGCAACTCTCAAGTATATTCTAAGGAAAAGACAAAGTAATTCCACCTTATTTTAATTTTTCTTACTACTCAGTTAATTTATCTTTAAAGTTCCATCATCTATAAATAATAGATTGAATGGATACCAAAGTTATATCTTGTTTGTACATTCTCCATACCAAATTAACCTTTGCAAACTAAATGACACTATACTACTTGGTTTCACTTTGAAGCTAGTGTTACCATATCAATTAGTGTTACATTCAAATATTTCTAAATCTTACATTAAGTCTTGACGGACATTGGTTGACACTATTGCTGAGCATAAAAGTCTCTTCCAGACCGAGGGGATCAGGATTGTTTAAAGAAAGGAAAAGAAGGGAGAGGAAAAGGGAAAAAAAAAAAAAAAAGAGGGAGAGAGACAAAGCTTATGATGATTGTTTTATTTCTATAGTGGTAACATCAAGTAGTCTGCTGATTTAATTGCATGTTTAGATATATTTCCTCAGGTTAAGATTTCTATAGAAAGGATCATTTAAGGGGTACTTATTGGTTATCGCTTTGAATATTCCTATTTGCTGAGTCTGATTACAGAAGAGTGGGTATCAACAGGTTGTTCTAAGATTGGAGTCTAAATTAAATCTTTTTTTTCTATGTATATATAGGTCATAGACCTTAAGCACTATACACTGATGGTATTTTCACATTTTTGAGTAAAGGCATTATCATAAAGATAATGGAGTAGTAGTCACATAGAACACAAAAAAAAGAAGCTATTTGTTGTACACAGCTCTCATAAAACACCAAGTTGGAGATGTAAATACAAAATAAACACAACACCATATTTTATTATAACCAGAAAAATATAAATATAAAAACAGTATAGGCCAAGTGGGGAGAAGAAGATGCACAACTAGATAATAGGAAAATAACCATTGTAACTGCTGGGGATCCTAGTATAAAGTGATTCTTTGGGAATTATGATTTCTTACAATTCAAATGCCTTTTGTTAATATTTTTCAGATAAGGAAATATGTACTGATAAAGTTCTCCTACTCTCAGCACAAAAGTGTTACATTACCAACAGCTGATTTACTATTTACTATCTAAAATTTGTACCATGTAACTTGTTTAGATCACTATTTGCAAAGTAAATTGGACAATGTATTTTTTATAAAAAGAAAAACATTCCTGATATCTGATGCCTAATTCCTGACAACTATCTGATGCATGATAACTTTCTGTCACAGCCCCCACTGGGAGAGTGATTTAATCTAAAAATTCTCATTTATGGGGGCAGAGCCGGTCACAACTAAATTGGCCGCATAATCTTCCCCGTGCTCCGGTCGGCTAATCCCTGATAATGACTGCTGTGGGATAAACTGCATGCTGTTTGGATCCCTTGGTCGTGTACTATGTGACTAAACAGCTGCTGTACCGAGTGATATGCAAGATTAACTGTGCGCCTCCCAGACAAGAGAGATGTAAGTATTTAACGTTTCACACTTGGGAACTTGAAATTTATGGCGTCACACAGGCCGGTTATTTACAACGCGTTACCACATGGCTACAATCGATCTATAGCATCCTGTGTATGGAGAAACATTGGTGGTGAGCTACTTGGATAAATACAGCCTTACACTTTGCCTTAATTGACCCACACAGGATATGTCAAGTAAGTGTCACACCTCTCTTTATCAACTATTATAATTTCAATACTACGAGGAAGATCTTATGTGGGTTATGAGAGTCTAACATCTTACTGTTTATCATCGTTCTTTATTACCTTTTTCTACAACTCATAGTTACAAAATTTATATCATCCTTCAAGTTTGCTGACATTGATAATTGATTTATTTGCCTAAATCTTTTTGGCTCTTTAACTCCACTGCTGTAAACTTTTAATGTGCTGAATTATTAAAGTGAGTTCCTGATAAATACCTTCTTGAGGGGGAGCTAGACACACTTTTATTACTCATATTTTATATACTGATTTTGATCACGTTACAGCTTTTATATTCATTATGGCTAGTAGAAAATTAAATAAAATTGACAGGCTTTCAAAAGCCACTTCACTAAAAATCAGTCTTTTAGTTCCTTTTTTCAAAATACTGAAATACAGGCCCCTTGCTCACAAATGGAGTAATCTTCACCTTAAAGCATAACACCCTCTGTGCCTGTATCACAACCATCTCTGCAGTCCAAATTCCTCAAGACTTATTAAAGTCTCTGGACTCTAAACAAGATGTGGCAGACATAGTAAGAATGTGTCTGAAAGAAGAACTTTGTCACCTCAAGCAAGATATGAAGATTCTAGGATCTTGAGTAGAGGCATTAGAGGATCGAGAAATATCTATAATAGAGGACCTGGAACAAGGGACTCTGCACTTACAACATCAAGAAATATATATTTATGAACTTCAGGATAAATTAGAAGATACTGAAAACCAAAGCAGAAGGATTAGATTCAGAGTCCTGGAGTCCATTTTAACAAAAGACCTCCCTCTCTACCTACAGGCATTGTTCACACACCTGAAGGTCCACCGCTACAACCATTCTCAGATCCCATGGGACAGAGCACATATATCTCTATGCCCTAAAACTGCAGAATCTTCTCCTCCAGGAGACCTTATCATCAATTTTACTAATTTTTCAGATAAAGAGGAAATAATGTCTCTTGCCAGAAAGCAACAATCAGTCAAATTTAGGGGGACTATGATTCAGTTCTTTGCTAACCTTTCACCGAATACCCTGCAACGTTGAAGAATGATGACTCCCTTAATGATATTACTCAGAATCTGCCACATCCCCTATGGATGGGGTTTCCATTCCACCTCTCAACTTTGAAAAATGGGAAAATACTATTTTGCAGGTTAGTTTCAGACAGTCCACATTTTTTATTAACTCTGGGCACTGATACACCAGATATACCACCATTCTCTGATTTACAACAACCCAAATAACAGCCAAAAAACGATTCCCTTGGCAAATGGTCACACGCAAGCATATCTCATCAGCATCCTCTCTCTCCTCAGGATTATCACATACTCCTCCTTCTCCTGCCAACCCCAACAATGGAAGTAAAGAACCTTCCTCTGGATAAAATCTTTAGTTGCTGTATACCTACTAGCTCTTGCGATGTTTGAATGGACATTTGGCCCTTCTTCACCAACATCCACTGATTAGTACAGTTACACTTTCTGACTATCATTTTTTAAATGACAATGTTGGTTAAGATTGTATGGCTGCTCCATGTTTCTTTTTTGTTATAAAAGTTTTTTTTGTTATACCCCTTTTTCTGATGTTCTATAAAGTACTCTGAAAATACTCCATTGTTAAGTTATATGTTGCTTAAAATGTCTATTCCTATACCCTGAGGATTCTTCTTCTATATAGAGTATTCTTCATAATTATATACATTCATTTTGCAAGATGACTTTATAGAGGATTATTCCTCCATGACTGTCTTTAATAGGGACTAGCGTTTCCCCTAAAATTGACACTCCATAACAGAAATGATGAGTTCTATACTATTTTGTGTTCAATCTCATTAATCGTTACACAAACTGGAGATTATCAAGGTTATCTGATATGTTCACTAGTTATGTTTATGTGTTTATGTTTAATGTATTTCACTATTAATTGTTATTATGTTTACTAGCACACAATGGTTACCATTCCAATAAATAGTTCTACATATATGGTATTTTCCCCTCATTTGTCCACATGACAGAACATTCTAGACAGTTAACTCTCCTCACGCAAAATGCAAAGGGCTTGAACTACCCTCAAAATCATTCAATTGCCATGTCTGATTTATATAAATGCAAAGCCAACATTATTTTTCTTCAGGAGACGCATTTCTGACACAAATGTATTCCCCAATGTGTTGGCCCTCACTATATATAGCATTTTCATTATGCGTACAATTCCAAATGAAATGGAATTAGTATATTACTTAAAAATGCCATCCCACTTCAAATGATGTATGTTGATAATGATAGAGTGGGTAGATTCCTTGGTCTGGTCTGGCTCATGTATGGAAGGCCAGTAACCTTTATAAATGTTTATGCTCCAAATGTCAACCAATTGCCTTTTTAAAAATGATCATTTGTATCTAGATATTTCCAAGGGCATAGTATATTTAGTATAGGACTTTAATGTATTACTTCAACCTTTAATATATGGCACAAATACTACCCAATAAACATAATAAGCATGTTAAACATTATCTGAAAACTGCCCTTAAAGATAATAAGTTATATGACCCATGGTGATATTTCCATCCCCAGACTAGGGATTATACATTTTAACCTTTGAAAAAGCTCCTTGAGAAACATGTTAGGGGGAGCAGGGACCTAACCGTCTCTCTCCAGTTGTTTGTTTTTTAACTAGCAGTTACGGAATCTAGGGTTTTCAAAAAAATATTTACGCTAGGGCAGTTTAATACAGCCGTAGATAGTGCTACCTAACTATTTATAGTCTCTATTTGGGTGGCAATCTTCTTGTATCGATCCTACTACTAGTAAATTGTAGCAGCCCAGTATTTTACTTATAGTATCTTTTAGGAACACCAGGCTCCCGATTTAGTATTATGCCTAAATAATTAATCGCAATTAGCACAGCAATAAGATATTTGCTATCTTCTCTCACAGTATAGTATGGTATTAGCAGGACATTAATCAATTTGTAGCATATTTATTGTCTAATACTTTAGATTTATATTCCAAATGAATGGGAATCTAATAATTCGTTATTGATGCTCCATGGAGATATTTAGCCTTTTGGGACTGCTATAATCAGGATATATCGCTATTCTATTCTACAATTGGTATAGAGCTCTAAGGTTCAATGTTGATAAGATGTGAATCACACTGACTATTTTTCTTATATATATAAGTCCACCTCTTGACGGAATGTATGCTCACGTTGATATATACTATAAGCAGATAATATCCCCTAGGCATTTATAATCAATAAATATAATCAATAAATGTGGAGTATGTATAACCATATTATATGTTAACTGGATGCTGTTACACTACTATTATTATACAACCACTTATTTGAGAGATCCATTCAGCCCTATCACATGATCCTAACAGTACTGACGTGTTAAGGGGGTCACTTATACCATTACCCTGATTCAGTTCATCAGTCTAATTCATTTTGAGAAACAGTCATCCCGGTACTTGAATATGATACTGTACTTTATTCGACCTGATCTTTGATGCCCTTTTAGATCTACCGCTCCTGTGTTTTTAATCTTTAGGTTGTGTTGTTTTTTTATTTTTGAAGCATTAATAAAAGTTCAGTTTTACACTTCTCGAACCGGATATTTACATTTATATTTTCCCTTTATGTGTAATTTGTGAAATCACTGAAATATAGGTTTGTTGAGAGCTATATATGTACACTCTCCTTCAGTTACATACTGAATTGTGTTGCATACTACTTCTGTCCTGTGTACAGCACCCGCCCAATATGACTTGAATATTTAGCCCCATATCTAGGGTAAATAGAATTGAAAGTACTAAAGGCAACAACCTCTGTAGTGCCATTGTTATTGTTCCTTCTCTCTGTTTATTATACATATTATGTTCACTCTCTAGAACGTTTTCTCGCCTAGATGATATTTTTTATATTTTAGTTTTATTAACCCCTAATCTGCCGCTCTGGACACTTTTGCGGGGCAAGTACAATACCCCCCCCCAAAAAAAAATTAAAACCCACCACCCACACGCCCAACCCTACTCTAAAACCCACCCAATCCCTCCTTAATAAAACCTAACACTAACCGCTTGAAGATCACCCTACCTTGAGAAGTCTTCACCCAACTGGGCCGAAGTCCTCAACGAAGCCGGGCAAAGTGGTCCTCCAGATGGGCAGAAGTCTTCATCCAAGCCAGGAAGAAGAGGTCCTCCAGACGGGCAGAAGTCTTCATCCATCAGGCACGGAGCAGGTCCATCTTCAAGACATCCGACGCGGAGAATCCTTCCTGGCCGACTACCAACCGACGAATGAAGGTTCCTTTAAGTGACGTCATCCAAGATGGCGTCCCTTCAATTCCGATTGGCTGATAGAATTCTATCAGCCAATCGGAATTAAGGTAGGAAAAATCCTATTGACTGATTAGAACAGCTGTTTTCCTACCTTAATTCCGATTGGCTGATAGAATTCTATCAGCCAATCGGAATTGAAGGGACGCCATCTTGGATGACGTCACTTTAAGGAACCTTCATTCGTCGGGTAGTCGTCGGGCCAGGAAGAATGCTCCGCGTCGGATGTCTTGAAGATGGACCCGCTCCACGCCGGATGGATGAAGATAGAAGATGCCGTCTGGATGAAGACTTGTGCCCGTCTGGAGGACCTCTTCTTCCCGGCTTGGATGAAGACTTCGGCCCGATTGGGTGAAGACTTCTCAAGGTAGGGTGATCTTCAAGGGGTTAGTGTTAGGTTTTATTAAGGGGGGATTGGGTGGGTTTTAGAGTAGGGTTGGGTGTATGGGTGGTGGGTTTTAATGTTGGGTATTGTACTTTTTTTACAGGTAAAAGAGCTGTTTAATTTGGGGCAATGCCCCGCAAAAGGCCCTTTTAAGGGCTATTTGTAATTTAGTATAGGGTAGGGCTTTTTATTATTTTGGGGGGCTTTTTTATTTTATTAGGGGATTAGATTAGGTGTAATTAGTTTAAAAAACTTGTAATTATTTTATTATTTTCTGTAATTTAGTGGGGGGGGTTTCTCGTACTTTAGATAATTTTATTTAATTGTATTTAATTGTAGTTAATTTAGGGAATAAATTGAATTGTAGTGTAGTGTTAGGTGTTATTGTAACTTAGGTTAGGTTTTATTTTACAGGTAAATTTGTCTTTATTTTAACTAGGTAGCTATTAAATAGTTAATAACTATTTAGTAACTATTCTACCTAGTTAAAATAAATACAAAGTTGCCTGTAAAATAAAAATAAATCCTAAGGTAGCTACAATATAACTATTAGTTATATTGTAGCTATCTTACGCCTAGATTACGAGTTTTTGTCGGTAAAACTGTGCGGGGCTAACAAGCCTTTTTTTCTTACCACTCACTTAAGCCAACACTGGTATTACGAGTTTTCTTCAAGCCGGCGTTAGCCTCAGGAAAGTGAGCGTTGAGCAAAATTTAGCTCCACATCTCACTGTAATACCAGCGTTGTTTACGGTAGCGGTAAGCTGGCTAAACGTGCTCATGCACGATTTCCCCATAAGAAACAATGGGGCTGAGCTGGCTGAAAAAAACTTAACACCTGCAAAAAAGCAGCGTTCAGCTCCTAACACAGCCCCATTGTTTCCTATGGGGAAATTAATTTTATGTCTGCACCTAACACCCTAACATGAACCCCGAGTCTAAACACCCCTAATCTTACACTTATTAACCCCTAATCTGCCGCCCCTGCTATCGCTGACACCTACATTATATTATTAACCCCTAATCTGCCGCTCCGGACACCGCCGCAACCTATATTATACTTATGAACCCCTAATCTACTGCCCCCAACATCGCCGACACCTAAATTTTAGTTAACCCCTAATCTGCCCCCCCAACGTCGCTGCAACTATATTAAATTTATTAACCCCTAATCTGCTGCCGCCAACGTCGCCACCACTATAATTTATTTAAAACTAAATACTTACCTATAAAATAAACCCTAAGCTAGCTACAATATAACTAATAGTTACATTGTAGCTAGCTTAGGATTTATTTTTCAGGCAACTTTGTATTTATTTTAACTAGGTAAAATAGTTATTAAATAGTTATTAACTATTGAATAACTACCTAGCTAAAATAAGTACAAAAGTACCTGTAAAATAAACCCTAACCTAAGTTACAATTACACCTAACACTAAACTATAATTAAACTAATTACCTAAACTACCTACAATTAATTACAATTAAATTAAATAAACTAAATTACGAAAAAAAACAAACACTAAATTACAGAAAATAAAAAAAGAATTTGAATTTTAAACTAATTACACCTAATCTAATCCCCCTTATAAAAAAAAGCCCCCAAAATAATAAAATTCCCTACCCTATACTATAGTACAAATAGCCCTTAAAAGGGCCTTTTGCGGGGCATTGCCCCAAAGTAATCAGCTCTTTCACCTGTAAAAAACAAATACAATACCTCCCCAACATTAAAACCCACCACCCACACACCGAACCCTACTCTATAACCCACCCAATACCCCCTTAAAAAAAAACTAACACTACCCCCTTGAAGATCACCCTAGCTTGAGACGTCTTCACCCAGCCGGGCACAAGTGGTCCTCCAGAGGGTCCGAAGTCTTCATCCTATCCGGCCAGAAGAGGACCTCCAGACTGGCCGAAGTATTCATCCAGGTGGCATCTTCTATCTTCATCCTTCCAGAGCCGAGCGGGTCCATCTTCAAGACATCCGACGCGGAGCATCCTCTTCATCAAACGGCCGACGACTGAATGACTGGTCCTTTAAGTGACGTCATCCAAGATGGCCGAGAAGATGCCGCCTGGATGAAGACTTCGGCCGGTCTGGAGGTCCTCTTCTGGCCAGATAGGACGAAGACTTCGGACCCTCTGGAGGACCACTTGTGCCCGGCTGGGTGAAGACGTCTCAAGGTAGGGTAATCTTCAAGGGGGTAGTGTTAGGTTTTTTTAAGGGGGGATTGGGTGGGTTTTAGAGTAGGGTTGGGTGTGTGGGTGGTGGGTTTTAATGTTGGGGGGTATTGTATTTTTTTTTACAGGTGAAAGAGCTGATTACTTTGGGGCAATGCCCCGCAAAAGGCCCTTTTAAGGGCTATTTGTAATTTAGTATAGGGTAGGGAATTGTATTATTTTGGGGGCTTTTTTATTTTATTAGGGGGATTAGATTAGGTGTAATTAGTTTAGAATTCTTGTAATTCTTTTTTTATTTTCTGTAATTTAGTGTTTTTTTCCTTAATTTAGTTTATTTTATTTTATTGTAATTAATTGTAGGTAGTTTAGGTAATTAATTTAATGATAGTGTAGTGTTAGGTGTAATTGTACAGGTACTTTTGTACTTATTTTAGCTAGGTAGTTATTAAATAGTTAATAACTATTTAATAACTATTCTACCTAGTTAAAATAAATACAAACTTGCCTGTAAAATAAAAATAAACCCTAACGGCTAGATTTAGAATTTGGCGGCCAAAGGGGTGCGTTAGCTACGCGTGCTTTTTTTCTCCCGCACCTTTTAAATACCGCTGGTATTTAGAGTTCACAGAATGGCTGGGTTTTCAGTGCGTTAGGCTCCAAAAAGGGAGCGTAGAGCATAATTTAACGCCACTGCAACTCTAGATACCAGCGGTGCTTACGGACGCGGCCAGCTTCAAAAACGTGCTCGTGCACGATATCCCCATAGAAAACAATGGGGCAGTTTGAGCTGAAAAAAAAACCTAACACCTGCAAAAAAGCAGCGTTCAGCTCTTAACACAGCCCCATTGTTTTCTATGGGGAAACACTTCCTACGTCTGCACCTAACACCCTAACATGTACCCCGAGTCTAAACACCCCTAGCCTTACACTTTTTAACCCATAATCTGCAGCCCCCGCTATCGCTGACACCTGCATATTTTTTTTAACCCCTAATCTGCCGCTCCGTATACCGCCGCTACCTACATTATACCTATGTACCCCTAATCTGCTGCCCCTAACACCGCCGACCCCTATATTATATTTATTAACCCCTAATATGCCCCCCACAACATCGCCGCCAGCTACCTACAATAATTAACCCCTAATCTGCAGATCGGAGCTCACCGCTACTATAATAAATTTATTAACCCCTAAAGCTAAGTCTAACCCTAACACTAACACCCCCCTAAGTTAAATATAATTTTTATCTAACGAAATAAATTAACTCTTATTAAATAAATTATTCCTATTTAAATCTAAATACTTACCTGTAAAATAAACCCTAATATAGCTACAATATAAATTATAATTATATTGTAGCTATTTTAGGATTAATATTTATTTTACAGGCAACTTTGTATTTATTTTAACCAGGTACAATAGCTATTAAATAGTTAAGAACTATTTAATAGCTACCTAGTTAAAATAATTACAAAATTACCTGTAAAATAAATCCTAACCTAAGTTACAATTAAACCTAACACTACACTATCAATAAATTAATTAAATACAATACCTACAAATAAATACAATTAAATAAACTAATTAAAGTACAAAAAATAAAAAAGAACTAAGTTACAAAAAATAAAAAAATATTTACAAACATAAGAAAAATATTACAACAATTTTAAACTAATTACACCTACTCTAAGCCCCCTAATAAAATAACAAAGACCCCCAAAATAAAAAAATGCCCTACCCTATTCTAAATTACAAAAGTTCAAAGCTCTTTTACCTTACCAGCCCTTAAAAGGGCCCTTTGCGGGGCATGCCCCAAAGAATTCAGCTCTTTTGCCTGTAAAAAAAAACATACAATACCCCCCCCAACATTACAACCCACCACCCACATACCCCTAATCTAACCCAAACCCCCCTTAAATAAACCTAACACTAAGCCCCTGAAGATCTTCCTACCTTGTCTTCACCATGCCAGGTATCACCGATCGTTCCAGGCTCCAAAATCTTCATCCAAGCCCAAGTGGGGCTGGTGATCCATAATCCGGCGGCGGAAGAGGTCCAGAAGAGGCTCCGAAGTCTTCATCCTATCCGGGAAGAAGAGGCGATCCGGATCGGCAACCATCTTGATCCAAGCGGCATCTTCTATCTTCATCCGATGATGACCGGCTCCATCTTGAAGACCTCCAATGCGGACCCATCTTCTTCTTCCGACGACTTCCCGACGAATGACGGTTCCTTTAAGGGACGTCATCCAAGATGGCGTCCCTCGAATTCCGATTGGCTGATAGGATTCTATCAGCCAATCGGAATTAAGGTAGGAAAATTCTGATTGGCTGATGGAATCAGCCAATCAGAATCAAGTTCAATCCGATTGGCTGATTCAATCAGCCAATCAGATTGAGCTTGCATTCTATTGGCTGTTCCGATCAGCCAATAGAATGCGAGCTCAATCTGATTGGCTGATCGGATTTTTTTATTTTTTGTAACTTAGTTCTTTTTTATTTTTTGTACTTTAGTTAGTTTATTTAATTGTATTTATTTGTAGGAATTTTATTTAATTTATTTATTGATAGTGTAGTGTTAGGTTTAATTGTAGATAATTGTAGGTATTTTATTTAATTAATTTATTGATAGTGTAGTGTTAGGTTTAATTGTAACTTAGGTTAGGATTTATTTTACAGGTAATTTTGTAATTATTTTAACTAGGTAGCTATTAAATAGTTATTAACTATTTAATAGCTATTGTACCTGGTTAAAATAAATACAAAGTTACCTGTAAAATAAATATAAATCCTAAAATAGCTATAATATAATTTATATTGTAGCTTTTTTAGGGTTTATTTTACAGGTAAGTATTTAGCTTTAAATAGGAATAATTTATTTAATAAGAGTTAATTTATTTCGTTAGATTTAAATTATATTTAATTTAGGGGGGTGTTAGTGTTAGGGTTAGACTTAGCTTTAGGGGTTAATCCATTTATTACAGTAGCGGCGAGATTCGGTCGGCAGATTAGGGGTTAATAATTGAAGTTAGGTGTCGGCGATGTTAGGGAGGGCAGATTAGGGGTTAATACTATTTATTATAGGGTTATTGAGGCGGGAGTGAGGCGGATTAGGGGTTAATAACTTTATTATAGTAGCGGTGCGGTCCGCTCGGCAGATTAGGGGTTAATAAGTGTAGGCAGGTAGAGGCGACGGTGAGGGGGGCAGATTAGGGGTTAATAAATATAATATAGGGGTCGGCGGTGTTAGGTGCAGCAGATTAGGGGTTCAGAGGGATAATGTAGGTGGCAGCGGCGTGCGGTCGGCAGATTAGGGGTTTATTTTAATTTTAATAGAGTGGCGGCGATGTGGGGGGACCTCGGTTTAGGGGTACATAGGTAGTTTATGGGTGTTAGTGTACTTTAGAGCACAGTAGTTAAGAGCTTTATAAACCGGCGTTAGCCCAGAAAGCTCTTAACTACTGACTTTTTTCTGCGGCTGGAGTTTTGTCGTTAGATTTCTAACGCTCACTTCAGACACGACTCTAAATACTGGCGTTAGAAAGATCCCATTGAAAAGATAGGATACGCAATTGACGTAAGGGGATCTGCGGTATGGAAAAGTCGCGGCTGAAAAGTGAGCGTTAGACCCTTTAATGACTGGCTCCAAATACCAGAGGGCGGTAAAAACCAGCGTTAGGAGCCTCTAACGCTGGTTTTGACGGCTACCGCCCAACTCTAAATCTAGGCCTAAGATAGCTACAATGTAACTATTAGTTATATTGTAGCTAGCGTAGGGTTTATTTTATAGGTATTTAGTTTTAAATAGGATTAATTTATTTAATTGTAGTAATTTAATTTCATTTTCTTTAAATTATATTTAAGTTAGGGGGGTTAGGGTTAGATTTAGATTAAGGGGTTAATAAATTTAATATAGTAGCAGCAACGTTGGGGCGGCAGATTAGGGGTTAATAAATGTAGGTAGGTGTCAGCGATGTTAGGGACGGCAGATTAGGGATTACTAAAATTTAACTAGTGTTTGCGAGGCGGGAATGCGGCGGTTTAGGGGTTAATACATTTATTAAAGTGGCGGCGATGTCCGGTCGGCAGATTAAGGGTTAAATAATTTTATTATAGTGTTTGCGATGTGGGGGGGCTCGGTTTAGGGGTTAACAGGTAGTTTATGGGTGTTAGTGTACTTTGTAGCACTTTAGTTAAGAGCTTTTTGTTCCGGCGTTAGCCCATAAAACTCTTAAGTACTGACTTTTAAATGCGGTAGGAGTCTGGACAGGAGAGGGTCTACCACTCATTTTATAAGGCGATCGTAATACCCGCGTTAGGAAAATCCCATTAAAAAGATAGGATAAGCAATTGACGTAAGGGGATTTTCGGTATGCTAAAATCACGGAAAAAAAGTGAGCGGTAGACCCTCTCCTGCCTGACTCGTAATACCAGCGGGCGTTAAAAAGCAGCGTTGTGAGCGGTAGACCCTCTCCTGCCTGACTCGTAATACCAGCGGGCGTTAAAAAGCAGCGTTGGGACCCCTCACCGCTGCTTTTTAAGGCTAATGCAAGACTCGTAATCTAGCCGTTTGGGTTTATATCATAGCTAAGTATTTAGTTTTAAATAGGAATAATTTATTTAATTGTAGTAATTTTATGTAGATTTATTTAAATTATATTTTAGTTAGGGGGGGGTTAGGGTTAAACTTAGGTTTAGGGGTTAAGAACTTTAATATAGTGGCGGCGATGTCCGGTTCGGCAGATTAGGGGTTAAAATATTTATTATAGTGTTTGCGATGTGGGGGGGCCTCGGTTTAGGGGTTAATAGGTAGTTTATGGGTGTTAGTGTACTTTTTAGCACTTTAGTTAAGAGTTTTATGTTACGGCGTTAGACCATAAAAATCTTAACTACTGACTTTTAAATGCAGGTACCAGGCTTGACAGGAGAGGGTGTACCGCTCACTTTTTGGAAGACTCGTAATACCGGTGCTATGCAAGTCCCATTGAAAAAAATAGGATACGCAATTGACGTAAGTGGATTTGCGGTATTTTTGAGTCTGGCCAAAAAAGTGAGCGGTACACCTGTACCTGCAAGACTCGTAATACCAGCGGGCATTAAAAAGCAGCGTTGGGACCTCTCAACGCTGCTTTTTAAGACTAACACAAGACTCGTAATCTAGTCAAATTAGTTTATAACCTTAAATTTCAAAAACAATCTTTAAAATATTTAGGGGTCCATATTTCAGCAGACCAAGATGTTACGTTCCCTAAATTATGACACACTCTTGAGATCTTGCCAAAGCAAACTTAATCAATGGCATAAAAAAATCTGTCTTGGTTTGGCAGAGTAGCCGCAGTCAAAATGACAATACTACCACACTTTCTGAATTTATTCCAAACTCTAGCTATCCCTATACCCTATTCATATCAATGTACAAAATGTTCTAAATAATTTTATTTGGATGGGGCGTTCCCCTAAAATAGCAAAACACATCTTATACAGTCCAAGGGAACAGGGAGGACTGGGGGTCCCTAATATATCACTCTATCACCAAGCAATTGCTTTGCTAATAAGTGTAGACTGGAACAAATATGTAGAATGTAAGGAGTGGGTGATCAAGAACATATTTTGTCCCAATGCCCACAACTGGGAAGTTCCTGCTGGTTCCCATTCTCTCGCAGGCCCAAAGGTACCTTTACTCCCATTAAATAAGACACATTTAAACAGTGGGATAAAATCAGTTAACTCTATATCCACTAATCATTCTACATTGACACCACTATTTAAGAATCCGTGTTTCTCTAGTGGGGAATTTTGAAATATGTTTACCCTGAATAGTAAAGCACCATGCTGTTCAGTATTATAATCAGAAATCAAGGACATTGGTGATATTTTTTTTTGGAAACTGGTTAACTGGTTAACTTATTTTAAACTTTTACATTTTTCCATTCTTTTGGTATCCTTTGTTGAAGAAGCAGCAGTGCACTACTGGGAGCTAGCTAGGAGCCAATAACATGAGGCATATATGTGCAGCCACCAATCAGCAGCTACTGAGCCTACCTAGATATCCTTTTCAACAAAAGATATCATGAGAATTAGATAATATAAGTACATTGGCAAGTTATTTAAAATCACATGCTCTATCTGAATCATGAAAGAAATCACAAAGCAAAGTTTCTGTTATAGCAAATGAGTATGTGAGACAGTTCATAAGAACTGAATAGGTTTGTAAAAAGGAAGGTGATTGATAGTTACCAGTTTATTGCAAGCATGGGGGCTTGCATAGTCAAGCAACAAACGTAAAGCAATATCAAGTTTGGAGAATTGTCTACAAAAAGTTACTAAACACAAGCTGAGATCAGAAAGCCAGGAGCACAAGTTCAAGTTTGGAGCAGTAAAGTAAACAGTTTACATTGAAAAGATAGGGTTGGAAGCTAGGTCAGCAGCTTAAAGGACCAGTCAACACAGTAGATCTGCATAATCAACAAATGCAAGATAACAAGACAGTGCAATATCACTTAGTCTGAACTTCTAATGAGTAGTAGATTTTTTTCTGACAGTTTTAAAAGTTATGTCTTTTTCCACTCCCCCTGTACCATGTGACAGCCATCAGCCAATCACAAATGCATACACGTACCATGTAGAGAAAACAAACAGTTACCGGTATCAGCGCTTTAGTCCTGGTGGTTAGTAGAAGGCAAACAATAAGCCGGTAGTTGTTATTAGGAAATTGGAGGTGCAAGAATCAACAGGATGGCTGGTATGGACAACCCAGCTGATGAACCCGGAACCTCTGCAGTTCAGATCCGGGTGTGCTGCTGCCTGTAGTGGAAGGTGTGTGCTCTCAGGTTACACCCGGTCAGGAACAGAAACTAGGACAAAGTAGAAGACAGGCGCAGCCCAATTCAAGTGCAGGGTAATTTATTGAGACATAAGTGCAAGTACACAATACATACTCACAAACGTTTAGAAGATAAAACAGCAAAATAGGTTAAAATGATCCCTCCAGTCGGGTAGTCGTATTCATAGCCCAGGCACAAACATCTCAGTCGGATAATGCGAAGTCTGGGTGAGAGGTGCTGGAACTATAATTGCTCCTGGTGGTATAGTACAGAAAACTCTACGTACGTTTCGTCTGAGTTCGCTCAGACTTTTTCAAGAGTATAATCAAAATGGTAATAAGCTGACTACCTCACAGGGCTCAGACCTGCTTTATAAAAGAGAGCCACTGTGGGTGGTAAAAGGATTCTCAGCCAATCAAAGACATTGCTAATTGTGCAAACTAATTATGTAAGGCTGAGTCCAATACCAATTGAACGAAGTCCTGATTGTTGCTACTATTGCACACAGTGACTAAAAAACATGTAATAAAAATATTTATAACAGTACCAATTGTATTAGAATGATTATTTAAAAGTATTATTAAAATCATTTCTAAAATAGCCTAAAGGGATACTTAAAAAATTGTATAATAAAAAAAAAATTAAGAATATTAAAAAAAAAAAAAAATATGTATATTTTAAGATATTAAGAATAAGTCCCTTAGTCCTAAAGTGAAACAGCAAGTATAGAGAGTTAAAAAGTCACATAAAAGCTTGTAAATCTAAATCTACATTGAGACCGTGGGGCTGCATGGAGTCAAGTTGGTAAATCCAATATGACTCCCTGCGTCTCAATGTGAGCAGTCTATTGGGATATTTGTTTGCTGGGATCCAATCTATTATTTGTATGTTTAAAGAACTGGGGTCTTTATTGTGGTGTAGCCTAAAATGTTCTGATACGCTATGTGTAGTTAGACCTATCTTAATGTTATTGACATGCTCACTGAGTCTAGTGCGTACATTCCTTTTCGTTCTTCCAATATAGATAAGATTACATTTACAACTAAGAAGATAAACGGCGTAATTGGTGCCGCAATTGCATTTATATTTCATTTTAAAGGATTTCGATCCATTGTGGTTTATAAAAGAATTCCCTGTTTTAATGTAGCTACACATTCCGCACCTACTCACCCCACATCTATATGTTCCTGGTTTTTGTTCCAGCCAAGTTGTAGGTGCAATTTTATCTCTTAAGGCACTGCGTAATTTGGTGGGAGCTAAAACATTTTTCAGATCTCTGTTTTTTCTGAAAGTCACTAAAGGGGTTTTATATAGAGAGGTTCCTAAAATGGGGTCTGCTTTTAATATTCCCCAATGTTTTCTTAAAACATTTTGAATGTCTCTACTGCCTTGATTGTATGTAGTGACAAACCTGACTTCCCTATTAGGATTGTGATTATTCTGTTTGGCTCTAATTTTAGGTTGTAGAATGCTTGTTCTATCCATAATTCTGACCCTTTCTTTTGCTTTTTGTAAATCTTTCGGATCATAGCCTTTCTCCTTAAATCTATTATCCAAAATTGCTTCTTCTCTGTAATAATCGGAATCTTTGGTGCAGTTCCTTTTGATCCGCTGGTACTGACCTAGCGGAATATTCGTTTTCCACCTAGATAGGTGGCCGCTTTTTGCGTTCAAAAACCCATTTTTGTCAGTTGGTTTGCGGTAGTTGGAAACTGCTATTTTCTGATTCTCGTCTACAAATAACACTAAGTCCAAGAATTCTACTTTTTGTTTATCTATTTTGGAAGTGAATTTAAGATTATAGTTGTTATTGTTCATATGGTTCAACAGTTCCCCACAGCTAGTTTCTGACCCCCTCCAAATAATAACAATATCATCTATATACCGATGGTACTTGATTAAATTGCTGCTGTGGGGATTGTTGGCCCAAATGTGCTTAGATTCAAAATTGTCCATATAAATGTTGGAGGATTACAAAAATGATCAGGTCTATGACTATAATGTGAAACACCAGAATACGCATAACCAAGAAATCGATAGAACTAATAGGAACAGTGATACCAACAGAGCCCAATCTGCAGTAACAACTGATCACATGATTAGAACACACACGAATACCAGGGATGTACACAATCCATATAATAGCTTCCATATGAAGAACAATAAGAGTACCAACAACCAAACTCCCAATAGAACGAATGGGGGTTACAACCAACAGCCCAATAAACAGAAACACAGTTACCAAGGCCCCAGGAATCAATTACCCTATGTTAGTAACCATAATAGTAGAACATTGTCAACACCTACTCATCACACCTGGCGTCAAAGTAGACCTAATAATAGCTGAAAGTCAGTAGAAGCTGAAGTGTAAGGGAAAAGGACCAAGAGTAAAGGAATTGAGTGAAAATATCCAAGGAACAACTGGAGTATCTGGGTGGAATTTATAGGGTAAACAAATGTCAGGGCATCTACATGTGCAGAAGCTCCCATGCTGCATTTGTGCATCTTCAGTAGTAACATGATAGTGTTATGGCAGCCAAGCATGCAGCCTCTGTATCAAATTTGCACACAAGATGACAAAATGATGCACACATCCAAATGTGCAATAGCTGTTGTGGAGCAATCATCATAATCAAGATTTGTTCCTGAAGTATGTTCCCAGGAATAAGAAAAATAAAAACGCAGAAAATCATTTATGTGGGCGTATAAGAGAGTAGTACATAGGAGTAATGTGATGCTAAAGAGAATGGAATATATAAATGTAGTGAGAGGAGAGGAAATAGAGAAATACAAAGACATACATTTTACAAAGCAAAGGTATCCAGACAATGGTGAGAAGCTGAAATACTTCTAGATTTATCTATAGCAATAGTTTAAATGATTTATTTAAAGAAACATGAAATGTGTAAAATATAACACTTGCATAGTGTTGTGATAAATTAACATTTCAAATGTGAAAGATTTCTAAATATATAAATTTCTGGTTTAGAGGCCTATTTATCAAGCAGTCAACTGCAAATACGCTGGAATTCTGCAGTGTAATTGAGGAGAGCCTGATTTCCCTTATTTATCAAAGCCTACAGACCAAATTAGAAATCTGTGACGTAACATACGATCCGCCGGTCTCAGTCCGACACAGATCAATGCTTACGTCACTACAGATGTTCCGAATGCAAATTCGGCACTATCTGACTACTTTTGCTAGTTAACAAATTCCTAGCAGGTACGCTCGCCACTATTCCGGCCCAGCGTACCGGCTTTTCACACCGCCGCCCTGGAGTCAGCGGATGCCATAGGAATCAATGGGAGTCTGAAAGCAGCGAAAGCTTATGTTCGCTGCTGTCCGATATCCCATTGATTCCTATGGGAGAATAAAAGTTACGTTTACACCTAACACCCTAACATGTACCCCGAGTCTAAACACCCCTAATCTGCCGTCCCCGCCACCTACATTATAATTATTAACCCCTAATCTGCCGCCCCCTACACCGCCACCACCTACATTATACTTATTAACCCCTAATCTGCCGCCCCCTACATTATACTTATTAACCCCTAATCTGCCGCCGCCACCTACATTATACTTATTAACCCCTAATCTGCCACCCCCTACACCGCCGCCATCACCTACATTATACTTATTAACCCCCAATCTGCTGCCCGACACCACCGCCACCTACATTATACTTATTAACCCCTAATCTGCCACCTGCATAAAGTTATTAACCCCTATCCCCCTGCTCCTGGACCCCACCGCAACTAAATAAATGTATTAACCCCTAAACCCCTGGCCTCCCACATCACTAGCACTTATTAAACCTATTAACCCCTAAACCGCCAGCCCCCCACATTGCCATAAACTAAATTAAACTATTAACCCCTAATCCTAACAACCCGCTAACTTTATATGAAATATTAACTCATCCCTATCTTATAATAAATTTAAACTTACCTTTAGATTTAAATTAAACTATATTAAACTACTAATTAACCTACCCTAACTATTATACTAAATTACATTAAACTATATTAAACTATTAATTAATCTACCCTAACTATTATACTAAATTACATTAAACTATATTAAATTAATAATTAATCTACCCTAACTTACTAAAATTACATTAAACTACAAATTAAATTAACTATATTATATATGTATTTAAACACCTAACCCTACTCAAATAATTTAAATCTACACTAAAAAAATTACTAAGTTACAAAAAACTAACAACTAAGTTACACAAAAAAATAAACACTAACTTACAAAATATGATAAAGAAATTATCAAAGATTTAAACTAATTACACCAAATCTAAGCGCCCTATGAAAATAAAAAAGCCCCCCCAAAATAAAAAAGCCCAACTAAATAAATGTATTAACCCCTAAACCCCTGGCCTCCAACATCACTAGCACTTACTAAACCTATTAACCCCTAAACCGCCAGCCCCCCACATTGCCATAAACTAAATTAAACTATTAACCCCTAAACCTAACAACCCGCTAACTTTATATGAAATTATAACTCATCCCTATCTTATAATAAATTTAAACTTACCTTTAGATTTAAATTAAACTATATTAAACTACTTATTAACCTACCCTAACTATTATACTAAATTACATTAAACTATATTAAACTCTTAATTAATCTACCCTAACTATTATACTAAATTAAACTAAAATTACATTAAACTACAAATTAAATTAACTATATTATATATTTAAACACCTAACCCTACTCAAATAATTTAAATTTACACTAAAAAATGACTAAGTTACTAAAAACTTACAAAAAATAAAAAAGAAATTATCAAAGATTTAAACTAATTACACCTAATCTAAGGGCCCTATGAAAATAACCCCCCTAAAATAAAAAAACCCTAGCCTACAATAAGCTACAAATAGCCCTTAAAAGGGCCTTTTGCGGGGCATTGCCCCAAAGAAATCAGCTATTTTACCAGTAAATAAAAAATACAAATACCCCCCCAACAGTAAAACCCACCACCCACACAACCAACCCCGCAAATAAAAACTAACTAAAAAAACCTAAGCTCCCCATTGCCCTGAAAAGGACATTTGGATGGGCATTGCCCTTAAAAGGGCATTTAGCTCTATTGCAGCCCAATTCCTAATCTAAAATTAAAACCCACCCAATAAACCCTTAAAAAATCCTAATACTAACCCCTGAAGATTTACTTAAAGTTTTGAAGATCCGACATCCATCCTCCAAGAAGCCTGCAGAAGTCTTCATCCAAGCGGCCGAAGTCTTCCTCCAAGCACGCAGAAGTCTTCACCCAGACGGCATCTTCTATCTTCACCCATCCGGTGCAAAGCTGCTCCATCTTCAAGACATCTGACGGGGTGCATCCTCTTCGTTTGACGTCTTCTTCCCGAATGAAGGTTCCTTTAAATGACGTCATCCAAGATGGCGTCCCTTAGATTCCGATTGGCTGATAGAATTCTATCAGCCAATCGGAATTAAAGTGATGGTAAAGTTGGGCTGTGTGGAATAGATAGTTAGCTTCAATACAGTTTATATAATCAAGTCGCTAAGTTAAATTTTTTTTAATTATTCCTAAATATTTTTATCTTGTTTGTTGATTTTATCTCCTTACCGCTCCTTCCTCTGCCCCTTTCAATGTCCTAGTTAGTATATCAATTCTATGATGTAGCAAGCGGTCCCACCCACTCGCTACGTAGGCTTCCAAGCTTGCCACTGAAATCAGGAGTGGTGCGCATGCGCTATGCTAGGCAAAGATAAGAATATCCATGGGATCGGAAGAAAAATGAGGCGCATGCTCGGTGGCTCAAAGGGGCGTTTTGTGTGGGGAGTTGGCCACCTAACGGCCAGAAAATCAATTGGGCAGATGAGGAAACGTTACCCAAAGAAAAAAGTGGTATATCGGTGTCAGGAGGAGAAGGGTTATGTGAAAATCGGAAGTATTATCTGTAATAAAACTTTGATTTTGAAATTTAAAAAAAAATCATGAATGAAAGTGGGGTTTATTTTTTATACTATGTACATAAATATGTTCCATACCTATCCAGTTTACCTTCACTTTAAGGTTGAAAAAATCCTATTGGCTGTTGCAATCAGCCAATAGGATTGAGCTTTCATCCTATTGGCTGAAACAATCAGCCAATAGGATTGAGCTTGCATTCTATTGGCTATTCCAATCAGTCAATAGAATGCAAGCTCAATCCTATTGTCTGATTGGATCAGCCAATAGGATGAAAGCTCAATCCTATTGGCTAATTGCAACAGCCAATAGGATTTTTTCAACCTTAATTCCGATTGGCTGATAGAATTCCTGGGCATTTAAAAATGAAGCTACTGTGCAACAGATTTGCAAGGCTGCTTGTTCATTATGTCTCAATGACCGACTCTGAAAACCCACGCTTAGATAAAATCAAACGTTCAATCTCCAAGCAGTCAGCTTCAGAGAAACAAGATTTGGATGAAGAAAAGGACCCTGAAGTAGAAGGTCCTTCCTCAGAGGGAGTCTCCACGGAGGAAGAGATGACATTTCCACTAGATCTGCATACCAGATCCTGCAAGGCCACGCCGGCGCTATGTGAATCACTGACGCCCTCTCCTGCTTGATCCAAGCAATGACTCTTGGCAGGAGTGCGAACGGAGGAAATATGTAAGCTAGACTGACATTCCAAGGGACTGCCTGAGCATCTATCAAGAAAGCCTGTGGATCCCTTGACTTCGAGCCATACCTCAGAAGCTTGGCATTCTGCCAAGAAGCCATGACATCCAGTTCTGGCTACCCCCAATTGAGGATTAAACTGGAATATACTTCTGAAAGGAGTTCCCACTCCCCCATATGAAAGGTCTGTCGGCTCAGAATCTGCATCCCAATTGTCCTCTCCTGGTATGTGGATTGCAGAATGACAACAGTTGTGAGACTCCACCCACTGGATTATCCAGGCAACCTCTGTCATGGCCAAGGAACTCTGAGTTCCCCCCTGGTGGTTGATGTACGCCACCAATGTTATGTTGTACGACTGAAATCTGATAAACCGGGCTAAGGCTAACTGAGGCTAGGCCAGTAGAGCATAAAAAATCACTCTCAGTTCTAAAATGATTATAAGGAGAACTGAATCCTCTCAAGTCCAAAGACCCTGAGTCTTCAATGACCCCCAAATTGCTCCCCAACCTAGAAGGCTGGCATCTGTGGTTAAGATCACCCAGGAAGGTCTGCGAAAGCAAGCTCCCTGGGAGAGGTGTTCCTGAGACAACAACCATAGAAGAGAGTACCTTGTCACCTGATCCAGAACTATTTGCGGTGACAGATCCGCATAGTCCCCATTCCATTGCTTTAACATGCATAACTGCAGAGGTCTGAGATGGAACCGAGCAAACGGAATGATGTCCATGGAAGCTACCATCAGCCCAATCACCTCCATATACAGAGCCACTGACGGCCGAGGAGAGGACTGAAGGACAAGACAAGAGCCGAAGATCTTTTTTTTCTGACCTCTGCCAGAGATATCTTCATTAGTAGGTAGTCTATTATGGTCCCTAAAAACACTACTCTTGTGGCTGGAATAAGAGAAGTCTTTACCAGATTCACCTTCCAAACGTGGGAGCAAAGAAAAGACAACAAGATCTCCGTATGAGAGTTTGCTTGATGAAAAGACGGCGCCTGAACCAGAATGTCGTCCAGATAAGGAGCTACTGCAATGCCCCGAGACGGGATCACTGCCAAAAGAGCCCCCAGGACCTTTAAGAAAATCCTGGGAGCTGTGGCAAGGCCGAATGGAAGAGCCACAAACTGAAAGTGCTTGTCTAGAAAAGCGAATCTCAGAAACTTGTAATGATCCCTCTGGATGGGAACATGAAGGTATTCATCCTTTAGGTCTATGGCTGTCAAGAACTGGCCCTCTTGAACCAAAGGAGGAATGGAACGTATGGTCTCCATCTTGAAGGATGGTACTCTTAGGAACTTGTTTAAACAATTTAGGTGTAAAATAGGTCTGAAAGTCCCCTCTTTCTTGGGAACCACAAACCGATTTGAAAAAAATTCCAGACCCTGTTCCTATGGAGGAACTGGAACTATAACTGCTAGGGCAAAATGATCCTTGATACAATTTAAAAACACCTCTCTCTTTATCTGGTCTACAGATAATCTTGAAAGAAGAAACCTGCCTCTGGGAGGAAATGTCTTGAATTCTATCTTGTACCCCTGAGATACAGTTTCTGCTTATTCTTCTTATCCTGAGGAAGAAACGATCCCTTTCCTCCTGTGATATCTGAAATAATTTCAGCCAAACCAGGTCCTACCCTTGTAGGGAATAGCTAATAACTTAGATTTAGAAGAAACATCCGCAGACCAGGATTCTAACCAAAGGGCTCTGCAAGCTAGGACTGCAAAACCAGACATTTTTGCTCCTAGTTTAATGATCTGTAAGGAAGCATCTGTAATAAAGGAATTGGCTTACTTAAGAGCCCTAATCCTGTCCTGGATCTCCTCAAGAGGAGTATCTGTCTGAAGACAAGGCATCAAACCAGTAAGCTGCAGCGCTGGAAACAGTAGCAATACACACCGCAGGCTGCCATTGAACATACATTTTCTTTAATAATGCCTCCAATGTCTTATCCATTGGATCCTTAAAGGAACAACTATCCTCTATGGTAATAGTGGTCCTCTTAGCCAAAGTGGAAATAGCTCCTTCCACCTTAGGAACCGTTTGCCATGACTCTTTAATAGTGTCAGCTATAGGAAACATTTTCTTAAAAATAGGAGATGGAGAAAAAGGAATACCAGGTCTCTCCCACTCCCGTGCAATAATCTCAGAAGCACGGTCTGGAGCAGGAAATACCTCCACCTGCAGAGGGAATATCAAAATACTTGTTCAGCTTACTAGACTTCTTAGGGTTAACAACGATAGTAGTATCAGAGTCATCCAAGGTAGCCGAAATCTCCTTAAGTAACAAGCGGAGGTGTTCCAGCTTAAATCTGAAGGACACAACTTCAGCATCAGCAGAAGGAATTATACTGCCTGAATCCGAGATTTCACCCTCAGATGCACCCGAAGAATCTTCATCCTCAGACTTCTGAGATGAAATACGTTGATTAGCCACTTCAGGATCAGAAACCTTAGTTACTGTTTCTTTAAATTTCCTTTTGCATTTTCCCTGCAGCATAGGAAAAGCAGACAGCGCCTCAAATACCGCAGAGAATACCTGGTTAGCAATATCTTGCAAAGTAACCCCAGACAGAGCATGAGAGGTAACACAGGGCACTGCATGAGCAGATGAATTGGATTGGGACGCTTGAGGAGACAGCTGCGGCACACCTGAAACAGGAGGCTCCTGAACAGCATCCGACTTAGCTAATGATGGCTCAGGGTCAAAAAGTCTATTTCTATAAGCTAAAGTTCTTTCAATACATGAAGAACTAAAAGGTACCGTAGGTTCCACCTGAGCATCAAAACATAAGCTACAGGTAACATCCTGCACAGCCTCTTGATCCATAATACAAAAAAAGGAAGCAAACAATCAAACATTTTTTTTTAAACTTTTTTCTCTTGTAAGGTGTATCCAGTCCACGGATCATCCATTACTTGTGGGATATTCTCATTCCCAACAGGAAGTTGCAAGAGGAAACCCACAGCAGAGCTGCAATATAGCTCCTCCCCTAACTGTCATAGCCAGTCATTCTCTTGCAACTCTCAACAAGCAAGGAGGTCGTAAGAGAGAGTGGTTAAATATAGCTAGTTTATTTTCTTCAATCAAAAGTTTGTTATTTTTAAATAGTACCGGAGTTGTGCTATTTTATCTCAGGCAGTAAATAGAAGAAGAATCTTCCTGAGGTTTCTATGATCTTAGCAGGTTGTAACTAAGATCCATTGCTGTTCTCACATATGTCTGAGGGGATTACACAGATGAGGTAAAACTTCAGCGAGAGAATGGCGTGCAGTTTATTCTGCTATCAGGTATGTGCAGTTATATTTTTTTCTAGAGATGGAAAACACTAGAAAATGCTGCTGATACCGGATTAATGTAAGTTAAGCCTGAATACAGTGATTTACTAACAACTGGTATCATGCTTACTCCCAGGGGTAATACCCTTATGATATTTACAATATAAAACGTTTGCTGGTATGTTTAATCATTTTTTTATATACTTTGGTAATAAAACTTTATTGGGGCCTAGTTTTTTCCACATGGCTGGCTTCAATTTTGCCTAGAAACAGTTTCCTGAGGCTTTCCACTGTGTTACTATGAGTGGGAGGGGCCTATTTTAACGTTTTTTGTGCAGTTAAAATTACAAACTGTGACATCCAGCTTCCCTCAGGAGTCCCCTGTATGCTATAGGACATCTCTAAAGGGCCCAAAGGCTTTCCAAAGTTGTTTATTGGGGAAGGTAGGGCTACAGCTTGCTGTGGCAGTTGGTTGTGACTGTTAAAAAACATCTATTTCGTTTTTTTGATCCGTTTTTTTTTAACTAAGGGGTTAATCATCCATTTGCAAGTGGGTGCAATGCTCTGCTAGTCTATTACATACACTGTAAAAATTTCGTTTGATTTACTGCATTTTTTCACTGTTTTTCACTGTTTTTCAAATTCTGACAAAATTTGTTTCTCTTAAAGGCACAGTACCGTTTTTTATATTTGCTTGTTAACTTGATTTAAAGTGTTTTCCTAGCTTGCTAGTCTCATTGCTAGTCTGTATAAGCATGTCCGACATAGAAGAAACTCCTTGTTCATTATGTTTAAAAGCCATGGTGGAACCCCCTCTTAGAATGTGTACCAAATGTACTGATTTCATTTTAGGCAATAAAGATCATTTTCTGTCTTTTAAAATTTTTTATCACCAGAGGAATCTGACGAGGGGGAAGTTATGCCGACTAACTTTCCCCACGTGTCAGACCCTTTGACTCCCGCTTAAGGGACTCACGCTCAAATGGCCCCAAGTACATCTAGGGCGCCCATAGCGTTTACTTTACAAGACATGGCGGCAGTCATGGATAATACGGTATTAGCCAGACTACCTGAATGTAGAGGTAAGCGAGATAGCTCTGGGGTGAGACAAAATGCAGAGCATACTGACGCTTTAAGAACCATGTCTGATACTGCCTCACAATATGCAGAAGCTGAGGAAAGAAAGCTTCAGTCAGTGGGTGATGTTAATGACTCAGGAAGATACCTGATTCTAATATTTCTACATTTAAATTTAAGCTTGTACACCTCCACGTGTTGCTTAGGGAGGTTTTAGCTGCTCTGAATGACTGTGATTCCATTGCAGTGCCAGAGAAATTGTGTAGACTGGATAAATACTTGCAGTGCCGGTGTGTACTGATGTTTTTCCAATACCTAAAAGGTTTACAAAAATTATTAATAAGGAATGGGATAGACCAGGTGTGCCGTTCTCTTCCCCTCCAATTTTTAGAATTTTTTTTTCCAATAGACGCCACCACACGGGACTTATGGCAGACAGTCCCTAAGGAGGAGGGAGCAGTTTCTACTCTAGCAAAGCGTACTACTATCCCTGTCGAGGACAGTTGTGCTTTTTTAGATCCAATGGATAAAAAATTAGAAGGTTATCTTAAGAAAATATTTATTCTACAAGGTTTTATCCTACAGCCCCTTGCATGCATTGCCCCTGTCACTGATGCTGCGGCGTACTGGTTTGAGTCTCTGGAAGAGGCTTTACAGGTAGCGACTCCATTGGATGACATACTTGGCAAACTTAGAGCACTTAAGCTAGCCAATTCTTTTATTTCTGATGCCATTGTTCATTTGACTAAACTAACGGCTAAGAATTCGGGTTTTGCTATACAGGCGCGCAGAGCGCTATGGCTTAAATCATGGTCAGCTGACGTGACTTCAAAATCTAAGCTACTTAACACACCCTTCAAGGGGCAGACCCTATTCGGGCCTGGTTTGAAGGAGATTATTGCTGATATCACTGGAGGAAAAGGTCATGCCCTTCCTCAGGACTGGTCCAAATCTAGGGCCAAACAGTCTAATTTTCGTGCCTTTCAAAACTTCAAGGCAGGTGCGGCATCAACTTCCTCTAATAATAAACAAGAGGGAACTTTTGCTCAATCTAAGACGGTCTGGAGACCAAACCAGACCTGGAAAAAAGGTAAGCAGGTCAAAAAAGCCTGCTACTGCCTCTAAGACAGCATGAAGGAATGGCCCCCTATCCGGTAACGGATCTAGTAGGGGGCAGACTTTCACTCTTCGCCCAGGCGTGGGCAAGAGATGTTCAGGATCCCTGGGCATTGGAAATTATATCCCAGGGATATCTTCTGGACTTCAAAGCTTCCCCCCCAAAAGGGAGATTTCACCTTTCACAATTATCTGCACACCAGATAAAGAGAGAGGCATTCTTGCACTGTGTACGAGACCTCTTAGTTATGGGAGTGAACAGGAACAGGGTTTTTACTCAAATCTGTTTGTGGTTCTCAAAAAAGAGGGAACCTTCAGACCAATTTTGGATCTAAAGATCTTAAACAAATTCCTCAAAGTTCCGTCGTTCAAGATGGAAACTATTCGTAACATCCTACCACTGATCCAGGAGGGTCAATATATGACTACAGTGGATCTAAAGGATGCTTATCTTCACATTCCGATACACAAAGAGCATCATCGGTTTCTCAGGTTTGCCTTTCAAGACAGGCATTACCAGTTGTAGCTCTTCCCTTTGGATTAGCTACAGCCCCAATAATCTTTACAAAGGTTCTAGGGTCGCTTATGGCGGTCCTAAGGCCGCGGGGCATAGAAGTAGCCCCTTATTTAGATGACATCCTGATACAGGCGTCAAACTTCCAAATTGCCAAGTCTCATACGGACATAGTACTGGCATTTCTGAGGTTGCATGGGTGGAAAGTGAACGAGGAAAAGAGTTCTCTATCCCCACTCACAAGAGTTTCCTTTCTAGGGACTCTGATAGATTCTATAGAAATGAAAATTCACCTGACGGAGTCCAGGTTATCAAAGCTTCTAAATTCCTGCCGGGTTCTTCATTCCATTCCGCGCCCTTCGGTGGCTCAGTGTATGGAAGTAATCGGCTTAATGGTAGCGGCAATGGACATAGTGCCGTTTGCACGCTTACATCTCAGACCGCTGCAACTATGCATGCTCAGTCAGTGGAGCGGGGATTACACAGATTTGTCCCCTCAACTGAATCTGGACCAAGAGACCAGGGATTCTTTTCCCTGGTAGCTATCTCGGGTCCATCTGTCCAAAGGTATGACCTTTCGCATGCCAGATTGGACAATTGTAACAACAAATGCCAGCCTTCTAGGTTGGGGTGCAGTCTGGAACTCCCTGAAGGCTCAGGGATCGTGGACTCAGGAGGAGTCTCTCCTTCCAATAAATATTCTGGAACTAAGAGCGATATTCAAGGCTCTTCAGGCTTGGCCTCAGTTAGCAACTCTGAGGTACATCAGATTTCAGTCGGACAACATCACCACTGTAGCTTACATCAACCATCAAGGGGGAACAAGAAGTTCCCTAGAGATGTTAGAAGTTTCAAAAATAATTCTCTGGGCAGAGATTCACTCTTACCATTTATCAGCTATCCATATCCCAGGTGTAGAGCACTGGGAGGCGGATTTTCTAAGTCGTCAGACTTTTCATCCGGGAGAGTGGGAACTCCATCCGGAGGTATTTGCACAACTGATTCATCGTTGGGGCAAACCAGAACTGGATCTCATGGCGTCTCGCCAGAACGCTAAGCTTCCATGTTACGGATCCAGGTCCAGGGATCCCAAGGCGACACTGATAGATGCTCTTGCAGTGCCCTGGTCTTTCAACCTGGCTTATGTGTTTCCACCGTTTCCTCTGCTCCCTCGACTGATTGCCAAGATCAAGCAGGAGAGAGCATCAGTGATTCTGATAGCACCTGCGTGGCCACGCAGGACCTGGTATGCAGATCTAGTGGACATGTCATCCTTTCCACCATGGTCTCTGCCTCTGAGACAGGACCTTCTACTTCAGGGTCCTTCCAACCATCCAAATCTAATTTCTCTGTGGCTGACTGCCTAGAGATTGAACGCTTGATTTTATCAAAGCGTGGCTTCTCCGAGTCAGTTATTGATACCTTAATACGGGCACGAAAGCCTGTCACCAGGAAAATTTACCATAAGGTATGGCGTAGATATCTTTATTGGTGTGAATCCAAGGGTTACTCATGGAGTAAGGTCAGGATTCCTAGGATATTATCTTTACTCCAAGAAGGTTTGGAAAAAGGATTGTCAGCTAGTTAAGCATCTGGCAGATGTTCCAGACGTTCAGGCATTTTGTCAGGCTTTAGTTAGAATCAAGCCTGTGTTTAAACCGGTTGTTCCATCATGGAGCTTAAACTTGGTTCTTAAGGTTCTTCAAGAAGTTCCGTTTGAACCTCTTCATTCCATAGATATCAAACTTTTATCTTGGAAAGTCCTTTTTTTTTTGGTAGCTATTTCCTCGGCTCGTAGAGTCTCCGAGTTATCTGCCTTACAATGTGATTCTCCTTATCTGATTTTTCATACGGATAAGGTAGTCCTGCGTACCAAATCTGGGTTTCTACCTAAGGTGGTATCTAACAAGGATATCAATCAAGAGATTGTTGTTCCATCCTTGTGTTTCACAATCTGGACGTGGTCCGTGCTTTAAAGTTTTTACTTACAAGCTACTAAAGATTTTCGTCAAACATCTGCTTGGTTTGTTGTCTTCTCTGGACAGAGGAGAGATCAAAAGGCTTCGGCAACCTCTCCTTCTTTTTGGCTAAGAAGCTTAATCCGCTTAGCCTATGAGACTGCTGGACAGCAGCCTCCTGAAAGGATTACAGCTCATTCCACTAGAGCTGTGGCTTCCACTTGGGCCTTTAAAAATGAGGCTTCTTTTGAACAGATTTGCAAGGCGGCAACTTGGTCTTCGCTTCATACTTTTTCAAAATTTTGCAAATTTGATACTTTTGCTTCTTCGGAGGCTATATTTGGGAGAAAGGTTTTACAGGCAGTGTTTCCTTCCATTTAAGTTCCTGCCTTGTCCCTCCCTTCATCCGTGTACTTTAGCTTTGGTATTGGTATCCCACAAGTAATGGATGATCCGTGGACTGGATACACCTTACAAGAGAAAACACAATTTATGCTTACCTGATAAATTTATTTCTCTTGTGGTGTATCCAGTCCACGGCCCGCCCTGTCATTTTAAGGCAGGTAATTTTTAAATTTAAACTACAGTAACCACTGCACCCTATGGTTCCTCCTTTCTCGGCTTGTTTTCGGTCGAATGACTGGTTATGACAGTTAGGGGAGGAGCTATATTGCAGCTCTGCTGTGGGTTTCCTCTTGCAACTTCCTGTTGGGAATGAGAATAATGGATGATCCGTGGACTGGATACACCACAAGAGAAATAAATTTATCAGTTAAGCATAAATTGTGTTTTTTTTATCTTTCAGTAAAGGATATAATACAGAACAAAAACCTTCATAAATAAATGTTCCTTTTAAATTTATCAAATCAAGAAAACATACCCCAGGCCAGTGATTTTTAACCTTTTTTTTGCCGTGGCACACTTTTTTACATTAAAAAATCCTGTGGCACACCACCATCCCAAAATTTTAAAAAAATCACACATTGTAGCCTAATACAGCATATATATATACACATACACACAAACACACACATATTGTATGTATTGTGCTGTTATGCCATGCCTCCTACAAACTACCCCTGCACTGGGAGTAAAAAACAAGCAAAGTTTAAAAAATATGTCACACTGTTGTCAGTCTGCCGTGGCACACCTGAGGATCTCTCACGGCACACTAGTGTGCCACGGCACACTGGTTGAAAAACACTGCCCCAGGCAACACTCTGCACCTCAGCAGAATTACTGAGGTGCCCTACCTGTCTTGCAACCCGCAGCAAACTGAGGAAAAATCCGGATTCCAGAGCAGCAAAAACAGCAAAAAGCCTTCTAAACAGCAGAGCCATCTGAACTATGTGCACCTCACTCTACAGGAAGTGAAGAAAAGTGCCAAAAAAAGCTCTGACATCAAAGAATCAGAACCTCCCTAAAAAGAGCGGTCCTACATCTGATAAAAAAGCCATTTTTTTTTTTTAAAAAACAACTTTCTTGAAAACAGGCTTAAAACCAAACAATAAAACCCCCAATAAAAGTACATAATCCTTTACTAAAAACAGATCCTCACTGAGCCATCAATAAAATAAATAACTCCTCACACTAACAGTGCCTGCAAAAACTGTCATAAAAACCTGCACCCTGACAGGAATAAGAAAAAACGCCCCTCCTGCAGCGTTTCAGCTGAATAAGTGCCACATTTTTCCCTGCTTACATAGAAAAATAAACTGGCACTTACCTTAACATTTATCTGTCCGGCAGTAAGACAGCTCAGGATGCCATCCCTCACATGGACAGAGGATGCCATCCCTCACATGGACCTGTGGAAATACAGAAAGACTGAGTAAACCTACTCAGGCTATCTAAATAGGGCAGCAAAATGTTTTAGGAAAACGCAGTGAGGATTGTACCCCACAAGTTCCCAATTGCTCAAAAGCCACCACTGCCCTACTGAAGAGACTGACATGGGCTAAGGCTAGACCTTTTAGAAAGATCAGAGCAAACCTACTCTTCTTTTAAAATAAAAAAATCTTGATTGTAGATCAGACACCAAAACTTCACCTCCACCTGCAGCGCAGGCAAAGAGAATGACTGGGGATTAAGTGTAAGGGAAGTGACATACTGTATATAAAAGCTTTGCTGTAGTGCTCTTTGCCTCCTCCTGCCGGCCAGGAGTGATATTCCCACTAGTAATTGATGATTCCATGGACTCACCATATCTTAGGAAATAAATGTTACTACCGAAACAGAATTTTAACACTCTACTCAGCTTATCACTTGAACTTTATTAAAATGAATTCTAGGGTCACCCTCTTAAAAATCTATTGTGTGAGAGAAAGAACATTACTGAGCTACGTGACATGAATATTGTAGTCACATTATGCATTCATGCACATTATATATTATCCATGCACTTGTAATACCAGCCCAAAAATACAAGTGGGGTGGATTGTGCTTCACCAATGGCAACGCTCTATACTACTTGCAATTTGTGTGCTCCATTTCTAATCTAGCACTATGTGTTTTGAGGATTTGGCAAAAGCACCTTTGCCACGTGATGTCATACATACATCTTTGGGCATTTACAATATGGCTCACATGGTACAGCTATTAAATATACATTACAGAAATAAGGATCTGGGAAGATAATCAGAGCTCAATCTCTTTATTAAATTCCAGAGGGACTGAAAGGTGCAATCATATTGTGTCACTAGAATGGATCAACAAGGAAAGATTCTTAATGAAACTATCAGGCCCATTTATCAAGCTCTGTACGGAGCTTGAAGGGCCGTGTTTCTGGCAAGTCTTCAGACTCGCCAGAAACACAACTTATGAAGCAGCGGTCTAAAGACTGCTGCTTCATAACCCTGTCCGCCTGCTCTGAGCAGGCGGACAGGAATCGCCGGAAATCAACCCGATCGAATACGATCAGGTTGATTGACACCTCCCTGCTGGCGGCCGATTGGCCGCGAGTCAGCAGGGGGCGGCGTTGCACCAGCAGCTCTTGTGAGCTGCTGGTGCAATGTTAAATGCGGAGAGCGTATTGCTCTCCGCATTTAGCGAGGTCTTGCGGACCTGATCCGCAGTGTCGGATCAGGTCCGCAAGCCCTTTGATAAATGGGCCCCTATGTGTTTCATTTGTGGGTCAGATTGGCCTACATTTGTCTTCTGTTACTCGTTACTTTGAGTGGTTTAGAAAATGTAGACAAATTATAATTCTGATAGCCTCTGCTCGATCTATTCGAACAGACATCCTCAAACTTGGCCCTCCAGAGGTTTTCGAACTACACTTCCATGGTGCTCAGCCAGCTGATATGCTGGCTGAGCATCATGGGTAATGTAGTTTCAAAACCTCTGGAGGGCCAAGTTTGAGGATGTCTGTATTAGAACTTCCTGGATTTAGTCAGTATTGACAGTAACATTAAACTATCAAAAGGTCCTTTTCAATACTAGAACTTAATGTTGAATTAAAATGCAAAATGTGTCTATATCTCTTGAACTGATTCGTTATACGTAATATTTAAACATTAGTCATATTGCACATATACATGAAATTTCTTGAATAATTGTAACATTCAAAACAATTTCTTTGTTGATTTATACAATATCCTACATTTTAGAATTATGTCATCCAATGTTTTTCTTATTAGTAAAATAAGTTTTTTTTTATCTATCATATGTAAATAAGATGTAGAGCAGGGTTTCTCAGCTCAACCTAAGAGGCCAAATTTTAAGTATTTTGTAGCTTGGACTGACTAGTGAATCAATCACTGTGATTGACTTAAATAAAGAAATCTGTTAAATCTGGCTTGATGATACAAATTGAAAAATAAAGGCCTAGGTGATTTTAACAGAAAATCTTTACACCTGTCATATAAATATTTATATATACAAATGAAATGAATGGCACTTGCTTGATTTTCAGTGAAACAAAGTGTTTCTTTGTTTCACATAGCGTGACATTTCGGGGAAACAATCTGTCACAACCTTGCCCAGATTGGAACCTGTTTCTCTGTTCCTACACCACCAGAGAACGTTGTATTCTCTTGAAGTTTTTGGAGACCTGTTACATGCAGTGGATTGCTCACTGGCTCCACCTGCTTGTCAGCTGCAGGTAGTTTTGCAATCATCTCTCCTATAAAAGGCTGCTTCACAATCCACATCCTGCCCTGACATAGTGGTTCATCTTGTGCCTGCCTCTGACCTTGCCTGAATTTCCTGTTTGGTTCCTGAATCTGGCTTGTTCTCTGACTATCCTTTTGGATCTCCCTTGTATTTGATGCAAGATTGAACTGATTTTCTGTTTACCAAACTTGGTCTTGTACCCTGACTATTCTAATGGATTCTCCCTGGGTTTGGTGATTTTTCTGACTGCTCTCAGGTATCTGTCCCTCGGCTATTCTGCTGGCTATTCATTCAGTACCAGCCTGTCTCTGCTTCCAATCTTTCCTGTGGCATTATCCTGCTTCTCAGGCACCCTGTTTCTGAATCCTAGTCATGCAGAGGGCACCTGTCAAGTGCTGGTATCCTGTTTTAGTGCCTACCTCTTCAGAGGGTGCTTGCTGAGTTCCTGTATCCAGTGCATGTACTCAAGCACTGCAGATAGTATCTGTCAAGTACCAATAACCCACTTCTGCATCCAAGTTCCGCAGATGGATTCTGCAAAGTGCCATAAAGAAGCACCTAGCCCTGGCCCCAGATAATCCTAAGCCTACCACCACCTCGCATAAGCTCCTTACCCCCGAACCTGCTCAGCCGAGCTTGACACAATCGCCTTCCTCTGATGGTTTCCCCCGAAACGTCACGCTATGTGAATTAAAGGAACACTTTGTTTCACTGAAAATCCAGCGACAATTATTTCATTTGGATATATGTTTGATTTGTCAGCCTGGTATGTTTGTCCTCTAAGGTTGTGAGAGTGCACATCTAGAGACTGTTGGAACTTTATCTACTGTTTACTAGAGATGTGCATTTGTTTTCGGACGTATGCACATTCATCAATAATATCCAAATGTATGCACCAACAAAATTAAGAAAACGAAAAAATATTGACCATCAGAATTCATTTGTTTCCTTTATTTATTTATTTTAAGCAGTTAACACTTACCTTAGCGTGCTGTCCATGCTCTCTAGAGCCCATTAAGGTAAGTATTGCAATTTTTCACCTGTAGCTTGTAAACATTAACATTTGTTTTAATGAAAACAAATGTTTAATGAAAATTTGATTTCCATTTAGTTTTAAACTGAATGCCAACAAATATTTGGGGAGACTAATTTCCCTGAATATTCAGAAGGAAAATTTCATCCAAAAAGACATTTTCTTTCCTGCACATGTCTACTGTTTACCCAGTGAAAGTAATATTTAATCAGCAAAGTTTAAATAGCATTTATCATTTAAATTTACAAAAAAAAAAGCTTTCCAAATTTTAATGAAATTTAAGTCAAAGAAAACATATATTTAAAACTGGAAAAGGGAATATTCTATAAATATTTTGCATTGCTTAAAATCAGACATTTATAGAATTGCCAAGACAAAGTCTGCCATGCCCAAACTAATATTTCATTCATACAACTGACAGGTGTTTACATTTTTCTCATTCAATGCCAAACTAAACCACTGAGGTGTGTTTGTTTTTTCAAAATGAAGGATTTTCATCAGCAAATGGTAAATACGTCACTCCACCACAATTACCCTCAGCTTAAATATTTACTTTAATTGTGTGGTACAATGAGGTTTTATTGTTTTCTTTCCTACCGTTGTGCTAAGTGAACTTTATGAATGAAGGACAAACGGTTGACACTGTGCTTAATAGTTTGGACATATTTTTTTTATAAATGGTCCTGAAATTGGCCTAATTTCAAGACCATAATTTTTTTCCATGTGTTTCTATTCATTATCATACATTTATAATGATTTTCTTTCTGAGATTTGGAGTTAAGTAGATAAAGGGAAATGAAACGCCAAATGTTTTCTTTATGATAGAGCATCCAACTTTAAACAATTTTCCAGTATACTTTTATCTAATTTTCTTATTTCTCTTGGTATCCTTTTGTTGAAAAGCATACCTAGGTAGGCTCGGGAAGTGAGAGCTAGCTGCTGATTGGTAGCTGCACATATATGCCTCATGTCATTGGCTTACTAATGTGTTCAGCTACCTCCCAGCAGTGCATTGCTGCTCCTTCAACAAAGGAAGGATGCAAAATTGGCAACAGAAGTACATTGGAAAGTTGTTTAAAAACGTATGCTCTATCTGAATCGTGAAAGATACATTTTGGGTTTCATGTCCCTTTAAAGTGACATTAACTCCTCATTAACTACGTTAAAGGGACATAACAGTCTTAATTGAATAGAATAATGTCTGCAATATTCATGAATATGGAAAAACAAATATTAAAATGTTTTACTTTTTGATAGGCATACACACATATGCTACCATGCCCTGTGCACCCTTATTCAAACAATGTGCCTGCTCAGAGAATCTGTGCTAGTTTGTATTGGTTCAGAGATGACTTAGTTGGCACCATGCATGCCACTGCTGGGTCTAGGAGCAGGTATGGGTTTTAATTCCTTTGCATGGAATTGTGTATGTGTCTGACTCTGAAAGCTTTGACTAGAAGCATTTCTGCTACTACTAGTATATTTCATACACATTTTGTTTTGACTATTATGTCCCTTTAATATCTAAATTAATTTTAAATTTGAGTAACTTTGAATTGCATCATGAATAAATAGGCAAATAATTACACAAAAATACAAAATAATTGCTAAAGAAATTAGCTAACACTCACATTGACATAGCAGCAAATTCTACAAACAACAAGTATATTATTTAATTATATCTAATGGGCTATAGAGGATAATTCAAAGCATCAACTAGAGACATTTGTGGAAAATCCCTTTGTGGATTTTGCACCTATTTTGCTCTGGGTTTAGCTGTCTGGGTCAGGGGATGTGCACCCAGGTTATGTGATGTATACTAAGTCCAATGTGTGAGTACAGTCCATAACTTTGCATTTTTGCATGTATAAGATAGATAGGCAGATAGATAGATGATTAATAGATAGCTAGATAGATAGATAAATAGATAGATAGATGATTGATGATTGATTGATAGATAGATAGATAGATAGATAGATAGATAGATAGATAGATAGGCAGATATATAGCACTGGTATTCAAGACCTTCTCAGAGACACTCCCCTTCTTTTGCATATGAAAAGACCCTTTACACAAACAAGAGCAAGCTGGAGAAGGTAGCTGACAGTATTCACATAAAACTTTGGGGCTTGGTTTGAAATCTGAAAATAAGTACAATGTTATTTAAAAATAAGCAAAACTATACATTTTAAAAAAAAAAACAACAAAAAAAAACTTTATGGGCTATATAAATAGATCATCTACAAAACATATATGCAAAGAAAAAATGAGAGTATAATGTCCCTTTAAGGTCAGGGTTCTGTTCATGCTGCTGGAGTTCCTCTACACCAGACTATTTCTTCATGGACCTCGGTTTGTGCTCAGGAGCAAAGTTATGCTGAAACAGGGCCTTCCCTAAACGATTGCCACAAAGTTGGAAGCACAGAAATGTCTTTGCATCCTGTAGCTTTAAATGACCTTTTACTGGAAAAAAGGGGCTAGCCCAAACCCTGAAAAACAGCCCCAGCCTATTATCTCTCCTACACCCAACTTTATACGATTCAGCAATTGGCAGTGCTGCTTGTGGTCTACCACTTTGTGCTCCTAGACAAATCCATTTCACAATAATATCACTTACAGTTCACACGGGCAGATCTATTGGGGCAGATATTTCAAGAACTGACTTGTGGAAAGGGAGGCATTCTATGATAGTGTTTCATTTACTGAGCTCTTTGGTACGACCCATTGTACTGACAATTTTTGTCTATGGAGATTTTCTTAGGCAACAGGTGTGACTGAAACACCTGAAATAAATAATTATGTCTAAATACTTTTGGTTATATGTGCAACCACCAGAACTGCATTACTGCTCCTGAGCCTACATAGGCTTGCTTTTCAACAATGGATATGAAGAGAATTAAGTAAATTAGATAATGGAAGTCAATTAGAAAGCTGAATTATGAAGATTTAGTTTTGACTTTACTGTCCCTTTAAAGGACCATTAACTATAGAGAAACTGCATAATCAACAAAACCATATTAAAAAGACAATGCACACTTTGAATTTCAAATAAGTAGCAGATTTAGTTCTTACGCATCTCAAAGTTTCCTGTCATTCTCCAATCCCATGTATCATGTGACAGCCATCAGCCAATTACAGACTCAAATACATATATCAGGAACAAAAAAGAATTGTAGAGAACCGGATCTTGTGGAATAACAAAACCTTTATTTCTTAAAACATGGAAAAGGTTACAGCAGAGCATAACCTAAAGAGCTAGTGTAGGTGTGGGTATCCACGTACTAGTTTCTGACGCGTTTCGGCTTTTGGCCGTATTCTTAGTTAATGGGTCACCTGTATTACACCTTGTTTATACTTAAACAAACCATTTCATTGGTTAAAAACAAATCCTATATTATAAAAGGCCAAGTGTGTTTGTCCGAAGCTGTCATGCGCAGTAGAGACAAACACACTTGGCCTTGAGATAGGGAGCGCGAGGTACACAAACAGCTGTGAGGTCTGGGGAGCGCGAGGTAAGCTACACAACAGCTGTGAGGTCTGCTGCGTGAGAAGCGGCCACTCGCTCCCCAGACCTCACAGCTGTTTGTGGCCGATGGGAGCGTTGCGATGGGGGCGTGGCCGGACGTCGCGAGGGGCGTGGCCGGGCGTTGTGAGGGGCATGGCAGGGCGGGTGTCGCCGCGATGGGGCGTGGCTGGACGGGGTCCCGCGATTTGAAGACAGAGCCAGAGAGGGAGCAGGAGAGGGGGGGAGAAGGGCCAAAGAGGGGGGGAGAGAGCCAAAGTTGTTTTTTTAAATGTAACGTTCTATCTGAATCATGAAAGTTTAATTTTGACTTTTTAATTGTTGCTTTTTAAGGGACAGTAAATCTGTTAACAATGAAAGTTAAAGCACTATTTAATGCTGCTACTGTTAAGAAATGTTTATAACTGTTTTGTATTAAGAAATATCAAATACACACCAAAACAGAAAATCTTTTAGTTAATATTATTTTTTACATGTAGCTTCAGAACGTATTGATAAATGTAATTTACAATAAATAACTGCCGTTTTTCTTTACCACAATATCTAAAGAAAAGAATGATGGACATTTTATTTGCAAGACTAGACATTTACTTACAGTTCCATTAAAAAATCATGTTATATCTAATTATATGGGGTAATGTGGCTTTGCAATTGCTCACTTGATAGACAGTGATAGGGAAGTATAGGTAATTATTATGACTGTCGAGAGGCTTTTAGCAGATGTTAGGAACAACATTAAATTACATTTGTGTCTCTTGAAAGACATGATCCTCAGTAATAGATTTTATAAAATGATGATTTAAATTGAGGCTGAGTAATTACACACAGACAATATTTTAGGATGTATGTCTGCATTCTGTTTACAAAACCAAAAGCCACTGTGGTCAAATTAAATAAATTAGATTCTCTTTTTATAGCATTCATTTAAATGTGCAAGCATGTTACATGCTGAGTATTCTTTTTTTACACAGGGGCATGTGGTAACTAGACTTGATCACTCTTGGTCAAAAACACTTAATTTTCTGCTAACCATGTGGAAGAACTAATATTTTTGTTGTAAGTAAAAAAAAATAAAAACATTCTACGGTACTGTAGGGAGATAACGATCTAAACATAACTAGAATATAACAAAACAATAATTAAATTGATTAATAAGCTTACTTTTAACTATATGGGATTTTTCTGTCTGTTGTCTGGTTAGCTGTGCTTGACAGTTTGAATGAAATGATTAGCATGGAGAAATATGGTAATTCCCATTATAATACCAACCAATCGACTAAATTACGAGTTTTGTGGTAAGAGCTGCTCGGTGCGCTGAGGACTTCTGCCGCTTCGTTGAGGATGGATGTCGGGTCTTCAAAAACTGTAAGTGGATCTTCGGGGGTTAGTGTTAGGTTTTTTTAAGGGTTTATTGGGTGGCTTTTATTTTTAGCTTAGGGCTTGGGCTGAAAAAGAGCTAAATGTCCATCCAAATGCCCTTTTCAGGGCAATGGGGAGCTTAGGTTTTTTAGATAGGTTTTTATTTGGGGGGGTTGGTTGTGTGGGTGGTGAGTTTTACTGTTGGGGGGGTGTTTGTATTTTTTTTACAGGTAAAAGAGCTGATTTCTTTGGGGCAATGCCCCGCAAAAGGCCCTTTTAAGGGCTATTAGCAGTTTAGTTTAGGTTAGGGTATTTTTATTTTGGGGGGGCTTTTTTATTTTGATAGGGCTATTAGATTAGGTGTAATTAGTTAAAATATTTGATAATTTCTTTTTTATTTTGTGTAATTTAGTGGGGTTTTTTGTTTGTAATTTAGTTAATTGTATTTAATAAATATAATTTATTTAATTGTAGTGTAACGTTAGGTTTAAGTGTAACTCATGTTAGGTTTTATTTTCAGGTAAATTTGTATTTATTTAGCTAGGTAGTTATTAAATAGTTAATAACTATTTACTAACTAGTCTACCTAGTTAAAATAAATACAAACTTACCTGTAAAATAAAAATAAACCCTAAGCTAGATACAATGTAACTATTAGTTATATTGTAGCTAGCTTAGGGTTTATTTTACAGGTAAGTATTTAGTTTTAAATAGGAATTATTTAGTTATTAATAGTAGGTTTTGTTTAGATTTATTTTAATTATATTAAAGTTAGAGGTGTTAGGGTTAGGGTTAGACTTAGGGTTAGGTTTAGGGGTTAATAACTTTAGTATAGTGCCGGCAATTTGGGGGGCAGAAGATTAGGGGTTAATAACAGTAATGTAGGTTGCGACGATGTTAGGGACAGCAGATTCGGGGTTAATAATATTTAACTAGTGTTTGCGATGCGGGAGTACGGCGGTTTAGGGGTTAATATGTTTATTATAGTGGCGGCGATGTCCGGAGCAGCAGATTAGGGGTAATAATTTTATTATTTGCGATGCAGGAGGGCCTCGGTTTAGGGGTTAATAGGTAGTTATGGGTGTTAGTGTACTTTTTAGCACTTTAGTTATGACTTTTATGTTACGGCGTTGTAGCATAAAACCCATAACTACTGACTTTCAGTTTACGGTATGGATCTTGATGGTATAGGGTGTACCGCTCACTTTTTGGCCTCCCAGGCAAACTCGTAATACCGGGGCAAAGGAAGTCCCATTGAAAACGGACTTTTGGAAAGCTGCGGTAGTTACGTTGTGTTACGGCCAAAAAAGTGTGTGGTGCAGCTAAACCTGCAAGACTCGTAATACCAGCGGTAGTGAAAAAGAGCCTTAACACGGTTTTTTTTTTTTCACTCATACCGCAAAACTCGTAATCTAGCCGAATGTTCTGTGGATTGATGTTGGTGTTGAATAGTGGCAATTGAATACATTTGTGAAAAAAATGGTTAATAAACTCACTGGCACACAAAAGCTGGAATCTTCAATACAAGTTCTCCACTGTGTGTTTCAGTATGTTAAAAAAATTAACAAAACTCCTGAAAAAATAAAACACAAATAAGAAAACTAACATTTTCCCCAAAGGTCTAAGGTAGACCAAGGGGCCTATTTAACAAAGGTCTTTTGGACCTGATCCGACAGACCTCGCTGAATGCCGAGAGCAATACGCTCTCCGTATTCAGCATTGCACCAGCAGCTCACAAGACACCGCCCCCTGCAGATTTGCGGCCGCTAGCAGGGGGGTGTCAATCAACCCGATCGTACTCGATTGGGTTGAATTGCGGCTATGTCTGTCCGCCTGCTCAGAGCGCTGATTAGACCGCTGCTTCATAACTGGTGTTTCTGGCGAGCCTGGGCCTTCAAGCTCCATCCAGAGCTTGATAAATGGGCCCCCATATGTGTTCTGGAAAGCTTCATTTTTAGGTAGTCTTCACATGGAGTCATACATGAACATACCATAAAGTTTGTTCATACCAAAGTAGCATATCTGGTTGTCTAGCAATCCTGGGTTCAGAGGTTGACTTCAATTAGAGTAGGAGATATTTACATCAATGTGTTTTTCTCAAGTGCTTCTTCCTAAATTAGATTTGAATATATAAGCAATTAAGCTTTGCCTGTAGTATACATTCTACTGCACATACATTATTTTTATAAACAAATATGAGTCCTTTAAATTTCAGCTTCAACTGCTCTTTAGTTGCTATATACATTTAAGATTCTGTCAAACATCTAGGGCCGCCATCAGGGGATGAAAGGGGTGACTCCTGTCAGGGGTCCACTGGGCCAGGGGGCCCCATGAGGCAAGCACAACAATTTTTTTAAAATTTTTTGGCAGCCATCAGAGGGCACTACAGCAGAGTGCTATTGAGTGCGGGAAATGTCATTACAAGGAAAGCATTAGCATTTGAGAAGATTTCTGAGTGTGAGACAGACTTGGCACTTTAGTTTGTACAGTGTGTGCCTGTGTCATACAGGAGATCACTTGCATTTGCAGAGGAGGTAGGACTTACTTAGTAAATGTTTTTTATTTCTTTGTGCAATTTCGGAATGTAACTTCAGTGTAGTAGTTGTATGGTGGGGCCAGGGGTCCATAAAACACATTTTTTTTAGCAATATGCAGCAGTGTATTTATGATTATTTGACAATGCTGTAGAAATTCTATATTTAAAACCATGCAGAAATATTTCCTCCTCAATACACAAATGGTAGGTGCCCCTTTGGCAGATATCATTCTTTTTTATTTATATTTTAATCAAATTCCAATTTACTGCCCCTTTTATTTAAATATGTTTTTTTTATTTCTTTTTAAAATTAGAAATAACAATTGGGGACTCGCAGGACCCCTACACAGATAGACACACAGTGAAGGATCGGACACAGTGGTCCAATAACAATTATAAGCAGTACATTGATATTTAAGATCAAACCATTAAAACATGAGAGAACAAGTATATGCTAAATAATTAAGTCTTTTAAGAATGGTACAGGGACGGGAAGGGCCAGATAATACTCGCCGGATCCTCAATATATACTTCGAAGCCAAGCAGCGTAATCTCTCCTGTACGACCTTAGCCTTAGATGCCGAAAAGGCTTTTGATAGGGTCAACTGGACATACCTATTTGAGGTCCTTGATAAGTTTGGCTTCCCTCAGGGATTTTGCTCCTGTGTTAGAGCTCTTTACTCGGCCCCCTCGGCCTCGGTTAGAGGTCTGGGATTCCGCTCCCCGACCTTTCCGATCACCAATGGGACGCGCCAAGGCTGTCCCCTCTCCCCACTGCTCTTCGCCCTAGTCATGGAACCGCTGGCTGAGGCGATCAGAGGTAGTCCTGATGTCCGGGGAGTGGAACTAGAGGGCACCTTGCAAAAAACCGCCTTATTCGCGGATGACCTAACCATATTCCTAAGCGATCCTCTCCACTCCCTCCCCGCCCTTTTTAAGTTGCTGGATAGGTTTGGACAGATTAGTTACTACAAGCTCAACATCAACAAGACGGAGGCATATTCCATTAACGTGTCAGGCACTGATCTTACAAAACTTCAGCAACGGTATCCATTCAATTGGTCCCAGCAGAGGATCAAACATCTCGGAGTTTATCTCTCTTGGAACATCCCCACTATAATAGAGTCTAATTTTTATCCTCTCCTCCAGCAGTTCCAATCTTGTACTGATAGGTGGAGTGTTCCGTGTATCTCCTGGTTGGGACGTATTGCTGCATTCAAGATGCTCCTGCTTCCCAAGCTCACATACCTGTTCCGGTCACTCCCTATCCCTGTTCCTAAATTTTTGATTGGCAAATTTCAGCAAATTTGCAATAAGTATATATGGAAAAATAAGTGCCCTAGAGTTGCTACTAGAATACTCCAGCAACCACTCTTGTGTGGGGGCGCGGGCGCCCCTAACATAACATATTACCATGAAGCTTCAAGGCTCTCTCAAGTCCTAGCATGGAAGATCACTGACGGCAAAAACAAATGGCAAATACTAGAGCAAGCAATGCTCCCTAGTCCTCTTACCCTACACGACCTGATTTGGTTGCCCAAGCATGTCAGGTCGCTTTATAAAATCCAGAACACAATAATCTCTCATGCCCTCCGGCTATGGGATAGATTGCGCTCACTCCCTCAGATAGCCCCACATCCTTCTCCCGTTCACTCTTTAACGGGCCTGCTAGCGGCCCTTAGAGACTCCCACCCCCATCTGTGGCAGGAGCACGGAATCTACTGTATGGCAGATTTGTTTCCCAATGGCCAATTCATCACGACCACACAATTTACCAATAACTATAACCCGCCCCAACTTCTTCTATTTGAGTTCTGGAGGCTTAGAAGCCTATTAAAGTCCTGGGGATTTTTAAACCAAACTCCCAGAGCACCCACTATGTGGGAAAAAAGATGGAGCAGCAACGTGAGGATACCTAGGTCGCTATCGGTTTCCTACAAAGACTTGATGAATTCCCCCCTTTTCTACAGGTCAGCTTACACATTAGCCTGGGAAAAGGCTTTTCATTTCCGAACGGAACAGGACGAATGGGTCCAAGCGGTGGCCCTAACCAAACAAGCACTTCACTGCGTTACACTGCTAGAGTTATATCTTAAAATCTGTACACAGTGGCATCTCACCCCACTGAGATTATACAAAATTTCTCAGATTAACTCTCCATTATGCTGGAGGCAGTGTGGGATGGTGGGTTCGCCGGCCCATATTTGGTGGGAATGTCCGCAATTGGCCACCTTTTGGCAAGTTGTCTCACACAAATGTAGAAACCTAATTTCCTGCTTACACAACTCCCCGCAAACGGCTCTATTGCACTTAAACTTAGACACAGCCTCATTCCCAAAGGCCTTACTCTCAGTTTATATACTTATCTCAGCCAAACTAGCTATAGCAAGACTTTGGAGACAGCAAACACCACCTACATGGGGAGAAGTAGTCAAAAAACCATGTCCTATCTGGAAATAATGGAGAGTCCGATCTTTACTCAACGCAACAAAGTCCTTTTACATTCGGAAATCTGGGAAATATGGAAGCACATAAACTGACCCTGTTGCAGGGCAGTTAATGGGAGCAATAGCTGTAGGCACCATGCACCAACTAATTCCTCCCCCTCCCCCCCCTCCCCTGCCCACCCAACCCCCTCCACCCTCTTCACCCCTTTTTTTTTTTTTTTTTCTCTCTTCTTCTTCCCTCTTCTCTCCCTTTTCTAGCTACTCTGCGGTTGGTCTTTCTGGATACATTTAACTATAAAGGTATATTTCTCAAATGCTTTTGGCTCAGTGGGTCCATAGGTGACTAACTGGCCATCCAATGTGAGTACTGTTAAAATAAGGTAAAGAAATAGAAGAATAGACTATTCAGTTTTATGATGGATATTAATATTCGCATTATTCTCAACAATTTAGACTGTTCATTTGTCCATTCTCATACGTCAGTACTTTTATACTCTATTCTGTTCTAAAATTGAAAAAAAAAAAAAAAGAGGTTCAGTTTATTTCTTATTTGATCGGATTACTCTGTGATGAAACAGAAAAGACTTTATGTGTTCCATATGTACATATTGTGTTATATTCATGCATATCTTGATGTATCACAGCTGTATTGTAATGTGTAGTTAACCTCAATAAAAATTATTTAAAAAAAAAAAAAGAATGGTACAGGGAAGGGGGGGAGCATAGAAAGAGGAATAGGGGGGGTGAGAAGCAGTTCCTGACTGTCTCTTCTAATGGGACTGTTCGTAAGGCAAGGGTAATCAGGCAACGTATCAGGTAGTGGGTGAGGCATATTGTGTCATGGTAGATGGGCGCCAAAGGGTCTCATACTTATCTTTGCAATCAGCCCACGCCATTTCAAACAAGTCAGATATATTCAGGTCATGATATATGGCCTTTTCCATAGTGTAGAGAAAGGCCTTTGTACCAAAAATCTCCCCCCATTTAGGGGGTAGTTCCTTTTTCTATGCCCTAGCTATGTTTGTTTTGATGGAGGACAGTAGATATACACTCATGTTTAGTCAAGGTGTGTAAGTCCAAGTGGAGGAGGGCAGTGGCCGGGCTACTAGGTATCCTAATTCCGATGTCAGTTAGGGCGTGAAAACCACTATCCCAAAGGGGTTTCATTTTTGGGCATTTCCACCAAATGTGTAACATGTCACCAGGAAGACCACAACCTCTCCAGCATAGGGGGGAAGTTCCCGGGAACATTTTAGATAACCACGTGGGGACGAGATACCAGTGAGATATGACTTTATAATATGTCTCAAACATTGTTATGCAGTGTAATGTTTTCTTGGTCAGTAAAATGGACCTTTGCCCAGGTGTTAACTGGAATGTGAGTGTGTAGGAAAATATCCCACCTAAGTAGGTGTGGAGCTGGCTCGGGCGGCGAAATTCCCTCCAACAAGTTATAGTGTGTTGTCAGTGCTTTAACTAATCTGAGGCCCCCACGCCAGATGGACTCCCATGGAGTGAGAGGGCAGGAGGAAGAGGGGAAAAAGCCCCAACTTATCAGAAAACTTTTGACTCTAAGAACTTCAAAATGAAGGATAGGAGGAATATTTGCACGGGACTCCAAGTGGGATAATTCAATAAAAACATAATTTATGTAAGAACTTACCTGATAAATTCATTTCTTTCATATTAGCAAGAGTCCATGAGCTAGTGACGTATGGGATATACATTCCTACCAGGAGGGGCAAAGTTTCCCAAACCTTAAAATGCCTATAATTACACCCCTCACCACACCCACAATTCAGTTTAATGAATAGCCAAGAAGTGGGGTGATAAGAAGGAGCGAAAGCATAAAAAAATAAGGAATTGGAATAATTGTGCTTTATACAAAAAATCATAACCACCACAAAAAGGGTGGGCCTCATGGACTCTTGCTAATATGAAAGAAATGAATTTATCAGGTACGTTCTTACATAAATTATGTTTCTTTCATGTAATTAGCAAGAGTCCATGAGCTAGTGACGTATGGGATATACATTCCTACCAGGAGGGGCAAAGTTTCCCAAACCTCAAAATGCCTATAAATACACCCCTCACCACACCCACAAATCAGTTTTACAAACTTTGCCTCCCGTGGAGGTGGTAAAGTAAGTTTGTGCTAGATTCTTCGTTGATATGCGCTTCGCAGCAGGCTGGAGCCCGGTTTTCCTCTCAGTGTGCAGTGAATGTCAGAGGGATGTGAAGAGAGTATTGCCTATTTGAATTCAATGATCTCCTTCTACGGGATCTATTTCATAGGTTCTCTGTTATCGGTCGTAGAGATTCATCTCTTACCTCCCTTTTCAGATCGACGATATACTCTTATATATACCATTACCTCTACTGATTCTCGTTTCAGTACTGGTTTGGCTTTCTACTACATGTAGATGAGTGTCCTGGGGTAAGTAAGTCTTATTTTTTGTGACACTCTAAGCTATGGTTGGGCACTTTTATATAAAGTTCTAAATATATGTGTTTAAACATTTATTTCCCTTGATTCAAGATGTTCGATATTCCTTATTTCAGACAGTCAGTTTCATTATTTGGGATAATGCATATGAATAATACATTTTTCTTACCTTAAAATTTGACTTTTTTTCCTGTGGGCTGTTAGGCTTGCGGGGGCTGAAAATGCTTCATTTTATTCCGTCATTCTTGGCGCAGACTTTTTTGGCGCAAAAATTTTCTTTGTCATTTCCGGCGTCATACTTGTTGCCGGAAGTTGCGTCATTTTTTTGACGTTTTTTGCGCCAAAAATGTCGGCGTTGCCGGATCTGGCGTCATTTTTGGCGCCAAAAGCATTTAGGCGCCAAATAATGTGGGCGTCTTTTTTGGCGCTAAAAAATATGGGCGTCATTATTGTCTCCACATTATTTAAGTCTCGTTGTTTATTTGCTTCTGGTTGCTAGAAGCTTGTTCATTGGCATTTTTTCCCATTCCTGAAACTGTCATTTAAGGAATTTGATAAATTTTGCTTTATATGTTGTTTTTTCTATTACATATTGCAAGATGTCTCAGATTGACCCTGAATCAGAAGCTACTTCTGGAAAATCGCTGCCTGATGCTGGATCTACCAAAGTTAAGTGTATTTGTTGTAAACTTGTGGTAACTGTCCCTCCGGCTGTTGTTTGTAATGAATGTCATGATAAACTTGCTAATGCAGATAATATTTCCTTTAGTAATGTTCCATTACCTGTTGCTGTTCCATCAACATCTAATACTCAGGGTGTTCCTGTTAACATAAGAGATTTTGTTTCTAAATCTATTAGGAAGGCTATGTCTGTTATTCCTCCTTCCAGTAAACGTAAAAGGTCTTTTAAAACTTCTCATTTTCCAGATGAATTTTTAAATGAACATCATCATTCTGATTCTGTTTCTGATGATGATTTTTCTGGTTCAGAGGATTCTGTTTCAGAGATTGACACTGATAAATCTTCATATTTATTTAAAATGGAATTTATTCGTTCTTTACTTAAAGAAGTCTTAATTGCATTAGAAATAGAGGAATCTGGTCCTCTTGATACTAAATCTAAACGTTTAAATACGGTTTTTAAACCTCCTGTAGTTATTCCGGAGGTTTTTCCCGTCCCTGATGCTATTTCTGAAGTAATTTCCAGAGAATGGAATAATCTGGGTAATTCATTTACTCCTTCTAAAAGGTTTAAGAACTTGTATCCTGTGCCATCTGACAGATTAGAGTTTTGGGACAAAATCCCTAAGGCTGATGGGGCTATCTCTACTCTTGCTAAACGTACTACTATTCCTACGGCAGATAGTACTTCCTTTAAGGATCCTTTAGATAGGAAAATTGAATCCTTTCTAAGAAAAGCTTATTTATGTTCAGGTAATCTTCTTAGGCCTGCTATATCTTTGGTGGATGTTGCTGCAGCTTCAACTTTCTGGTTGGAGGCTTTAGCACAACAAGTAACAGATCATAATACTCATAGCATTGTTAATCTTCTTCAACATGCTAATAACTTTATTTGTGATGCCATCTTTGATATCATTAGGGTTGATGTCAGGTATATGTCTTTAGCTATTTTAGCTAGAAGAGCTTTATGGCTTAAAACTTGGAATGCTGATATGTCTTCTAAGTCAACTTTGCTTTCCCTTTCTTTCCAAGGTAATAAATTGTTTGGTTCACAGTTGGATTCTATTATTTCAACTGTTACTGGGGGGAAAGGAACTTTTTTACCACAGGATAAAAAATCTAAAGGTAAATATAGGGCTGCTAATCGTTTTCGTTCCTTTCGTCACAATAAGGAACAAAAGCCTGATCCTTCCCCTACAGGAACGGTATCAGTTTGGAAACCATCTCCAGTCTGGAATAAATCCAAGCCTTTTAGAAAGCCAAAGCCAGCTCCCAAGTCCACATGAAGGTGCGGCCCTCATTCCAGCCCAGCTGGTAGGGGGCAGATTACGATTTTTCAAAGGAATTTGGATCAATTCGATTCACAGTCTTTGGATTCAGAACATTGTTTCACAAGGGTACAGAATAGGTTTCAAGATAAGGCCTCCTGCAAGAAGATTTTTTCTTTCTCGCATTCCAATAAATCCAGTGAAGGCTCAAGCGTTTCTGAAATGTGTTTCAGATCTAGAGTTGGCTGGAGTAATTGTGCCAGTTCCAGTTCTGGAACAGGGTCTGGGGTTTTACTCAAATCTATTCATTGTACCAAAGAAGGAGGATTCCTTCAGACCAGTTCTGGATTTAAAAATATTGAATCGTTATGTAAGAATACCAACATTCAAAATGGTAACTATAAGGACTATTCTGCCTTTTGTTCAGCAAGGGCATTATATGTCCACAATAGATTTACAAGATGCATATCTGCATATTCCGATTCATCCAGATCATTTTCAGTTTCTGAGATTCTCTTTTCTAGACAAGCATTACCAGTTTGTGGCTCTGCAGTTTGGCCTAGCAACAGCTCCAAGGATTTTTACAAAGGTTCTCGGTGCTCTACTATCTGTAATCAGAGAACAGGGTATTGTGGTATTTCCTTATTTGGACGATATCTTGGTACTTGCTCAGTCTTCACATTTAGCAGAATCTCATTCGAATCGACTTGTATCGTTTCTTCAAGAACATGGTTGGAGGATCAATTTACCAAAGAGTTCGTTGATTCCTCAGACAAGGGTAACCTTTTTAGGTTTCCAGATAGATTCAGTGTCCATGACTCTGTCGTTGACGGACAAGAGACGTCTGAAATTGGTTTCAGCTTGTCGAAACCTTCAGTCTCAATCATTCCCTTCGGTAGCCTTATGCATGGAAATTCTAGGTCTTATGATTGCTGCATCGGACGCGATTTCCTTTGCTCGTTTTCACATGCGACCTCTTCAGCTCTGTATGCTGAACCAGTGGTGCAGGGATTATACAAAGATATCACAATTAATATCTTTAAAACCGAATGTACGACACTCTCTGATGTGGTGGACAGACCACCATTGTTTAGTTCAGGGGGCTTCTTTTGTTCTTCCGACCTGGACTGTGATCTCAACAGATTAAAGTCTGACAGGTTGGGGAGCTGTATGGGGGTCTCTGACAGCACAGGGGGTTTGGGAATCTCAGGAGGCGAGATTACCAATCAACATTTTGGAACTCCGTGCGATTTTCAGAGGTCTTCAGTCGTGGCCTCTTCTTAAAGAGAGAGTCGTTCATTTGCTTTCAGACGGACAATGTCACAACTGTGGCATATGTCAATCATCAAGGAGGGACTCACAGTCCTCTGGCTATGAAAGAAGTATCTCAAATACTTGCATGGGCGGAATCCAGCTCCTGTCTAATTTCTGCGGTTCACATCCCAGGTATAGACAATTGGGAAGCGGATTATCTCAGTCGCCAAACATTACATCCGGGCGAATGGTCTCTTCACCCAGAGGTATTTCTTCAGATTGTTCAAATCTGGGGACTTCCAGAAATAGATCTGATGGCTTCTCATCTAAACAAGAAGCTTCCCAGGTATCTGTCCAGATCCAGGGATCCTCAGGCGGAAGCAGTGGATGCATTGTCACTTCCTTGGAAGTATCATCCTGCCTATATCTTTCCGCCTCTAGTTCTTCTTCCAAGAGTGATTTCCAAGATTCTAAAGGAACGTTCGTTTGTTCTGCTTGTGGCTCCAGCATGGCCTCACAGGTTTTGGTATGCGGATCTTGTTCGGATGGCTACTTGCCAACCGTGGACTCTTCCGTTAAGACCAGACCTATCGCAAGGTCCTTTTTTCCATCAGGATCTCAAATCCTTAAATTTGAAGGTATGGAGATTGAACGCTTAATTCTCAGTCATAGAGGTTTCTCTGACTCCGTAATTAATACTATGTTACAGGCTCGTAAATCTGTGTCTAGGAAGATATATTATCGAGTCTGGAAGACCTACATTTCTTGGTGTTCTTCTCATCATATTTCTTGGCATTCTTTTAGAATTCCTAGAATTTTACAGTTTCTTCAGGATGGTCTGGATAAAGGTTTGTCTGCAAGTTCCTTGAAAGGACAAATTTCTGCTCTTTCTGTGCTGTTTCACAGAAAGATTGCTAATCTTCCTGATATTCATTGTTTTGTACAGGCTTTGGTTCGTATAAAACCTGTCATTAAGTCAATTTGTCCTCCTTGGAGTTTGAATTTGGTTCTGGGGGCTCTTCAAGCTCCTCCGTTTGAACCTAGGCATTCGCTGGATATTAAATTACTTTCTTGGAAAGTTTTGTTTCTTTTGGCCATCTCTTCTGCTAGAAGAGTTTCTGAAATATCTGCTCTTTCTTGTGAGTCTCCTTTTCTGATTTTTCATCAGGATAAGGCGGTTTTGCGAACTTCATTTAAATTTTTACCTAAGGTTGTGAATTCTAACAACATTAGTAGAGAAATTGTGGTTCCTTCATTGTGTCCTAATCCTAAGAACTCTAAGGAAAGATTGTTGCATTCTTTGGATGTAGTTAGAGCTTTGAAATATTATGTTGAAGCTACTAAAAATTTCCGAAAGACTTCTAGTCTATTTGTTATCTTTTCCGGTTCCAGGAAAGGCCAGAAGGCTTCTGCCATTTCTTTGGCATCTTGGTTAAAGTCTTTGATTCATCATGCTTATGTTGAGTCGGGTAAAACTCCGCCTCAAAGGATTACAGCTCATTCTACTAGGTCAGTTTCTACTTCCTGGGCATTTAGGAATGAAGCTTCGGTTGATCAGATTTGCAAAGCAGCAACTTGGTCTTCTTTGCATACTTTTACTAAATTCTACCATTTTGATGTGTTTTCTTCTTCTGAAGCAGTTTTTGGTAGAAAAGTACTTCAGGCAGCTGTTTCAGTTTGATTCTTCTGCTTATATTTTCAGTTTTTTTCATTATAAGATTGAAACTTTATTTTAGGGTGTGCCCTCTCTAGTGACTCTTGCGTGGAAGTTCCACATCTTGGGTATTCATTATCCCATACGTCACTAGCTCATGGACTCTTGCTAATTACATGAAAGAAAACATAATTTATGTAAGAACTTACCTGATAAATTCATTTCTTTCATATTAGCAAGAGTCCATGAGGCCCACCCTTTTTGTGGTGGTTATGATTTTTTTTGTATAAAGCACAATTATTCCAATTCCTTATTTTTTATGCTTTCGCACTTTTTTTCTTATCACCCCACTTCTTGGCTATTCGTTAAACTGATTTGTGGGTGTGGTGAGGGGTGTATTTATAGGCATTTTGAGGTTTGGGAAACTTTGCCCCTCCTGGTAGGAATGTATATCCCATACGTCACTAGCTCATGGACTCTTGCTAATATGAAAGAAATGAATTTATCAGGTAAGTTCTTACATAAATTATGTTTTTCTTTCATGTAATTAGCAAGAGTCCATGAGCTAGTGACGTATGGGATAGTAGATACCCAAGATGTGGAACTTCCACGCAAGAGTCGCTAGAGAGGGAGGGAAAAATAAAGACAGCCAATTCCGCTGAAAAATAAATCCACTACCCAAATCAAAAAAGTTTCAATTTTTATAATGAAAAAAATTATAAGCAGAAGAATCAAACTAAAACAGCTGCCTAAAGTACCATTCTACCAAAACTGCTTCTAAAGAAGAGAAAACAATTCATTGCTTTGCAAATCTGATCAACAGAAGCTTCATTCTTAAAAGCCCAGGAAGTAGAAACTTACCTAGTAGAATGAGCCGTAATCCACTGAGGCAGGAATCAACCCGACTCTGAATAAGCATGATGAATCAAAAGGTTTAACCAAGATGCCAAAGAAATGGCAGAAGCCTTCTGACCTTCCTAAAACCAGAAAAGATAACAAATAGACTAGAAGTCTGTGTGAAATCTGAATAGCTTCAACATAGGATTTCAAAACTCTTACCATATCCAAAGAATGTAAGGCCTAGATTTGGAGTTCGGCGGTAAAAGGGCTGTTAACGCTCCGCGGGTTTTTTTCTGGCCGCACCATAAATTTAACTCTGGTATCGAGAGTTCAAACAAATGCTGCGTTAGGCTCCAAAAAAGGAGCGTAGAGCATTTTTACCGCAAATGCAACTCTCGATACCAGAGCTGCTTACGGACGCGGCCGGCATCAAAAACGTGCTCGTGCACGATTCTCCCATAGGAAACAATGGGGCTGTTTGAGCTGAAAAAAAACCTAACACCTGCAAAAAAGCAGCGTTCAGCTCCTAACGCAGCCCCATTGTTTCCTATGGGGAAACACTTCCTACGTCTGCACCTAACACTCTAACATGTACCCCGAGTCTAAACACCCCTAGCCTTACACTTATTAACCCCTAATCTGCCGCCCACGCTATCGCTGACCCCTGCATATTTTTTTAAACCCCTAATCTGCCGCTCCGTAAACCGCCGCAACCTACGTTATCCCTATGTACCCCTAATCTGCTGCCCTAACATCGCCGACCCCTATATTATATTTATTAACCCCTAATCTGCCCCCCTCAACGTCGCCGACACCTGCCTACACTTATTAACCCCTAATCTGCCGAGCGGACCTGAGCGCTACTATAATAAAGTTATTAACCCCTAATCCGCCTCACTAACCCTATCATAAATAGTATTAACCCCTAATCTGCCCTCCCTAACATCGCCGACACCTAACTTCAATTATTAACCCCTAATCTGCCGACCGGAGCTCACCGCTATTCTAATAAATGTATTAACCCCTAAAGCTAAGTCTAACCCTAACACTAACACCCCCCTAAGTTAAATATAATTTTTATCTAACGAAATAAATTAACTCTTATTAAATAACTTATTCCTATTTAAAGCTAAATACTTACCTGTAAAATAAATCCTAATATAGCTACAATATAAATTATAATTATATTATAGCTATTTTAGGATTAATATTTATTTTACAGGTAACTTTGTATTTATTTTAACCAGGTACAATAGCTATTAAATAGTTAAGAACTATTTAATAGTTACCTAGTTAAAATAATAACAAATTTACCTGTAAAATAAATCCTAACCTAAGTTATAATTAAACCTAACACTACCCTATCAATAAAATAATTAAATAAACTACCTACAATTACCTACAATTAACCTAACACTACACTATCAATAAATTAATTAAACACAATTCCTACAAATAAATACAATTAAATAAACTAGCTAAAGTACAAAAAATAAAAAAGAACTAAGTTACAGAAAATAAAAAAATATTTACAAACATAAGAAAAATATTACAACAATTTTAAACTAATTACACCTACTCTAAGCCCCCTAATAAAATAACAAAGCCCCCCAAAATAATAAATTCCCTACCCTATTCTAAATTAAAAAAGTTACAAGCTCTTTTACCTTACCAGCCCTGAACAGGGCCCTTTGCGGGGCATGCCCCAAGAATTTCAGCTCTTTTGCCTGTAAAAAAAAACATACAATACCCCCCCCCCAACATTACAACCCACCACCCACATACCCCTAATCTAACCCAAACCCCCCTTAAATAAACCTAACACTAAGCCCCTGAAGATCTTCCTACCTTGTCTTCACCATCCAGGTATCACCGATCCGTCCTGGCTCCAAGATCTTCATCCAACCCAAGCGGGGGTTGGCGATCCATAATCCGGTCCAGAAGAGGCTCCAAAGTCTTCCTCCTATCCGGCAAGAAGAGGACATCCGGACCGGCAAACATCTTCTCCAAGCGGCATCTTCGATCTTCTTCCATCCGGTGCGGAGCGGGTCCATCTTGAAGCAGGCGACGCGGATCCATCCTCTTCTTCCGATGTCTCCCGACTAATGACGGTTCCTTTAAGGGACGTCATCCAAGATGGCGTCCCTCGAATTCCGATTGGCTGATAGGATTCTATCAGCCAATCGGAATTAAGGTAGGAATTTTCTGATTGGCTGATGGAATCAGCCAATCAGAATCAAGTTCAATCCGATTGGCTGATCCAATCAGCCAATCAGATTGAGCTCGCATTCTATTGGCTGTTCCGATCAGCCAATAGAATGCGAGCTCAATCTGATTGGCTGATTGGATCAGCCAATCGGATTGAACTTGATTCTGATTGGCTGATTCCATCAGCCAATCAGAAAATTCCTACCTTAATTCCGATTGGCTGATAGAATCCTATCAGCCAATCGGAATTCGAGGGACGCCATCTTGGATGACGTCCCTTAAAGGAACCGTCATTAGTCGGGAGACATCGGAAGAAGAGGATGGATCCGCGTCGCCTGCTTCAAGATGGACCCGCTCCGCACCGGATGGAAGAAGATCGAAGATGCCGCTTGGAGAAGATGTTTGCCGGTCCGGATGTCCTCTTCTTGCCGGATAGGAGGAAGACTTTGGAGCCTCTTCTGGACCGGATTATGGATCGCCAACCCCCGCTTGGGTTGGATGAAGATGTTGGAGCCAGGACGGATCGGTGATACCTGGTGAGGTGAAGACAAGGTAGGATGATCTTCAGGGGCTTAGTGTTAGGTTTATTTAAGGGGGGTTTGGGTTAGATTAGGGGTATGTTGGTGGTGGGTTGTAATGTTGGGGGGGGGTATTGTATGTTTTTTTTTACAGGCAAAAGAGCTGAAATCCTTGGGGCATGCCCCGCAAAGGGCCCTGTTCAGGGCTGGTAAGGTAAAAGAGCTTGTAACTATTTTAATTTAGAATAGGGTAGGGAATTTTTTATTTTGGGGGGCTTTGTTATTTTATTAGGGGGCTTAGAGTAGGTGTAATTAGTTTAAAATTGTTGTAATATTTTTCTTATGTTTGTAAATATTTTTTTATTTTCTGTAACTTAGTTCTTTTTTATTTTTTGTACTTTAGCTAGTTTATTTAATTGTATTTATTTGTAGGAATTGTGTTTAATTAATTTATTGATAGTGTAGTGTTAGGTTAATTGTAGGTAATTGTAGGTAGTTTATTTAATTATTTTATTGATAGGGTAGTGTTAGGTTTAATTATAACTTAGGTTAGGATTTATTTTACAGGTAAATTTGTTATTATTTTAACTAGGTAACTATTAAATAGTTCTTAACTATTTAATAGCTATTGTACCTGGTTAAAATAATTACAAAGTTGCCTGTAAAATAAATATTAATCCTAAAATAGCTATAATATAATTATAATTTATATTGTAGCTATATTAGGATTTATTTTACAGGTAAGTATTTAGCTTTAAATAGGAATAAGTTATTTAATAAGAGTTAATTAATTTCGTTAGATTTAAATTATATTTAACTTAGGGGGGTGTTAGTGTTAGGGTTAGACTTAGCTTTAGGGGTTAATACATTTATTAGAATAGCGGTGAGCTCCGGTCGGCAGATTAGGGGTTAATAATTGAAGGTAGGTGTCGGCGATGTTAGGGAGGGCAGATTAGGGGTTAATACTATTTATGATAGGGTTAGTGAGGCGGATTAGGGGTTAATACATTTATTATAGTAGCGCTCAGGTCCGCTCGGCAGATTAGGGGTTAATAAGTGTAGGCAGGTGTCGGCGACGTTGAGGGGGGCAGATTAGGGGTTAATAAATATAATATAGGGGTCGGCGATGTTAGGGGCAGCAGATTAGGGGTACATAGGGATAACGTAGGTGGCGGCGATTTGCGGTCGGAAGATTAGGGGTTAATTATTGTAAGTAGCTGGCGGCGACATTGTGGGGGGCAGGTTAGGGGTTAATAAATATAATACAGGGGTCGGCGGGGTTAGGGGCAGCAGATTAGGGGTACATAAATATAACGTAGGTGGCGGTCGGCAGATTAGGGGTTAAAAATTTTAATCGAGTGGCGGCGGTGTGGGGGGACCTCGGTTTAGGGGTACATAGGTAGTTTATGGGTGTTAGTGTACTTTAGGGTACAGTAGTTAAGAGCTTTAGAAACCGGCGTTAGCCAGAAAGCTCTTAACTCCTGCTATTTTCAGGCGGCTGGAATCTTGTCGTTAGAGCTCTAACGCTCACTGCAGAAACGACTCTAAATACCAGCGTTAGAAAGATCCCATTGAAAAGATAGGCTACGCAAATGGCGTAGGGGGATCTGCGGTATGGAAAAGTCGCGGCTGAAAAGTGAGCGTTAGACCCTTTAATCACTGACTCCAAATACCAGCGGGCGCCCAAAACCAGCGTTAGGAGCCTCTAACGCTGGTTTTGACGGCTACCGCCGAACTCTAAATCTAGGCCTAAGAATCTTACCAAAGAAGTCTTAGGAAAAGACAATAATTCCTCCCTAATGTTGTTAGAAATCACAACTTTAGGTAAGAATTGAAATGAGGATAGCAAAAACGACCTTATCCTGATGAAAAAATCAGAAAAAGGAGACTCACAAGAAAGAACAGATAATTCAAAAACTGTTCTAGCTGAAGAGATGTCTAAAAAGAACAATACTTTCCATGAAAGTAAATAATGTCTAGAGAAAGCATATGCTCAAATAGAAGAGCCTGTAAAGCCTTCAGAACCAAATTAAAACTCCAAGGAGGAGAAATTGGCTTAATGACAGGTATGATAAGAACCAAAGCCTGAACAAAATAACGAATAACAGGAAGGAACACTGCCTTATCCTGATGAAAAATCAGAAAAGGAGATCCACAAGAAAGAACAGAAAACTCAGAAACTCTTCTAGCAGAAGAGATAGCCAAAAGGAACAATACTTTCCAAGAAAGTAATTTTAATGTCCAGAGAACGCAAAGGTTCAAACGGAGGAGCCTGTAAAGCCCTCGGTACCAAATTGAGACTCCAAGGAGGAGAGATTGACTTATTGACAGGCTTGATACAAACCAAAGCCTGTAGAAAACAATGAATATCAGAATGAATATCAATCTTTCTGTGAAAAAGAACAGAAAGAGTAGAGATTTGTCCTTTCAAAGAACTTGCAGACAAAACCTTATCTAAACCAACCTGAAAAATTGTAAAATTCTAGGAATTCTAAAAGAATGCCAAAATAATTTATGAGAAGAACACCAAGAAATGTAAGTCTTCCAAACTCGATAATAAATCTTTCTAGAGACAGATTTACAAACCTGTAACATAGTATTAATCACTGAGTCAGAGAAACCTCTATGACTAAGAATCAAACGTTCAACCTCCATATCTTCAAATTGAATGATTTGAGATCCTAATGGAAAAAATGGGCCTTGAGATAGAAGGTCTGGTCTTAACGGAAGTGCCCAAGGTTGGCAATTGGCCATCCGAATGAGATCCGCATACCAAAACCTGTGAGGCCATGCTGGAACCACCAGCAGTACAAACAAATGCTCCATTAGAATTTTGGAAGAACTAGAGGTGGAAGATATAGGCAGAATGATAATTCCAAGGAAGTGTCAATGCATACGCTACTTCCGCCTGAGGATCCCCTCGACCTGAAATAGGCCCCTGGGGAGTTCCTTGTTAAGACGAGATGCCAACAGATCTATTTCTGGAAGCCCTCACATCTGAAAAATTGAAAAACATATCTGGGTAAAGAGACCATTCTCCCGGATGTAAAGTTTGATTAACAGAGATAATCCGCTTCCCAAATGTCTATACCTGGAAAAAGGACCACAGAATTTAGATAGGAGCTGGATTTAGCCCAAGCAAATATCTGAGATACTTTGTCACAGTCTAAGGACTGATAGTCCCACCCTGATGATTGACATACACCACAGATGTGATATTGTCTGAAAAAATCAATAAACGTCTCTTCTTCAAAAGAAACAAACTGAAGAACTCTGGGATTGCACGGAGTTCCAAAATATCAAATGGTAATCTCGCCTCCTGAGATTCCCAAACCCCTTGTGCTGACAGAGAACCTCAGACAGCCTCCCAACCTAAAAGACTCGCATCTGTAGAGCTCATGGTCCAGGTTGAAAGAATCGAAGAGACCTGTAGAACTAAATGACAGTGATCTTAACCACCAAATCAAAGATAGATAAACATAGAATTCGAAGATTTAAAAAGTGAAATCCTAGAATCCCTGCACCATTATTCAGTATAAAAAACTGGAAAGGTTTTCTATGAAAATGAGCAAAGGGAATTGCATCCAATGCTGCAGCCATAAAACCTAAATTTCCATGCATATATAGCAACTGAAGGAAATAATAGAGACTGAAGGTACCGACAGACGGAACCCAATAAAAAAGTCACTTGTCTGTTAGAGACAAAGACAGTGACACAATCTATTTGGAAACCTAAAAAAGGTGACCCTTGTGTGAGGAATCAAGAGTTTTTGATAAAAAGATCCTCTAACCATGTCTTGAAAAAACAAAGTTGAATCATATGAGATTCCGTAGTCTCAGAAAATAAAAATAATCTGAATGAAAACAGAAAATGAAGATATGCATCTATTGTATCTAATGAAAACAAAATAATGCTATCACTGACCAAAAAAAGGCAGAATAGACCATATAAATACCAATCTAAAAGATGGTACATTTATATAATAAAAAGATTTTCTATCTTTGGAACAATGAATAGTTTTGAATAAAACCCCAAAACCCAGTTCCTAAAAAAGGAACTGGAATAAATACCCCAGAAGATTCCAGATCTGAGCAGCGCTTGAGCCCCAACAGGTGATCAGCCACACTTCAACATTACCCAAAATATATAAGACTGAAACACATTAAGGAAAGTGTTAGCCTTACTGGAATAGCTGGAATATAATAGAGAGAAAAAGACTTCTCATAGACGGTTTTACTCTAAATTTTATTCTGTACCCAAAATCTAAGATATTTGGACCGAATAGAACCAAAACACTTCCAATTAAAAACATGTTACTTGAGTAAGAATTTAGAATTTGGTTCCTTAGTAAGAACAACCAAACTAAAATAAGCTTAAAGTTTTAGTCTTAAAACTCAATCTTGAAGCCCAGAGTAACAGTTAAGAATTGAATCCAATATGAACCAAATAATTGATTATCTTGGAAAAAAAGAAATAAGGATTTTTTAGAAATCACAAAATTCTTCTAGCTAAAAAAAGCTAAAGACATAGATTAAACCTCATTTGTGAAAATATTCAATAAAATGAAATTATTAGCATGTTAATCCAATTAAAGGACCAGTCAACACACCGGACTTGCATAAACAAATGCAAGACAACAAGACAAATGCAACAGCACCCAGTCTGAACGTCAAATGAGCAGAAGACTTTGTCCCTTAACAATGCTAAATAAAACATAATCTGATACTTGATCTTAAAGTAAACAGAAAAATGAAGCAAATGCAACATCATCCAAATAAATCACAGGTCCAAGAAAAGTACCTGAAAATAAATAATTTCTTTCATGTAATTAGCAAGAGTCCATGAGCTAGTGACGTATGGGATATACATTCCTACCAGGAGGGGCAAAGTTTCCCAAACCTTAAAATGCCTATAAATACACCCCTCACCACACCCACAATTCAGTTTTACAAACTTTGCCTCCTATGGAGGTGGTGAAGTAAGTTTGTGCTAGATTCTACATTGATATGCGCTCCGCAGCAGGTTGGAGCCCGTTTTTCCTCTCAGCGTGCAGTGAATGTCAGAGGGATGTGAGGAGAGTATTGCCTGTTTGAATTCAATGATCTCCTTCTACGGGGTCTATTTCATGGGTTCTCTGTTATCGGTCGTAGAGATTCATCTCTTACCTCCCTTTTCAGATCGACGATATACTCTTATATATATACCATTACCTCTGCTGATTTTCGTTTCAGTACTGGTTTGGCTTTCTACAACATGTAGATGAGTGTCCTGGGGTAAGTAAGTAAGCTTATTTTCTGTGACACTCTAAGCTATGGTTAGGCACTTTTTTATAAAGTTCTAAATATATGTATTCAAACATTTATTTGCCTTGACTCAGGATGTTCAACATTCCTTATTTTCAGACAGTCAGTTTCATACTTGGGATAATGCATTTGAATCAATCATTTTTTCTTACCTTAAAAAAATTTAGACTTTTTCCCTGTGGGCTGTTAGGCTCGCGGGGGCTGAAAATGCTTCATTTTATTGCGTCATTCTTGGCGCGGACTTTTCTGTTTCCGGCGTCATACGTGTCGCCGGAAGTTGCGTCATTTTTTGACGTTTTTTTGCGTCAAAAGTGTCGGCGTTCCGGATGTGGCGTCATTTTTGGCGCCAAAAGCATTTAGGCGCCAAATAATGTGGGCGTCTTATTTGGCGCTAAAAAATATGGGCGTCATTTTTGTCTCCACATTATTTAAGTCTCATTATTTATTGCTTCTGGTTGCTAGAAGCTTGTTCACTGGCATTTTTTTCCCATTCCTGAAACTGTCATTTAAGGAATTTGATTAATTTTGCTTTATATGTTGTTTTTTCTATTACATATTGCAAGATGTTCCACGTTGCAACTGAGTCAGAAGATACTTCAGGAAAATCGCTGCCCGGTGCTGGAGCTACCAAGCTAAGTGTATCTGCTATAAACTTTTGGTATCTGTTTCTCCAGCTGTTGTTTGTATTGCATGTCATGACAAACTTATTAATGCAGATAAAATTTCCTTTAGTACTGTTACATTACCTGTTGCTGTTCCGTCAACATCTAATTTTCAGAGTGTTCCTGATAACATAAAAGATTTTATTTTTAAATCCATTAAGAAGGCTATGTCTGTTATTTCTCCTTCTAGTATACATAAGTCTTTTAAAACTTCTCTTTTTTCAGATGAATTTTTAAATGAACATCATCATTCTGATACTGATAATGGTTCTTCTGGTTCAGAGGTTTCTGTCTCAGAGGTTGATGCTGATAAATCTTTGTATTTGTTCAAGATGGAATTTATTCGTTCTTTACTTAACCTCTTAAGGATATATGACGGAATTTTTCCGTCATAAATCAATTGAGCAAACTGAAAGCTGTGTCCTTAAAGGGTTAAAGAAGTATTAATTGCATTAGAAATTGAGGATTCTGGTCCTCTTGATACTAAATCTAAACGTTTAAATAAGGTTTTTAAATATCCTGTAGTTATTCCAGAAGTGTTTTCTCTCCCTGATGCTATTTCTGAAGTAAATTCCAGGGAATGGAATAATTTGGGTAATTCATTTACTCCTTCTAAAACGTTTTAAGCAATTATATCCTGTGCCATCTGACAGATTAGAGTTTTTTGGGACAAAATCCCTAAGGTTAATGGGGCTGTCTCTACTCCTGCTAAACGTACTACTATTCCTACGGCAGATAGTACTTCATTTAAGGATCCTTTAGATAGGAAAATTGAATCCTTTCTAAGAAAAGCTTACTTATGTTCAGGTAATCTTCTTAGACCTGCTATATTTTTAGCGGATGTTGCTGCAGCTTCAACTTTTTGGTTAGAAGCTTTAGCGCAACAAGTAACAGATCATAATTTTATAGCATTATTATTATTCTATAACATGCTAATAATTTTATTTGTGATACCATCTTTTGATATCATTAGAGTTGATGTCAGGTATATGTCTCTAGCTATTTTAGCTAGAAAAGCTTTATGGCTTAAAACTTGGAATGCTGATATGTCTTCTAAGTCAACTTTGCTTTCCCTTTCTTTCCAGGGTAATAAATTATTCGGTTCTCAGTTGGATTCTATTATCTCAACTGTTACTGGAGGGAAGGGAACTTTTTTACCAAAGGATAAAAAATCTAAGGTAAATTTAGGTCTAATAATCGTTTTCGTTCCTTTCCTCACAACAAGGAACAAAAGCCTGATCCTTCATCCTCAGGAGCGGTATCAGTTTGGAAACCATTTCCAGTTTGGAATATATCCAAGCCTTATAGAAACCTAAAGCCAGCTCCTAAGTACCCATGAAGGTGCGGCCCTCATTCCAGCTCAGCTGGTATGGGGCAGATTACGTTTTCTTCAAAGAAATTTGGATCGATTCCGTTCACAATCTCTGGTTTCAGAACATTGTTTCAGAAAGGTACAGAATTGGCTTCAAGTTAAGGCCTCCTGCAAAGAGATTTTTTTCTTTCCCGTGTCCCAGTAAACACAGCAAAGGCTCAGCATTTCTGAAATGTGTTTCAGATCTAGAGTTGGCTGGAGTAATTATGCCAGTTCCAGTTCTGGAACAGGGGCTGGGGTTTTATTCTATCTCTTCATTGTACCAAAGAAGGTCAATTCCTTCAGACCAGTTCCGGATCTATCAATATTGAAAGGATACCAACATTCAAGATGGTAACTGTAGGACTATCCTGCCTTTTGTTTAGCAAGGGCATTATATGTCTACAATAGATTTACAGGATGCATATCTGCATATTCCGATTCATCCAGATCACTTTTAGTTTCTGAGATTCTCTTTTTAGACAAGCATTACCAGTTTTGTGGCTCTACCGTTTGGCCTAGCATCAGCTCCAAGAATTTTTTCAAAGGTTCTTGGTGCCCTTCTGTCTGTAATCAGAGAACAGGGTTTTGGTATTTCCTTATTTGGACGATATCTTGGTACTTGCTCAGTCTTCACATTTTCGCAGAATCTCATACGAATCGACTTGTGTTGTTTCTTCAAGATCATGGTTGGAGGATCAATTTACCAAAAAGTTCATTGATTCCTCAGACAAGGGTAACCTTTTTAGGTTTCCAGATAGATTCAGTGTCTATGACTCTGTCCTTGTCAGACAAGAGAAGTTTAACATTGATATCAGCTTGTCAAAACCTTCAGTCACAATCATTCCCTTTGGTAGCCTTATGCATGGAAATTTTAGGTCTTAGGACTGCCACATCGGATGCTATCTCCTTTGCTCGTTTTCACATGCGACCTCTTCAGCTCTGTATGCTGAATCAATGGTGCAGGGATTACACAAAGATATCTCAATTAATATCTTTAAAACCGATTGTACAACACTTTCTAACGTGGTGGACAGATCACCATCGTTTAATTCAGGGGGTTTCTTTTGTGCTTCCGACCTGGACTGTAATTTCAACAGATGCAAGTCTCACAGGTTGGGGAGCTGTGTGGGGATCTCTGACGGCACAAGGAGTTTGGGAATCTCAGGAGGTGAGATTACCGATCAATATTTTGGAACTCCGTGCAATTTTCAGAGCTCTTCAGTCTTGGCCTCTTCTGAAGAGAGAATCGTTCATTTGTTTTCAGACAGACAATGTCACAACTGTGGCATACATCAATCATCAAGGAGGGACTCACAGTCCTCTGGCTATGAAAGAAGTATCTCGAATTCTGGTTTGGGCGGAATCCAGCTCCTGTCTAATCTCTGCGGTTCATATCCCAGGTATAGACAATTGGGAAGCGGATTATCTCAGTCGCCAAACGTTGCATCCGGGCGAATGGTCTCTTCACCCAGAGGTATTTCTTCAGATTGTTCAAATGTGGGAGCTTCCAGAAATAGATCTGATGGCGTCTCATCTAAACAAGAAACTTCCCAGGTATCTGTCCAGATCCCGGGATCCTCAGGCGGAAGCAGTGGATGCATTATCACTTCCTTGGAAGTATCATCCTGCCTATATATTTCCGCCTCTAGTTCTTCTTCCAAGAGTAATCTCCAAGATTCTGAAGGAATGCTCGTTTGTTCTGCTGATAGCTCCGGCATGGCCTCACAGGTTTTGGTATGCGGATCTTGTCCGGATGGCCTCTTGCCATCCGTGGACTCTTCCGCTAAGACCAGACCTTCTGTCGCAAGGTCCTTTTTTCCATCAGGATCTCAAATCCTTGAATTTAAAGGTATGGAGATTGAACGCTTGATTCTTGGTCAAAGAGGTTTCTCTGACTCTGTGATTAATACTATGTTACAGGCTCGTAAATCTGTATCCAGAGAGATATATTATAGAGTCTGGAAGACTTATATTTCTTGGTGTCTTTCTCATCATTTTTCTTGGCATTCTTTTAGAATTCCGAGAATTTTACAGTTTCTTCAGGATGGTTTAGATAAAGGTTTATCCGCAAATTCTTTGAAAGGACAAATCTCTGCTCTTTCTGTTCTTTTTCACAGAAACATTGCTAATCTTCCTGATATTCATTGTTTTGTACAAGCTTTGGTTCATATAAAACCTGTCATTAAGTCAATTTCTCCTCCTTGGAGTTTGAATTTGGTTCTGGGGGCTCTTCAAGCTCCTCCGTTTGAACCTAGGCATTCATTGGACATTAAATTACTTTCTTGGAAAGTTTTGTTCCTTTTGGCGATCTCTTCTGCCAGAAGAGTCTCTGAAATATCTGCTCTTTCTTGTGAGTCTCCTTTTCTGATTTTTCATCAGGATAAGGCGGTGTTGCGAACTTCTTTGAATTTTTACCTAATGTTGTGAATTCCAACAACATTAGTAGAGAAATTGTGGTTCCTTCATTATGTCCTAATCCTAAGAATTCTAAGGAGAAATCGTTGCATTCTTTGGATGTTGTTAGAGCTTTGAAATATTATGTTGAAGCTACTAAGTCTTTCCGAAAGACTTCTAGTCTATTTGTTATCTTTTCCGGTTCTAGAAAAGGCCAGAAAGCTTCTGCCATTTCTTTGGCATCTTGGTTGAAATCTTTAATTCATCATGCCTATGTCGAGTCGGGTAAAACTCTGCCTCAAAGGATTACAGCTCATTCTACTAGGTCAGTTTCTACTTCCTGGGCGTTTAGGAATGAAGCTTCGGTTGATCAGATTTGCAAAGCAGCAACTTGGTCCTCTTTGCATACTTTTACTAAATTCTACCATTTTGATGTATTTTCTTCTTCTGAAGCAGTTTTTGGTAGAAAAGTACTTCAGGCAGCGGTTTCAGTTTGAATCTTCTGTTTATGTTTTTCATTAAACTTTATTTTGGGTGTGGATTATTTTCAGCAGGAATTGGCTGTCTTTATTTTATCCCTCCCTCTCTAGTGACTCTTGCGTGGAAAGATCCACATCTTGGGTAGTCATTATCCCATACGTCACTAGCTCATGGACTCTTGCTAATTACATGAAAGAAAACATAATTTATGTAAGAACTTACCTGATAAATTCATTTCTTTCATATTAGCAAGAGTCCATGAGGCCCGCCCTTTTTTTGTGGTGGTTATGATTTTTTTGTATAAAGCACAATTATTCCAATTCCTTATTTTATATGCTTTCGCACTTTTTTCTTATCACCCCACTTCTTGGCTATTCGTTAAACTGAATTGTGGGTGTGGTGAGGGGTGTATTTATTGGCATTTTAAGGTTTGGGAAACTTTGCCCCTCCTGGTAGGAATGTATATCCCATACGTCACTAGCTCATGGACTCTTGCTAATATGAAAGAAATGAATTTATCAGGTAAGTTCTTACATAAATTATGTTTTTCCTTAAATAAGATACAACCATCTAAAAGGAAAATAAATACTATTTTGCTATAGAAACAATAGCATATTTTAGCAGGAGTAGAGATAGCCCCATTAAATTTGGAGAACCCTCAAAATTGAAATTAACTGCCGGCAAAGAATATAATTTAAAACCTTTGAAGAAGGAAGAAAATTCTCAGCCTATTCCATTCCCTAGTATGAAGAAATGGAAAAAAAAACCTCTGAAAACACAGAAGATAAAATAAGCAGAAATAAAATGTTAGCTAGTTTTGAAAAAGAACTAGTTACATCAATATCCAAAATAATCAACACCTTTTCAACAAAAAACAAATGTACTCTAATAAAAAATAAAAAAGTAGATTTGTTAGTGTCAATATCTGATGAGGAAAATTCTGAAAGAGAAAAAACATCATCAGAGAAGGATAATTCAGTATGTTGTTCATCAAAAAGAAGTTTGAAAAAGACCTAAAAATTTCAATAGAAGGCGCAAAGTCAGTCAAAGCCTTTAACATAGAATCAGAAAAATATTCTTATAAATTTTCTAAGTATATCTTGTACATAAGATGTAAAAAGAATAGCAATACATAAAGCATAAATACTAATGGATTCTGCATGTAAAAGTTTATCATGATAACTTATTACAATCCATAGCTAAAGATAAACATTCATAACATTTAAAATAAATGAACTTAGCTTTGGTAGGACTTATCTCAGTCAACCGGAATCCCTCAGTATGTTCTGATCCAGGAACAGTTTATGGAAAATCTTGCAATATGTAATAGAAAAAAACAACATATAAAGAAAAATTATCAAATTCCTTAAATGACAGTTTCAGGAATGGGAAAAAATGCAAAACAAACAAGCCTCTAGCAACCAGAAGCAACCCAAACAGTGAGACTTAAATAATGTGAGAAAAAGTGGAACAAGAATGACGCCCACATTTTTTGGCGCAAAAAAAGTCTGAACAACTTCCGGCGACAACTACGGCGCCGGAAATGACAAAATTTTGCGCCAAAAAAGTTTGCGCAAGAATGACGCAATAAATTGAAGCATTTTCTGTCCCCGCGAGCCTAACAGCCCGCAGGGAAAAAAGTCAATTGAAAATTTTCAAGGTAAGAAAAAAATATTTATTCATATGCATTATCCCAAATAATGAAACTGACAGTCTGAATGAAGGAATACTGATTATCCTGAATCATGGCAAATATAAGTTTAAAGACATATATTTAGAACTTTACATATAAAGTGCCCAACCATAGCTTAGAGTGTCACAAAAATAAGACTTACTTACCCCAGGACACTCATCTACATATAGTAGATAGCCAAAACAGTACTGAAACGAGAATCAGCAGAGGTAATGGTATATAAGAGTATATCGTCGATCTGAAAAGGGAGGTAAGAGATGAATCTCTACGACCGATAACAGAGAACCTATGAAATAGATCCCATAGAAGGAGACCATTGAATTCAAATAGGCAATACTCTCTTCACATCCCTCTGACATTCACTGCACTCTGAGAGGAAAACCGGGCTCCAGCCTGCTGCGAAGCGCATATCAACGTAGAATCTAGCACAAACTTACTTCACCACCTCCCTGGGAGGCAAAGTTTGTAAAACTGAATTGTGGGTGTGGTGAGGGGTGTATTTATAGGCATTTTAAGGTTTGGGAAACTTTGCCCCTCCTGGTAGGAATGTATATCCCATACGTCACTAGCTCATGGACTCTTGCTAATTACATGAAAGAAACCATCTTTTTGGGACATAGACCAAAAGTCAGAGACCTGCCGGACGCCCAGTCAGGCCCAAGTATTAGGGTGAGTCTCCGCCAGTCCAGTAAAAAGACCTGCGACCGAGGTGATTGGGGAAGGGTGGGGTGCAATTAATTGACGATGTTGACTCTTATCCCAGACAGAAAGGCATTCTAGGATGACGGCATTATGGACATCCAGAGATCTGTGACTATGCGGTCAGGTCCAAATCTAATCTTTAAGAAGAATTTTAGAGGGCAATGAGGCTTGCTCAATTTCTCTCCACCTGTTGCATGATTGGAGTACTCCCCACTGGGAAATGTGCATGAGCATAGCTCCCTCATAGTATTTTACAATAGAGGGGGAGGCCAATCCTCCCAGGTGAATGGGGAACTGAAGGGTTTTATGGGCAATTCTGGGAGTCCTGCCTTGCCAGATGAACTTTGATACCTCACTCTGAAATTGCAGCAAAAGGTGCATGGGAATTCTAATCGGAAGGCATTGAAAGACATAGCTAAGTTTCAGAAGGAAGGACATTTTAAGGGAAGCTATTTGCCCCATCCAGGAAATGGACTTGTGATCCCATGTATGTTTTAGGGTGTGTAATTCTGTCAGTAGAGGGAGGTAATTATCCTTGACCATTTGTGCTACACTGCTGGATATCCTCACACCTAGGTGAGTAATCTGCTCACTTGTCCACTTGAAATTAAATTCATCCTTCAATTTGAGGATGTAATTAATCCTGTGGGCATCCCCACCAATATATCTCAGTCTTGGAGACATTGAGTCTATAAAAGGAGAGGTCCCCAAATGCCTTTAGGATATCCAAGAGTCTAGGAATGGCACTAGCAGGGTCTTCCGTGAATATGGTGATGTCAACCGCGAATAATGCGATTTTTTGTTTAGTACCCGATAACATAATCCCCTGCATTTCCTTGTCTAAGCGAATTCGTCCAGTCAGAGGTTCTACCGCTAGGGCAAACAACAGTGGGGATAACGAGCACCCCTGCTGGTGCCATTCAAGATGCGAAAAGGAGGAGATTGGAAACCCAAACCCCTGACCCTGGCCGTTGGAGTGGAGTATAGGGCCTGGATAGCCAGACAGGTTGTAGGGGGGAATTTCCCCCAGATAGGCCCATCGAACTCAATCGAAAGCCTTCTCAGCATCTAAAGAGATGACCGAGAAAGGCTTGTTCATTCTAGTGGACTCACACATAATGTTAATAAGATGCCTAGTATTATCAGGTCCCTCGCGATTGTGGATAAAACCCACCTGATCGGGGTTATTTAAACTTTAAAAGTTTACCGATTCGATTAGCTATCAATTTAAAATATATTTTGACATCTACGTTGATCAAGGAGATCGGTCTATAACTAGAATAGAGAGAGGGATCCTTATTTGGTTTTGGTAGCGTGACAATGATAGCTTCCAAAAATTCCTCTCTGAAGTTTCCCTCACCTCCCACAAAAGTTTACTGCCCCTTTAATCAAGGACTTTCCAGATGCCAGAAGGCATTTCATCTAAGATTTATACATCTGCATAAAATGTTATAATTTCTGGCTAAGATTGCTCAGTGTTTGAAATGAGACAGATTAACACTACAGCTGACTTAATTTTGAAATACATACAAACAATCCTAAATGCTTCAGACTGAATACCACAGCTCATGGTTCCACCAAGATCATATAGAGTACAGCATTTTCAAAATCCATAAGTACAGGTGACAGATGGGAACATATGTACACCAGATTTGAAGTGGTGCTCTTGGTTGGGGAAAATGGGGGAACCAAACATATGTCAACCTTTCAAAAGTACTTTTCTTCATCTACACATTCTGACAGAGCATTAATGTACAATTTTGAATTCACAAAAGTATTTTTGTTTGCACATTTACAAATATGATTCTTTAAAAAGTGATCTCTGAATTTCTGCTTTTTTTATCATGCAAGTCACACACTGTTGATTTAGGGGATGGCAATGTGCAAAAATTGTACCTCCTGTGAGTGTTTCTGCGGGTGTCTGTGTTTATGTCTTTGTGCTTTTGTTGGTGTCTCTATGAGTGTGTATGTATTCTTTTTTCTGTGGGTCTCTATGTGAAGGTGTGTGTCTGTCTTTGTGCATTTTATGTGGGTGTCTCTGTGAGGGTGTGTGTGTATGTCTGTGCATTTTCTGTGGATGTCTCTGTGAGGGTGGGTGTGTATGTCTTTGTGTGTTTTCTGTGGATTTCTCTGTAAGGGTATGTGTATATGTCTTTGTGGGTGTCTGTGAGTGTGTATGTCTTTGTGTGTTTTCTGAGGATGTCTCTGTGGGTGTTTCCTTGGGTGTATGTGCAAGTTTGTGTTCAAGTTTGTGTGTATGTGTCCATTGTCTGTTACTTTTTAGGACATTTTTACCTTTCTGGAAGTCACCAATCCACCACTTAACCTTTAAATTATTGCTTAGGCAGTTCAGGGCCCTTCCTTTCAGCCACTGCATGCTGTTGTAATCATATAGTTGGCATGTTCCTTGACAAAAAGATAATCAGAACTCCATATTTTGTCTTGTAAATCTCCTTTTTGACAAAACTCGTCTACCTCATTACTTGTCAGGTCAATGTAAACAAGTGCTACGTGTCTTTGTGGGTGTCTGTGTCTGAGTGTATTTGCGTGTTTCTTGGCGTGTCTGCTAGAGTGTCTATATGTGAATCCTTATGTGTGTTTCAGTGTATGAGTGTGTCTGTGTGTTTCTGTGTTTGTGTGTTACTACCTTTACAACATTTCAAAGTTTGTCTACACTTAAGAATAAAGTGCATATACGTTTTAGTCACTTGGTAAAAAATTGCACATGTCAAGGGGGGGCCCTGATCAATGGTTAAGTAAGGGGCCCCAAAATTTCTAGTGGCGGCCCTGCAAACATCTATCAGTAGAATGTTCTGAAACTGTTTTATTGTTTGTTTTCCACTCTAAAACTGTAGTAACTAACTAATTAATTTATTGAGACTATATTCTTTAATTATTAGGATGCATTAAAGGAGTTAGGCTGGTGATACCCCAATCTCTATGGGAGGTCTTAAGGGATTGCAATGGTCAAGTGAAGCTCACAGAACCCAAGGATTAGCTATACTTGCTGTATGTGAAGATGAGGCCCAATTAAATGAGATTAAATAAAATACACAAATTTTACATAATTCCATTCCAAATATGTCTGCTTTAAAAATCAAAACAACAACAAAATATATTTAATAATATATAGAACCTTGTTATTAATGGGGTTTATGGCTTTTGATTGATTCAAATTTTAATGATGTCATAGGGATCCATATACTAAACAGCGTAAGCTGATATTGAGCCCTTGCGGGCTCCATCAGACCGCTACTTCTTAAAATCTGCCACCTCTAAGGTGGCGGATTGATATTACCCGGAACACGCTCGCTCAGGTTATTGACAGGCCCTTGTCTCGTGCAATTTGTCAAACGAAAGAAGGGCACAGCATTACACGCTTAAGCAAGTGTGTAATGGTACACGTGCTGTAGGGTACAGACCCTGTACATCTGCTTCCCGTTTGTTGTAAACAAGAGGCCCATAGCACATGAGGCCCATAGAATGTGTCATTTTTTTCTTTTAGATGTTAAGTGTTTAATAAAAATCAATGTAAATTCAAAATATATGGTGTCAGGGAAAGTACAAGATATTTTCCCACAAGATGTTAGGGGTTAATATAACTTTATGTGAACTTATGGTATAACCAAATGGTGTAACTTTTGATCAGCCTTATAACAATGAGGGATCTTACTTCAAAATCTAAGGCCTGGTCCTCATGTCTCTGAATTTAACACTATCCAATTTTCATGGTTTTACACAGTTGGGGGTCAGAGTTAGTTGTGATTCTCCCAGCCAGCCCCCCGCTGGAAGCCAATAGGATTTGAGCAGCTCTCATACTATTAACTGATTTGAAAATTTCAGCCAATAGGAATGCAAGGGTACCCCAATATAAAAAGGGTACCTTGCATTCAATCTTCACTGTGCGGCGGACGATCACCTTACATTAGGACTTAGGATCAGTTTTTGTTCCAAGGAGCTAGGACCATCTGAGCTGAGATATTGACGTTTCCGTAGACATCTGTATAACCAAAATTTGGCATGCACCATGGCACAAAGATGTCTGCCATGGTTAAAGGGACAGTCTACACCAGAATTTTTATTATTTAAAAAGATAGATAATCCCTTTATTACATTCACCAGTTTTGCATATCCAACACAGTTATATTAATATATGTTTTACCTCTGTGTTTACCTTATATCTAAGCCTCTGCAGACTGCCCCCCATCTCAGTTTAGTCAATCAGTGCAGACTCCTAAAAAAAACTCCACGAGAGTGAGCACAATGTTATCTATGGGCCACACATGAACTAGCACTGTCTAACTGTGAAAAACTTTCACAATGCTCTGAGCTAGGAGGTGGTTTTAAACGGTTTAGAAATCAGTTTGAGCCTTCCTAGGTTTAGCTTTTAAAAAATACCACCAAGGGAACAAAGCAAATTTGATGATAAAAGTAAATTGGAAAGTTGTTTAAAATTGCATGCCCTATCTGAATCATGAAAGTTTTATTTTGACTAGACTGTCCCTTTAAGCCAAGTAAAATAAAAATAATAAACTGGTGGTTTTGCAATACCAACACATAGAAATAATCACTCAATTTTTTTTAAGACAATTAAAAATGGTTAAGCAACCTATTTTGGATCACTTGAGATTAATTGACCCCATATTATATGAAATTATACCTTTTTTATTGGACTAACATGATATTTTAGACAAGCTTTCAAGATCTTTCCTTTCTTCCTGGGATCTGAAGGAATGCTAATCAATATGACAGAATTATGCTATGCTCTATTTTGTAAATTAACCCTTTTTACTCTGTATGCTTAAAACTTGCCAGGTGGTCAGGCCCGGCGCTTGCATAAGGCAATCTAGGCAACCTCCTTAGGGCACCTCAGCAGGAGGGTACAAAATTGGAGTAGCAACATACAGTGTGACTTTTTTTTGTACACATTTTATCAGTGGTGACTGTGGCGGAACTGCCAGGGTCCAAAAGTTGCATAATCCATTTACGACTGCCAGCAGCACCGTTCCCTGCCAGCAGCACTAAATTAAGAAGTGCAGCTATAAGCTCCTCCTCCAACCGCTCTCTGCCACCCACCACTCCTTCCTCTTCCATCCCGGCCAGCGGCCGGTTACACAGAGCAGTCCGTTTGGGCTTCAAGAGCTGTGCGTTATTAGGGCCAACTGCCAGGATTAGGATAGGCTCCTCCGAGCTCTTCCATCCTATCGTGTGTGTCACGGTCCCAGTCCTCAATACTTCCTTGGCAGCTCTGACTGTGAGTACCTGGTTGAAGAAGGTGTGTTTATTAATATTTTAGTACGGGTGCTGGGTGCAGAATAATCTCAAGTTGTTGATTAGTGGAATTGTTGGGGGTGCTACTAGAGGCTCTATGCCTGCAGGCTGCAGCGTTAAAGCCCTGGATGTATAACATTAACTTAGCCCTGAGTTGCAGGTGACTTTAGGTAGGCCATCAAAATTTGCTTTATTTACATATATAGAAGTGTTTTTACTTTGCAAAAACATTGTATGCCGGGCAAGGGGACGTTTAGCTTTCTTTTAAAGCCATTTCAATCCATTTTAAGAGCTAGCACTAGTAAAACTTACTAAATATGGCTAGATTTACAACATTACAAGTGGTGCTCTAAAGCGACATTTTCATCTGTTCTAACTTGCCCACAGGGTTGTTAGAGGAAGTGCCTACAGTACAGTAAAGTATATACTATATATATATATATATATATACACACATACATATATTCATACAAGTAGCTGCCCCTACATTTTTTACTCCTATATTCATTGTAAGTTATAACATTTACAGAGAAGCAGAATATACTGGTGGTATCTATATAACACCAATAAATAATAATAATAATAATAATAATAATAAAAGCTAGTGCCATTTCTTGTTTCATACCATTTGTTTTACCCTCTCTGCTGTGGCCAATCAGGAACAGTTATAAATAGGTCACTAGAGTGTGCAGCCAATGGCTGTGTAGAATATAACATTGTTCTGCACTTCCATTTCTAACAGGAACTGAAAAGCTCACAATTTTAGAATGGAATTACATGAAAAGGGGACAAAATGAGTAATGAAAGTTTATTGCAGGCTTTTTTATATGTATATGATTTATCATTTTATATTACCTTCTAAAGATGTTTAATACCCATTTAAAATGGAATAACTGTAAAATAATCAATTAACTATTACAGTTATAAAAATCAGATTTACGGAATGATTTTATGGGGCAGTGGGAAATTATATTTTCTATAATTATAGATAACTGACGGCCAGATTACGAGTTTTGTGTTATGAGCGGCTCGGTAACAACTTGCAAGTTATTTCCACCACTCACCATTAATAGTGCTGCTATTACAGGTTTGCAAAAACACGGCATTAGCAGGCAATATGGCAGCGTTGAACTCCATACCGCACACAAATACCAGCACTGCTTTTAGCTGGTTTTACGTGCTCATGCACGATTTCCCCATAGGCATCAATGGGGAGAGCCGGCTAAAAAAAAGCCTAACACCTGCAATGACGGAGCGTAAAGCTCCGTAACGCAGCCCCATTGATTCCTATGGGGAAAGAATATTCATGTTTAAACCTAACACCCTAACATAAACCCCAAGTCTAAACACCCCTAATCTGCAGCCCCTAACATCGTAGACACCCACATTACACTTATTAACCCCTAATCTGCTGCCCCTGACATCGCCACAACCTACCTACACTTATTAACCCCTAATCTGACGACCCTGACATCGCCGCCACCTACATTACACTTATTAACCCCTAATCTGCCGCCCCCAATATCGCCACCACCTACATAAATTTATTAACCCCTAATCTGCCGTCCCCAACATCGCCGCAGCCACTATACTAAAGTTATAAACCCCTAAACCTCTGACCTCCCACATCACTAACACTAAATACATATATTAACCCCTAAACCTAACCCTAAGTCTAACCCTAACACCCCTAACTTTAATATAATTAAAATAAATCTAAATACAAAATACTATTATTACCTAAATAATTCCTATTTAAGACTAAATACTTACCCGTAAAATAAACCCTAAGCTAGCTACAATACAACTAATAGTTACATTGTAGCTATCTTAGGTTTTATTTTTATTTTACAGGTAAGTTTGTATTTATTTTAACTAGGTAGAATAGTTAGTAAATAGTTATTAACTATTTACTAGCTACCTAGTTAAAATAAATACAAATTTACATGTAAAATAAAACCTAACCTGTCTTACACTAAAACCTAACATTACACTAAAATTAAATAAATTAACAAAATACATTTATCTAAATTACAGAAAATAATAAACACTAAAATACACAAAATAATAAAGAAATGATCAAATATTTAAACTAATTACACCTAATCTAATAGCCCTATCAAAATAAAAAAGCCCCTCCAAAAAAAAAAAAAACAACCCCTAGCCTACAATAAACTGCCAATGTCCCTTAAAAGGGCCTTTTGTGGGTCATTGCCCCAAAGAAATCAGCTCTTTTACCTGTAATAAAAAAATACAAACAACCCCTCAACATTAAAACCCACCACCCACACAAACAACCCCCCCCCAAATTAAAAAAACTAAAAAACCTAAGCTCCCCATTGCCCTGAAAAGGGCTTTTGGATGGGCATTTAGCTCTTTTACATTGCCCAAAGTCCCTAATTGAAAAATAAAACCCACCCAATAAACACTTAAAAGAAACTAACTCTAACCCCTGAAGATCCACTTACAGTTTTTGAAGACCGGACATCCATCCTCAACAAAGCCGGAAGAAGTCTTCATCCAAGCGGCAAGAGGTTCTCAATGAAGCCGGGAGAAGTCTTCATCCAAGCGGCAAGAAGTCGTCCTCCAGGCAGCCAGAAGTGTTCATCCAGATGGCATCTTATATCTTCATCCTTCGGACGCGGAGCGGCTCCATCTTCAAGACATCTGGCACAGAGCATCCTCTTCTTTTGATGGTTCTTGAACAATGAAGGTTCCTTTAAATGACGTCATCCAAGATGGCGTCCCTTGAATTCCGATTGGCTGATAGAATTCTATCAGCCAATCGGAATTAAAGGGTAAAAAATCCTATTGACTGATTGGATCAGCCAATAGGATTGAGCTTTAATCCTATTGGCTGATCCAATCAGCCAGTAGGATTGATCTTGCATTCTATTGGCTGATTGGAACAGCCAATACAGGGAGTGCAGAATTATTAGGCAAATGAGTATTTTGACCACATCATCCTCTTTATGCATGTTGTCTTACTCCAAGCTGTATAGGCTCCAAAGCCTACTACCAATTAAGCATATTAGGTGATGTGCATCTCTGTAATGAGAAGGGGTGTGGTCTAATGACATCAACACCCTATATCAGGTGTGCATAACTATTAGGCAACTTCCTTTCCTTTGGCAAAATGGGTCAAAAGAAGGACTTGACAGGCTCAGAAAAGTCAAAAATAGTGAGATATCTTGCAGAGGGATGCAGCACTCTTAAAATTGCAAAGCTTCTGAAGCGTGATCATCGAACAATCAAGCGTTTCATTCAAAATAGTCAACAGGGTCGCAAGAAGCGTGTGGAAAAACCAAGGCGCAAAATAACTGCCCATGAACTGAGAAAAGTCAAGTGTGCAGCTGCCAAGATGCCACTTGCCACCAGTTTGGCCATATTTCAGAGCTGCAACATCACTGGAGTGCCCAAAAGCACAAGGTGTGCAATACTCAGAGACATGGCCAAGGTAAGAAAGGCTGAAAGACGACCACCACTGAACAAGACACACAAGCTGAAACGTCAAGACTGGGCCAAGAAATATCTCAAGACTGATTTTTCTAAGGTTTTATGGACTGATGAAATGAGAGTGAGTCTTGATGGGCCAGATGGATGGGCCCGTGGCTGGATTGGTAAAGGGCAGAGAGCTCCAGTCCGACTCAGACGCCAGCAAGGTGGAGGTGGAGTACTGGTTTGGGCTGGTATCATCAAAGATGAGCTTGTGGGGCCTTTTCGGCTTGAGGATGGAGTCAAGCTCAACTCCCAGTCCTACTGCCAGTTTCTGGAAGACACCTTCTTCAAGCAGTGGTACAGGAAGAAGTCTGCATCCTTCAAGAAAAACATGATTTTCATGCAGGACAATGCTCCATCACACGCGTCCAAGTACTCCACAGCGTGGCTGGCAAGAAAGGGTATAAAAGAAGAAAATCTAATGACATGGCCTCCTTGTTCACCTGATCTGAACCCCATTGGGAACCTGTGGTCCATCATCAAATGTGAGATTTACAAGGAGGGAAAACAGTACACCTCTCTGAACAGTGTCTGGGAGGCTGTGGTTGCTGCTGCATGCAATGTTGATGGGGAACAGATCAAAACACTGACAGAATCCATGGATGGCAGGCTTTTGAGTGTCCTTGCAAAGAAAGGTGGCTATATTGGTCACTGATTTATTTTTGTTTTGTTTTTGAATGTCAGAAATGTATATTTGTGAATGCTGAGCTGTTATATTGGTTTCACTGGTAAAAATAAATAATTGAAATGGGTATATATTTGTTTTTTGTTAAGTTGCCTAATAATTATGCACAGTAATAGTCACCTGCACACACAGATATCCCCCTAAAATAGCTATAACTAAAAACAAACTAAAAACTACTTCCAAAACTATTCAGCTTTGATATTTTTTTTTTTTTTAATTGTTTATTTATAACCAGTAGTGTATATTACAAACAAGAATATGTCACAATATCAGACAACAATATATTACTTGTTTTGCACCACGCAGGGCCATTGATACAGTTCTACACAGAAAAAAAGGCAAAGTATGTCAGAACAACATTTTCTTGATGTACGCCGCACACAGTGAGCAATAAGAGTTTAAACAAAAAATAGAGTACATATCAAAACCAAGGGAAACATTATGAGTTGTTTAACATTCTTATACTCATGTTTGTACCTGAAAGCCCTAAATTCTTTATACACACTACTGTTTTCATAACATTTTTACCATACACCCACTCATACCACACCACACTCGTACCCCCTGTACATAAAAAAAAAAAAAGAAGAAAAAAAAAAAAAAGAAGGAACAAACACATTTACCTAACTTAATTGGCTCCTTCCCTGACCTCTCCCCACTGGTAGGGTAACGTCTCCTCAGCTATCAGGTTTAAGAAGGATACTAGATTTTTAAGAGGGGAAATAAATTGCCTTTGTTTATCTAGTGGCCATTGCAAAAGTACATTTAACCATTTGTTAAAATACTTCCTGAGCTTTGTCTCCTTTCTTAAATTATAGTCATAGATTTCTATTTTCATCTGACAATACATTAGCTTAATAAATTCCCCTAACACAGGGGATCTTCTTCCTATCCAGTTCCTAACTATTAGATTTCGAGCTGCCATTAAACCAGTATTAACTAGTTGACTCTCACCTGGTTCTAAACGACCTTGGTACAAAAAAAAAATTATAGATGGGGTAAGTTCAATCCGTGACCCAATATATTTATTTAACCAATAATTTACCTTCGCCCAGAATTGTCTAATTTTGGGACATAACCATAAACAATGCTATAGGTCTGCGCTCCCTGCACTACACTTATAGCAAGAAATATTCAGATTTGCAGTAGCCCATTTATTTAACCTATCCGGTGTTAAATAATAATTGTTAATGATTCTCCAATGCGTCTCCCTCCAACTAATTACCGTCGTCGCTGAGATACTTAAACTAATGCTTTTCATTACATCTTCTTCCTGCACATTAGGAACATATTTTTGCATCTTCTGTGGGATTACCCTGATATGGTTAGAGCCTAGCCTATCAAATAGGATATTGTACCAATATCTTAATGATCTAATACCTGCTTTATACAAGGTAAGTCCCGCCTCCATCTCTTGTAGGTCCCAACCTGACTCACTTAAATGGGCAAGTGCTGTCATAAAACTTCTAACTTGCAGGAAGGCATAAAAATTATTTTGAGGTAGCTGAAATTTTTTTGCTATCTCACCATACGTTTGTAATTTATTTGTGCCTGTTATTAAAAGTTGTACAAAATATAGGATTCCTTTTTCGTGCCATTCTCTAAAAACTATATTATTTTGTCCTGGAGAAAAATCCGGTGTACCAATAATCGGTAAGTATCTCGATCTTCTATAGTCCACGCCCATTAGGTTACAATATTTTTGCAAGGCCAAAATAATATTCGAGATTGTTGAAAGTTGTTTAATATTCTCAGGTAGTTTTGCATATGTGTGATGAAGGGCCGATTTTAAGCTGAAAGGTTTTATTAATTCTGTCTCAATCTCATAGTAGGTAATATATCGTGATTCAAGTAACCAGTCTAATCCATATTTTATCATTGCTATCCAATTATAATAGCGTAGATTTGGTAAAGCCATACCTCCATATTTTTTAGGTATAGTTAATCTGTCTAGTGCGATCCGAGGTTTCATCTTACCCCAGATAAATTTGGTACATGCCTTATTAAATTTAATACTATCTTGTCTTGTAATGAATAGTGGTATATTTTGAAGTAGAAACAATAGACGCGGAAAAGTGATCGTCTTAATAAGCATAATTTTAGCTGATAATGAAAGAAAATATATATTCCATCTCTGTAACTCAGCATGAAATTTAGTAAAATAGTCAGTGAAGTTGAGTTTATACCACTCGCCTGGATCTGTCCCCAGAATGATTCCCAAGTATCTAATATGGGCTATTTCCCTATATGGATGATTGCTATAGCTATTTTTATTTTTGTTAATCCATAATATTTCTGACTTTTGTATATTTACTCTATAACCTGTAAATTTACTAAACTGATTAATAATCTCCAGACTTACTGGGATACTTACTCTAGAGTTGCTGAGAAATAGAATAACATCATATGCATATAATGAAATAACTATCTTTTGATCTCCTACCTTTATACCTTCTAGTCTGTCCCTGAGATGATTTGCCAGGGGCTCTAGCGCAATATTAAAAAGAAGTGGGGATAATGGGCATCCCTGCCTAGTACCTTTTTGCATGGTAATGTATGGTGTATATCCCCCATTTACTATTAATTGAGATCTTGGCGATTTATATATTAAATTCACCAAATTCACTAAATTGCCTGAGAACCCAAACTGTAATAAAGAGGTCGTCAGATGATCCCATATTATCGAATCAAACGCCTTTTCCGCGTCTATTGTGAGTAAGGCATGATCTACTTCACTATATTTTCTTGTATTATGAAATTTGTTATGGTAATGTTCTATTGTTAATAATACCCTACGTATATTTCTCTCTACGTTCCTGCCTGGCATGAAACCCGTCTGATCAGGGTGAATTATGTCTCCAATCACTTTTTTTAGCCTCTCAGCAATGATATTCATTAATAACTTGTAGTCATTATTGAGTAGAGATATGGGTCTGTAGGAACCCATATCCTCTAATGGTTTACCCTTTTTGTGAATCAATGTGATTGCTGAATCGGTGAAATAGAGAGATTTCATTCTATTTTGAACAAAATATAGATTAAAAAGTTCTGTTAAAATATCAACTATATCTGTTTTCAGTATTCTGTACCACTCTGCCGAGAGGCCATCTGGACCTGGCGCTTTCCCAATCTTTATTCTATCAATGGCCCCCTTAACTTCCTCAATATGAATTGGTAGGTTCAGTTGCGCCATTTTCTCACTATCAATTTTTGGTAGATTAATCTTTTCCCAGAACGTCTCTTTTGCTTTAACATCTAGGTCCCCTGAGGCATATATGTTCTGATAGTATTTAAAAAAAGCATCTTGAATATCATGCGATTTAGTATAAACATTATTATCCTGCCTTATTGACATAATCATATTCTTATTTTTCCTGAAATTTCTGATTTTAGTCAGATTTTTAGCTGATATTCCCTGCGGACCCTGCCAGTAATGCCTATTTCTTTCATGTAATTAGCAAGATTCCATGAGCTAGTGACGTATGGGATATACATTCCTACCAGGAGGGGCAAAGTTTCCCAAACCTCAAAATGCCTATAAATACACCCCTCACCACACCCACAATTCAGTTTTACAAACTTTGCCTCCGATGGAGGTGGTGAAGTAAGTTTGTGCTAGATTCTACGTTGATATGCGCTCCGCAGCAAGTTGGAGCCCGGTTTTCCTCTCAGCGTGCAGTGAATGTCAGAGGGATGTGAGGAGTATTGCCTATTTGAATGCAGTGATCTCCTTCTAAGGGGTCTATTTCATAGGTTCTCTGTTATCGGTCGTAGAGATTCATCTCTTACCTCCCTTTTCAGATCGACGATATACTCTTATATATACCATTACCTCTGCTGATTCTCGTTTCAGTACTGGTTTGGCTATCTACTATATGTAGATGAGTGTCCTGGGGTAAGTAAGTCTTATTTTTTGTGACACTCCTAGCTATGGTTGGGCACTTTGTTTATAAAGTTCTAAATATATGTATTCAAACATTTATTTGCCTTGACTCAGAATGTTCAACTTTCCTTATTTTTCAGACAGTCAGTTTCATATTTGGGATAATGCATTTTAATTTAACATTTTTCTTACCTTAAAATTTGACTTTTTCCCTGTGGGCTGTTAGGCTCGCGGGGGCTGAAAATGCTTCATTTTATTGCGTCATTCTTGGCGCGGACTTTTTTGGCGCAAAAATTCTATTTCCGTTTCCGGCGTCATACGTGTCGCCGGAAGTTGCGTCACTTTTTGACGTTATTTTGCGCCAAAAATGTCGGCGTTCCGGATGTGGCGTCATTTTTGGCGCCAAAAAGCATTTAGGCGCCAAATAATGTGGGCGTCTTATTTGGCGCGAAAAAATATGGGCGTCACTCTTGTCTCCACACTATTTAAGTCTCATTTTTTATTGCTCCTGGTTGCTAGAAGCTTGTTCTTTGGCATTTTTTCCCATTCCTGAAACTGTCATTTAAGGAATTTGATCAATTTTGCTTTATATATATATGTTGTTTTTTCTCTTACATATTGCAAGATGTCTCACGTTGCATCTGAGTCAGAAGATACTACAGGAAAATCGCTGTCAAGTGCTGAATCTACCAAAGCTAAGTGTATCTGCTGTAAACTTTTGGTAGCTATTCCTCCAGCTGTTGTTTGTATTGATTGTCATGACAAACTTGTTAAAGCAGATAATATTTCCTTTAGTAAAGTACCATTGCCTGTTGCAGTTCCTTCAACATCTAAGGTGCAGAATGTTCCTGATAATATAAGAGATTTTGTTTCTGAATCCATAAAGAAGGCTATGTCTGTTATTTCTCCTTCTAGTAAACATAAAAAATCTTTTAAAACTTCTCTCCCTACAGATGAATTTTTAACTGAACATCATCATTCTGATTCTAATGATTCCTCTGGTTCAGAGGATTCTGTCTCAGAGGTTGATGCTGATAAATCTTCATATTTATTTAAAATGGAATTTATTCGTTCTTTGCTTAAAGAAGTCCTAATTGCTTTAGAAATAGAGGATTCTGGTCCTCTTGATACTAAATCTAAACGTTTAAATAAGGTTTTTAAAACTCCTGTAGTTATTCCAGAAGTTTTTCCTGTCCCTGATGCTATTTCTGCAGTAATTTCCAAAGAATGGGATAATTTGGGTAATTCATTTACTCCTTCTAAACGTTTTAAGCAATTATATCCTGTGCCGCCTGACAGATTAGAATTTTGGGACAAGATCCCTAAAGTTGATGGGGCTATTTCTACCCTTGCTAAACGTACTACTATTCCTACGTCAGATGGTACTTCGTTTAAGGATCCTCTAGATAGGAAAATGGAGTCCTTTCTAAGAAAAGCTTATCTGTGTTCAGGTAATCTTCTTAGACCTGCTATATCTTTGGCTGATGTTGCTGCAGCTTCAACTTTTTGGTTGGAAACTTTAGCGCAACAAGTAACACATCGTGATTCTCATGATATTATTATTCTTCTTCAACATGCTAATAATTTTATCTGTGATGCCATTTTTGATATTATCAGAGTTGATGTCAGGTTTATGTCTCTAGCTATTTTAGCTAGAAGAGCTTTATGGCTTAAAACTTGGAATGCTGATATGGCTTCTAAATCAACTTTACTTTCCATTTCTTTCCAGGGTAACAAATTATTTGGTTCTCAGTTGGATTCCATTATTTCAACTGTTACTGGTGGGAAAGGAACTTTTTTACCACAGGATAAAAAATCTAAAGGTAAAAACAGGGCTAATAATTGTTTTCGTTCCTTTCGTTTCAACAAAGAACAAAAGCCTGATCCTTCATCCTCAGGAGCAGTTTCAGTTTGGAGACCATCTCCAGTCTGGAATAAATCCAAGCCAGCTAGAAAGGCAAAGCCTGCTTCTAAGTCCACATGAAGGTGCGGCCCTCATTCCAGCTCAGCTGGTAGGGGGCAGGTTACGTTTTTTCAAGGAAATTTGGATCAATTCTGTTCACAATCTTTGGATTCAGAGCATTGTTTCAGAAGGGTACAGAATTTGTTTCAAGTTGAGACCTCCTGCAAAGAGATTTTTTATTTCCCGTATCCCAGTAAATCCAGTAAAAGCTCAAGCATTTCTGAAATGTGTTTCAGATCTAGAGTTGACTGGAGTAATTATGCCAGTTCCAGTTCCGGAACAGGGGATGGGGTTTTATTCAAATCTCTTCATTGTACCAAAGAAGGAGAATTCCTTCAGACCAGTTCTGGATCTAAAAATATTGAATCGTTATGTAAGGATACCAACGTTCAAGATGGTAACTGTAAGGACTATCTTACCTTTTGTTCAGCAAGGGAATTATATGTCCACAATAGATTTACAGGATGCATATCTGCATATTCCGATTCATCCAGATCACTATCAGTTTCTGAGATTCTCTTTCCTAGACAAGCATTACCAGTTTGTGGCTCTGCCGTTTGGCCTAGCTACAGCTCCAAGAATTTTTACAAAGGTTCTCGGTGCCCTTCTGTCTGTAATCAGAGAACAGGGTATTGTGGTATTTCCTTATTTGGACGATATCTTGGTACTTGCTCAGTCTTTACATTTAGCAGAATCTCATACGAATCGACTTGTGTTGTTTCTTCAAGATCATGGTTGGAGGATCAATTCACCAAAAAGTTCATTGATTCCTCAGACAAGGGTAACCTTTCTGGGTTTCCAGATAGATTCAGTGTCCATGACTCTGTCTTTAACAGACAAGAGACGTTTAAAATTGATTACAGCTTGTCGAAACCTTCAGTCACAATCATTCCCTTCGGTAGCCTTATGCATGGAAATTCTAGGTCTTATGACTGCTGCATCGGACGCGATCCCCTTTGCTCGTTTTCACATGCAACCTCTTCAGCTCTGTATGCTGAAGCAATGGTGCAAGGATTACACGAAGATATCTCAATTAATATCTTTAAAACCGATTGTTCGACACTCTCTAACATGGTGGACAGATCACCATCGTTTAATTCAGGGGGCTTCTTTTGTGCTTCCGACCTGGACTGTAATTTCAACAGATGCAAGTCTCACAGGTTGGGGAGCTGTGTGGGGATCTCTGACGACACAAGGAGTTTGGGAATCTCAGGAGGTGAGATTACCGATCAATATTTTGGAACTCCGTGCAATTTTCAAAGCTCTTCAGTTTTGGCCTCTTCTGAAGAGAGAATCGTTCATTTGTTTTCAGACAGACAATGTCACAACTGTGGCATACATCAATCATCAAGGAGGGACTCACAGTCCTCTGGCTATGAAAGAAGTATCTCGAATTTTGGTTTGGGCGGAATCCAGCTCCTGTCTAATCTCTGCGGTTCATATTCCAGGTGTAGACAATTGGGAAGCGGATTATCTCAGTCGCCAAACGTTGCATCCGGGCGAATGGTCTCTTCACCCAGAGGTATTTCTTCAGATTGTTCAAATGTGGGAACTTCCAGAAATAGATCTGATGGCGTCCCATCTAAACAAGAAACTTCCCAGGTATCTGTCCAGATCCCGGGATCCTCAGGCGGAGGCAGTGGATGCATTATCACTTCCTTGGAAGTATCATCCTGCCTATATCTTTCCGCCTCTAGTTCTTCTTCCAAGAGTAATCTCCAAGATTCTGAAGGAATGCTCGTTTGTTCTGCTGGTAGCTCCGGCATGGCCTCACAGGTTTTGGTATGCGGATCTTGTCCGGATGGCCTCTTGCCATCCGTGGACTCTTCCGTTAAGACCAGACCTTCTGTCACAAGGTCCTTTTTTCCATCAGGATCTGAAATCCTTAAATTTAAAGGTATGGAGATTGAACGCTTGATTCTTGGTCAAAGAGGTTTCTCTGACTCTGTGATTAATACTATGTTACAGGCTCGTAAATCTGTATCTCGAGAGATATATTATAGAGTCTGGAAGACTTATATTTCTTGGTGTCTTTCTCATCATTTTTCCTGGCATTCTTTTAGAATACCGAGAATTTTACAGTTCCTTCAGGATGGTTTAGATAAGGGTTTGTCCGCAAGTTCTTTGAAAGGACAAATCTCTGCTCTTTCTGTTCTTTTTCACAGAAAGATTGCTATTCTTCCTGATATTCATTGTTTTGTACAAGCTTTGGTTCGTATAAAACCTGTCATTAAGTCAATTTCTCCTCCTTGGAGTTTGAATTTGGTTCTGGGAGCTCTTCAAGCTCCTCCGTTTGAACCTATGCATTCATTGGACATTAAATTACTTTCTTGGAAAGTTTTGTTCCTTTTGGCCATCTCTTCTGCCAGAAGAGTTTCTGAATTATCTGCTCTTTCTTGTGAGTCTCCTTTTCTGATTTTTCATCAGGATAAGGCGGTGTTGCGAACTTCTTTTGAATTTTTACCTAAAGTTGTGAATTCCAACAACATTAGTAGAGAAATTGTGGTTCCTTCATTATGTCCTAATCCTAAGAATTCTAAGGAGAAATTGTTACATTCTTTAGATGTTGTTAGAGCTTTGAAATATTATGTTGAAGCTACGAAATCTTTTCGTAAGACTTCTAGTCTATTTGTTATCTTTTCCGGTTCTAGAAAAGGCCAGAAAGCTTCTGCCATTTCTTTGGCATCTTGGTTGAAATCTTTAATTCATCTTGCCTATGTTGAGTCGGGTAAAACTCCGCCTCAGAGAATTACAGCTCATTCTACTAGGTCAGTTTCTACTTCCTGGGCGTTTAGGAATGAAGCTTCGGTTGACCAGATCTGCAAAGCAGCTACTTGGTCTTCTTTGCATACTTTTACTAAATTCTACCATTTTGATGTATTTTCTTCTTCTGAAGCAGTTTTTGGTAGAAAAGTACTTCAGGCAGCGGTTTTAGTTTGAATCTTCTGCTTATGTTTTTCATTAAACTTTATTTTGGGTGTGGATTATTTTCAGCAGGAATTGGCTGTCTTTATTTTATCCCTCCCTCTCTAGTGACTCTTGTGTGGAAAGATCCACTTCTTGGGTAGTCATTATCCCATACGTCACTAGCTCATGGACTCTTGCTAATTACATGAAAGAAAACATAATTTATGTAAGAACTTACCTGATAAATTCATTTCTTTCATATTAGCAAGAGTCCATGAGGCCCGCCCTTTTTTTGTGGTGGTTATGATTTTGTATAAAGCACAATTATTCCAATTCCTTATTTTATATGCTTTCGCACTTTTTTATCACCCCACTTCTTGGCTATTCGTTAAACTGAATTGTGGGTGTGGTGAGGGGTGTATTTATAGGCATTTTGAGGTTTGGGAAACTTTGCCCCTCCTGGTAGGAATGTATATCCCATACGTCACTAGCTCATGGACTCTTGCTAATATGAAAGAAATGAATTTATCAGGTAAGTTCTTACATAAATTATGTTTCTTAATATTTTCCATTGCCCATTTTTTATTCATAAAATGGTCTCGTTCTTCTCGAGCCGTTCTGTATTTATTCCATAATAATCTATCTGGCTTTAAAATATATTTTCGGTATGCATTTTTTAACTGGTTTGCTAGTTGCAATTCCCTATTAGCCATCTTTTTCTTCATTCTAAACATGTATTGTTTAATTTCACCTCTCAAAACAGCTTTACCAGCTTCCCAAAAAATTTCTGTCTTAGTCCTATATGTATCATTTAAAATAGAATATTCTCGCCATCTTTGCGTTAACCAATTACAGAAACCCAAATTATTCATCATATAACCTTGAAATCTAAAGGTATTCCTATTTGATACCTCTTGCAAATTACAGTTTAATTTTAGTGATATAATGGCATGATCTGATATAGTAAATTCAGATATTTCAGACTCTAAATCTAGTTTTGATATACTTTCGTCAATAAGAAACAAATCTATCCTAGAGAAATTCTTATGTGATTTAGACTCACAAGAATATTCTTTTATATCCGGATGTTGAACTCTCCATATATCTTTTAACTTTAATGTTTTACACAACTCTTTGAAAAAGCACGCCTCTCTTATATATATTTCCCTCTATTTTTCTTTATCAATAACCTGTCTAGCTCTGGATATAGGGTCATGTTGAAATCCCCTGCTAAAATCAAGTTTTGCCCTAGATAAGGAATTAATTTAGTTTGGATGTTATTCCAAAATCCTTTATCAAATTCATTTGGCCCATATACATTACATATTGTCCAGACTTTGGCATCAATCTTTATTTGTATAATTAAATAACGACCTGCTAGATCGGCCTCAACGCTAATTATATTATATGTTAAATTTTTATTAATCAGAATGGCTACCCCTCGCTTTCTTGATACACAGGGAGTGGCTAAAATTTCAGCCACCCATTTTGCCCTTAATTTTGGAATCTCTGTTGCCTTTAGGTGCAGTTCCTGTAGGAGAACTATATCAGGGTTGAGTTTTTTAAGGGTTTTTAGGATGTTTTTGCGTTTCATTGGGGACATGACTTCTCCTATATTCCATGATACAAAACTTAAATTCATGCTCCTTTAATCAAATCTATTTTCACATCAAATACTAATCTCACACAGAGAGAGAAAAAAAAAAAAAAAAAAAAAGGAAACCCCCCCCACTTGACAACAATCCACACTCACACCACAATCAACAACCTTGCCATTCTTCCTCACATATCCATCAATTTCCATAGCCATTTTGTTCATGTACCACTTAACATTATACTCAAAGGAAATACTTCAAAATTGTACGTTTTTTTTGAGACAAAAAGCCTTAGCTTCGCTTGGTGTATTTAAAACTACCTGTCCCTCATCTGATTCTATTACTAGTTTAGCAGGATACTTTAAGATAGCTTTCATTCCGGTTTTTATACATCCAGAACAGTAAGGAGACATTTATTTCCTTTTTGCAGACGTGTCTGCCGAAAAATCCTGGAACAAAAGAATCTTTTTACCTTCAATTATTAGTGGATTTGTCTTCCTATACTGCCTTAATATTGAAACCTTATCTTGAAAATTCAAGTAGAGTATCATGATCATTCTTGGGCAATTTCTGTTGTCTGCCTCTGTTCTATAAGGGCCCACACGAAGTACTCTTTCTACTTCTATTTTTCTTTCCTGCACTGGCAAGTTTATCAATTTTGGGAGAGTAGTTGATGCAAACTGTATAAGGTCTGCATATTCCGAAGTTTCTGGAACTCCCACTACCCTTACGTTGTTCCTCCTCGACCTATCTTCTAAGTCCTCTATCTTTGACTGCAATAGCTTAATAGTATTCGAGAATTTCTGGTTAACATCTTCCTGATTAGTATACAAGTCCTCTAGATCTGATACTCGAGTTTCAACTTCTGTTAACCTACTAGAAAATTGCCTAACTTCGACAGTGAGACCTACAATCTCCTTTTTTATGCCTTCAAACTGGGGCAATATTAGGTCCACTAACTGGTTATTAGTTAATTGTGTCTCCACACCTTTTCCCATATCTTGTGGGGAGGGAGGGGTTATCTCTCCTAATTGGTCTTGTGTCAATTTATTCAACTTTTTATCTCTCCTAGATGACATAGCTGGGGACCTGGATTTCAAATTTGTTATATATTTTTCCATTAAGATCTGGGAATTTTACTGAACCCAGAAATGTGTCTTGTTGTGTGTTTATATCAGTGAATGATTGTGTATATACAAAAAATCAACGCAGAGGGGTCCAGAAAAAAAAAAGAAAAAGACCCCCTGCCACCCTCTATTACTCTATTACTATCCAATCTACTACCCTTAAACTACTGTGTGCAAGAAAGAGAGAAAAAAAAAAAAGGAAAAGTGAGTGAAAACCAAAAAGTGCCAAAAAAAAACAAAAAACGAGGTTTACAGCATATATATCTTATTCCAGTATCCACTACAGCAATGTTATCTCACCAAAAAGCCTTTTATATAGTCCGCTTCCTTTTCTTTCCCCACACCCGGCCTTAACCTTTAGGTTTAATGTTTTATTTTAACCTAGGGTACCCAAAAATCTTTTATTTTAACACCCGTACTTATATTCCACTAGGATAATAGCAGTCAAGCAAACCTTGATACCAGATTTCTGCCTGACTATCTTTATCTGGCCAACTTCAGTGTTCCCTTATTAATATACTCTATATGTACAAGGAAAAAAAAAAAAAAAAAAAAAAAACAACATACATTGCAGTATTACACAGTACTACTCCCCAATTTCAATATGCCTTTGTTAATATACTCTTTGAGGAAAAACCAGCAATATTCACATTATTTGTCCCAGATTTCAGTGATCCCTAGATGTTACATTCACTTAAAAACTAGAAAAGCAGAAATAATATTTCAATATTCCCTCATTAGTATACTCTTACAAACAGGAAAAACAGCCACCATTATACGTATGGGGGAATATTTTTAGAACATTTGTAGCTTTATCTATATAGCCTGTGTCATGAATTTCTCTCTTTTGCCTACGGGCAGAGATCTTTGCCAGCTTTTATCTGTTGTTAATCCGTCCAGTATATAAAGACAGTCTCCACCTGAGCCTAGTATAACAATACCAAAAGAGTTAACTTTCAACCATGCTTGCATACAACTTTAGTGTGTTGGACTAGGCCAGAATAACTCCTTTTCCATGTGCCGCAAACAGCACTCAAAGTTACATCCCAATTAATGAAATTTTCACTGGAGCCTATGTTTCCTGAGACGTGGTTAAATTTGCTTCTAGAAAAAAGAAAATATTCCTAGCTTTCCAGCTTATCCTTCTGCCAGCTCCACTATGAACATATATACACAGAGGCTACACACAGTACTGTTAATGAGTCCAGTTAAACAGCAAACTTCCTAGACTTCAACTTGGTTAATACTGATATTTTTAATTCTTTACCACTGCCATATGTCGCATGAAACTTATAGGCATAAGTACCCAGATAGTTAGCCTCAGTACTGATCTTGTCAACCTATATCCGAAATTCAGGTTAGACTGTATACAGAATACTTTATCCCACTGTTTATAGGAAATGCAGATTTCTATATGGCCAAATGTCTCTAAAAGTGTACACTTTAACAGGGTGAGGCGCTACTGTTAGTCTCTTGGGGCATACAGATTTTATACTTGCGGTTTTACAGTTTTGCAGCTTCTGTAGGCTCTCTTCTTATTGCCTTTCACTTTAATCTTAGCTTCCGCAACCCTCAGGGGCTGAAGTGGCTCCTCCAGGATACCTCCCGAATTTAACCCTTTCTGCCACCCGAAAGTGCCGCTTCTCCAGTCAGGGGTTTCACTCGCTTCCACCTGTCGCCGCTCTGCTCACACCCGCACTTGCCTCTGCTCCTTTGCCCACTATGCAGTATTTGCCGCCTCACCCTCTGCTTCCTGGAAGATCCTCCGAATTTCGTCTTGGCTATTAGTCAGCACCACCTGACTGCGGCGGTAATGCCTGGACCTCCGTGACACAGCACCTGTGCTTCTCTCCCCGGGCGGGATAATTCTCTAGCCGCCAACAGGAGCACTGTGCTTGGGGGTTTGGATCTCCAGCGCTCGTGGTCCTGAGCTCAGAGCATGCAGCCGTGTTCACGCCCCTCCCCCACAGGAAGTCGCATTCAGCTTTGATATTAATGAGTTTTTCGGGTTCATTGACAACATGGTTGTTGTTCAATAATAAAATGAATCCTCAAAAATACAACTTGCCTAATAATTCTGCACTCCCTGTAGAATGTGAGCTCAATCCTATTGGCTGATTGTATCAGCCAATAGTATTGAAGCTCAATCCTATTGGCTGATCCAATAAGCCAATAGGATTTTTTATCCTTTAATTCTGATTGGCTGATATAATTTTATATGCTATATGATTCAACATTGGATCACTGTAATTTACCTTATGTTTTTAATAAAGGGAGCATAATTTACAAAATGTACTAAGGCTAATTCATGTTATGTTTATGTTAAGAGGTCCAATTATGGCAAATTCTTTTCCCATTTTAAAGTTATTTACATCATAATACCAAATAACATCAACCAAACATGGAAGGAGGGAAATAAAAACTGCAATTTTTGAAAAATAATATAGCATCACATTAATTCAGAAAGAGATGCAACTCAAAGTCCTTTTTCAATCCATACGGTACTAAAGTATTAAGAATATAAACCCATTTCATCTCTAGTTGACCTAGGCTTTGTAATCTATTATCTCCCCTCCAATTCTGGGTAACTTTCCTAATACCAATAAACTCTACATGTTTAGGGTCTCTATTATGAACTCTATCAAAATGTGCTGATACTGTATGTTTTTTGAAACCTGTTGTTATGTTGTATACATATACAGGTTTCAAAAAACATACAGTATATCAGAACATTTTGATAGAGTTCATAATAGGGACCCTGAACATTTAGAGTTTATCGATATTCAGAAAGTTAAACAGAATTGGAGGGGAGGTGATAGATTACAAAGCCTAGGTCAACTAGAGATGAAATTGATTTATATTCTTAATACTTTAGTACCGTATGGTTTGAACAAGGACTTTGAGTTGCATCACTTTCTGAATTAATGTGACGCTACATTATTTTTCAAAATTTGCAATTTTTATTTCCCTCCTTCCATGTTTGGTTGATGTTATTTGGTATTGTGATGCAATAACTTTAAAATGGGAAATGCCAAAATTGGACCTTTTTAGCTTAATCATAACATGAATTATCCTTAGGAAATTTTGTAAATTATACTCCTTTTATTAAAAACATAAGGTAAATAACAGTGATCTAACGCTGAATCATATAGCAACTATTATAGTTATCACACCAGTTGTTAGACAAATGTGATCTTTATTGAAGATAAATGGAAAGTATTCATAGGATTTGGTAACCGATACAATGTTGACAAATCTCATAAAGTAGATCTTTTTGTTTTTGTTCATGTTAATATTTTTACAAACATATACATGTGATGATATTACTATTGATTTAATCTACTCTTATAGGTGAGTAAATATGTTGTTCTATCACCTACTATCTTGTATATGTATATATATATATGTATGTGTGTATATATATATATATATATATATATATATATATATATATATATATATATATATATATATATATATATATGAGTTAGTACCTTTTAAGTTTAATATATTGAAGTGGTTTGGTATAGGCTCCGCAATTGGTTTCTAACTAATATATAACATTGTAAAGTAGTTTCGATTCACAATAGTAGTTTCGATTAAAGGGCCACTAAACCCAAAATCTTTCTTTCATGATTCAGATAGAGAATAGAAATTTAAACAACATTACAATTTACTTATATTATTTATTTTGCTTAATTTTTTAGATATCCTTAGTTGAAGAAAAAGCAATGCACATGGTGAACCAATCACATGAGGCTTCTATGTGCAGCAACCAATCAGCAGCTGTTGAGCATATCTAGATATGCTTTTCAGCAAAGAATATCAAGAGAATAAAACAAATTAGATAATATAAGTAAATTAGAAAGATGTTTAAAATTGCATTCTCTTTCTAAATCATGAAAGAAAAAATGTGGGTTTCATGTCCCTTTAAGTACAAAATATCGTATAAATATATAACATTATAATTTGTTCCAAGATGAAAGTATTTCCCAATATATTTCCTTACTACACATAAGTATAAATATAACATTACAGGGAAAAGCAATACCTGCCCTTTTTCTTAAAAATAACTATTCATACATGAGGATTAAAAGATTTGGGACTTTGCCCTTTTCAAAGATGGAGGATGGAACTCCTAATCACAGAGGACGATATACCCATTCACAAAGGGATGACATCGACACCCAGGACCAATAAGAAAATCGCTCACCCTACATTAACTCCAGGAAATCAGACGCACACCATCCCACTTTCCTTTGAAAAAGCCATACGCTTACGGTGAAACGTACATCAGGAACGCAAGTAGTACGCCACTATATGCTCTCACGAGCAAAGTCGCCAGGACAGGTATCGAGAGATTATCACATACCCAGGGGAGGCTAGCATAGCCTTCAAGGCACGATATTCCACCAAAGCAAGGGTTACAATATCTCTCCCACTTAAACGCTCTATTAGTGGACAGATACCCGAGTTACTATATACACTAGCGGACATTTGGTGGCTTTTAAATATACATTTCATGTGTTTTAATAAATATATTTTTACTTGAAGCAGCACTTTGCGGTTGGTATATACTGGAGACCTGGCAGTATAAAACCAGGTGTGTGCCTGTACCTAGAGCCAGGCTGGCTCAAATAAGTGTGAGTAACCCCTTGGCGGGACCACTATTGTGAAGAATATTTCTCCTTTTCACCAATTGTATTGCACTATATTTTTCCTTTTTGGTTTTTGAGGCAAGAAATCACTTGTATCATTGGAACCGAGGAGGACTCCCACCGATCACATATATCCTTATACACTATATTTTTAGATATCACATTATTTTTGTTTATTATTTAGCTTATCAATTTTTATTGTTTCACTTTTATTTCACCAAGTGACCATTGTACTTTTTATAACTTTTATGTCTCAAACCGAACCTGTCTCTGATGTTACCATAGGATTTGAGCTGCCTGAATACGTAACTACCAAAGCTAAGTGTGTTTGTTGTAAAAAAAAGCTGATCTAAATTCTTTAGCTCAATTATGTGGCTCTTGTTTTGACAATTAGTTAAATGCTGAGAACATATCTATGAGTACAAATGCACCCACTGTTATTACATCTCAGTCTAATGTACATAACATTCCTGCAGAAATGAAAGATTTTATTTCTGCAGCTGTAGAGAATGCAATAACTGCTATTCCGCCTTCAAATAAACCTAAAAGGGTTTTGCAACATTTTCCTAAATCTAGTGAATTAAGTTCTGACCTTCAGCATACTAGTGTATCCTCTACTGATGGGGTTTCCTCTGATTTAGAGGACGCCACGTCAGAAACAGATATAGACAAATCATCTTTTTTTATTTAAGATAGAATATATTCACTCTCTCTTAAAGGAAGTATTGTTTACTTTGGGTATTGAGGAGTCTAAACCTCCTGATGATAAAGCTAGTAATTGTCTAAATTCTGTATTTAAAATGACAGTCAAGTCCCAAAAAAACTTTCATGATTTAAATAGGGAATGTAATTTTTAAACAACTTTCCAATTTACTTTTATCACCAGTTTTGCTTTGTTCTCTTGATATTTTTAGTTGAAAGCTAATTCTAGGAGGTTCATTTTCTAATTTCTTAGACCTTGAAGATTGCCTCTAATCTGAATGCATTTGACCACTAGAGGGCATTAGTTCATGTGTTTCATATAGATAACATTGAGCTCATGCATGTGAAGTTACCCTGGTGTGAGCACTGATTGGCTAAAATGCAAGTCTGTCAAAAGAACTGAAATAAGGGGGTAGTTTGCAGAGGCTTAGATACAAGGTAATCACAGAGGTAAAAAGTGTATTTATATAACTGTGTTGGTTATGCAAAACTGGGGAATGGGTAATAAAGGGATTATCTTTCTTTTTAAACAACAAAAATTCTGGTGTTGACTTGTCCCTTTAAGACTACTGTTATTATTCCAGACGCTATCTCTAATGTGATTGCTAAATAATGGTCTAAGCCTGGTACCTCTTTTAACCCTTCTTCTAGGTTTAAGAAATTGTATCCTTTACCTGTGGCCAATTTAGAACTTTGGGAAACAGTTCCTAAAGTGGATGGGGCAATTTCCATTCTTGCCATATGTACTACTATTCCTATGGAAGACAGTACTTCTATTCCAGATGCTATCTCTAATGTGATTGATAAAGAATGGTCTAAGCCTGGTACCTCTTTTAACCCTTCTTCTTGGTTTAAGAAAATGTATCCTTTACCTGTGGCCAATTTAGAACTTTGGGAAACAGTTCTTAAAGTGGATGGAGCAATTTCCATTCTTGCCAAATGTACTACTATTCCTATAGAAGACAGTACTTCTTTTAAGGATCCTTTAGATAGGAAGCTTGAATCTTATTGCAATGATACTCCTTTTTTTTCAGATAAATGTTGCTTATATATATGATAAGTTTGTGGCTAAAAGTATTATCAGAAAAAAAATGAGAAGTTATGCTCTGATAGAAAATACTATGTAGCGTTACAATGAATTTCCTAACACGTACTTGATACTTCCCAAAGAACACACAGGTTGGTAAGGTGATGTGCACAAACTGTAGATGAATAAATCTGTACCTGTCAGGTTTTATGAAGAGAGAGAGGAGAAATCCAGTGTAAGCTGTTCACAAGAGAGACTGTAAGGATCCACTTTGTAGCTGTAGCAGGCAAACAGGAAATGAAGTTAGTCAGGTGGAAGAATGACAGGGAAACTCCAATATGATTGAGAAGCAATCCTGAATACAGCAGGCATGCAGAAAAGGAGATCCGGAGGATGAGAACTAGACAGGCAAACTTGAGAATCCTGAAACAAGCTGGAAGCTGGCAAACAGAGGAATAAATCAGCAGGCAAAACAGCAAGGCCCAGAGGTGAAGTGGCTTGATAGTAGTGCACCATACAAACAGCACAATAACTAAAGCAATTTGTGGAGGAGGGAGGATCCCTTAAATAGGCACTAAGTTTGAGAGGAGGAAATTATTTAAAGAGACAGTCATGATTGATTGATACATTACAGTATCCTCCTTTCAAGGGCCCACCCGAGAAGGATTTGCAACTGGCTTAGAAGGATATTTAGTATGAAAAGTTCTAATGAGCCTAGGGGCATGAATGTCTGTAGAGGATACCCAGCTATCCTCCTCTGGTCCATAACCTTTCCAGTGAATAAGGTATTCCAACTTCCCAAGAACCAGTCTAGAGTCAAGTATTGAGTTAACTCATATTCAATGTGGTCATCGATCAGGATCGGAGAAGGAGGTGTTGGAAGTAGACCATGATCATGTTTTCCAGTGTAGGGTTTCAATAGAGATACATGGAAAGTAGAGTGTATTTTGTAGGAACTCATTGCATTCTGATTCAACACCTGCTGAATAGGAAAAGGTCAAATGTATTGAGAAGCTAACTTTTTAAGAGTGCCAATGTCTCCTTAATATTTTTAGCAAAATCTTAGGCTGCAGGCGAATTATTGGAACTAGGCAAAGTAAGTAGGGAGTTAGGATGATAACCGTATGTAGCATGAAATGGGGAGGTTTTTGTAGAGGGACTGGTGGAATTATTGTAAGTGAATTCGGCCAATGGAAGTAGATTGAACCAATCATTTTGAAGGTGTGAGGTGTAGAAGCGAAGGTATTGTTCCAGAATCTGATTTGTTCTCTCAGTGAGACCATTAGTCTAAGGATGATATGCTGAGGAAAACCTAGAATTAATCTTGAGAAGTCGACACAACTGTCTACAAAATTTGGACGTGAACTGTGTCCCCCTATCACTGATAATTGTGGAAGGTATCCCATGTAATCATCTTGAAGGTGTGAGATGTAGAAGCAAAGGTATTGTTCCAGAATCTGATTTGTACTCTCAGTGAGACCATTAGTCTAAGGATGATATGCTGAGGAAAACCTAGAATTAATCTTGAGAAGTCGTCACAATTGTCTCCAAAATTTTGACGTGAACTGTGTCCCCCTATCACTGATAATTGTGGAAGATATCCCATGTAATCTGACAATATGATTAATGAAAACTTCTGCAGTTTTAAGGGCTGTGGGTAAGGTCTTGAGTGGAATGAAATGAGCCAATTTGGTTAAGTGGTCAATCACCACCAGGAGGGTAGAGTGTGAATGAGATAATGGAAGATCAACTATAAAATCCATGAAAACAAATTCCCAGGGTCTATTGGGAATAGGTAGAGGTAACAATTGCCCAACAGGTTTTCTATGATCCGTTTTGATCTTTGTTCTGGGCATAGTGTACACAAGAGCTAACATAGTCATGAACATTTTGAGTAATCTTGGGCCACCAAAAGCATCTTTTGAGAAGAGAAAGTGTTCTAGACATACCAGGGTGCCCTGATAGGGGGTTGTCATGGAAATGCTGAAGAAGATGTTGTCTTAGGGATAATGGAATATATAAGCGGTCTTGATAGAGAGATAAACCAAAGGAAGTCTTGGTTAAAGGGATACTGAACCCACATTTTTTCTTTCATGATTCAGATAGAGCATGCCATTTTAAGCAACTTTCTAATTTACTCCTATTATCAATTTTTCTTCGTTCTCTTGCTATCTTTATTTGAAAAAGAAAGCATCTAGGTTTTTTTTTGGTTCAGCACTCTGGACAGCAATTTTTTATTGGTGGATGAATTTATCCACCAATCAGCAAGAATAACCAAGGTTGTTCACCAAAAATGGTCCGGCATCTAAACTTAAATTCTTGCATTTCAAATAAAGATACCAAGTAAATGAAGAAAATTTGATAATAGGAGTAAATTAGAAAGTTGCTTAAAATGTCATGCTCTATCTGAATCACAAAAGAGAAACATTGGGTTCAGTGTCCCTTTAAGGATTCTGAAAGTATTGCAGGATCTGATTCCAAAGCTTTCAGGGTGTCCTCTTCTAGGGTAGTAGAAAATCCAACAATCTTGTGAGAAGGTATTACACTGGAAACTTTTTTTATTTATAGTAGTTCTTGTCAGTTAAACGGGACAGTATATCGGCTTTAGCGTTCTTTGATCTAGGTCTATAGGTAATTATAAAATCAAACCTATCCAAGAAAAGGGACCATCTAACTTGGCGGGAGGATAGAGTTTTATTAGTTCTCAGGTACTCCAGATTCTTGTGATCTGTGTACATTAAAAAAGGGAATTTGGTTCCTTCCAAAAGATGGCGCCAGTTTTCTAATGCAGACTTGATGGCTAACAGTTCCTTATCTCCGACAGAATAGTTGTATTCAGCTTGAGTTAACACTTTTGAAAAATAAGCTATTGGATGGATAGTAGATGAAATAGTGTTCCGCTGTGAAAGAATAGCTCCTATGCCAACATTTGAGGCATCAACCTCGAGAACATATTGTTTCTGGGGATCAGATAATTGTAGTATGGGAGCAGAGGTGAAACTGTTCTTCAGCATTTTGAAGGCATGATCAGCCCCATATGACTTAAAGTATTGGGAGTTTCCAGTAAGTTGGGTTAGAGGTTTGACTATAGTGGAGTAATTAGGAATGAACTTCCTATAAAAATGTGTGAATCCAAGAAATTTCTGTAAGGATCTTTTGTTGTCAGGTTGAGGCCAGTGAGTGATAGTGGAAACTTTATTTGCATCCATTTGGATTCCTTCAGGTGAAATTACATAACCAAGGAATTTAATAGTGGTTTGATGGAATAGACATTTCTCCATCTTGGCAAATAAATGATGTTCTTGAAGACGAGAGAGGACCTTGCATACATGAAGAATATGTTCTTGCAGAGATCTAGAATATATGAGAATATCATCAAGATATACTATGACACATATATCTAACAGGTCTTTGAAGATTTAATTAATGAAATACCGGAAGGGGGCTGGGGCGTTGCATAGTCTGAAGGGCATCACATTATATTGGAAAAGACCATAGCGGGTTCTAAAGCCTGTCGTCCATTCGTCCCCTTCTTTTATGGGAATAAGATTGTTTAGTATATAGAGGTGCATGAGTAAGGCGTTCCAGTAATTCCAGAATAAGCAGTAATGGATACCGATTTGTAATCATATTATTGAGAGCTCTGTATTTAATATTTGGACAAAGAGATGCATCCTTTTTCCATACAAAAAAGATTCCGGATGCGGCTGGTGATGTTGATGGGGATATGAATCCTTTTTTTAAATTCTCCTGTAAATATTCACGGAGAAAGGGTAATTCTTGTTCTGAGAGTGGGTAAATCCTGCCGTAAGGAATCTTTGCTTCTGGTAGGGTGTCAATGGGACAATCGTACGGACGATGAGGTGGAAGTATTTTGGCTTCCTTTACATTAAAAACGTCTTTGAAGTCTAAATATTCTGTCAGAAGGGAAGAGGAAGTATTGCATACAACTACATGTGGAATACAAGTATCTTTACAGTAGGATGACTGAAAAGATATCTTATTTTGTGACCAGTTTATAAGAGGTTTGTGTTTTACCAACCAAGGGTGTCCCACAATTATTGGGTGTATGGAAGCATGTATAATGTTGAAGGTAATATACTCTGTGTGACCACAAGGAGTGGTAGTCAAAATCGGAATAGTATGATGTGTAATAGGTGCTTTTAAATAAGTAGACCCATAAATAACTCTGATATGCACTGGGGTTTGCTTCAACACACACAGTATTTTATTCTTTTTAACCAATTATAAATGAATAAATGTTCCATAGGCTCCGGAGTCAATCATTCCCTCGGTTTGGATGACTTGGCGATCCCACTGTAAAGACAAGGTAAGTGAGTAATGAGAAGGAAACTTAGGAGTATGTATGGATTGTATATTAGAAAGCTTACCCTTCTTCTGACTAAGGAGGCAAGGGCAAGATGAAACAGTATGCTTACTGCTAGCACAATATAGTCCGAGATTGGCCAACTTCCTCCTAGGCTTTTCGTCTTGTGATAGGGGTCCCTTTACGGCACCTATATCCATAGGTACTGAAGTTTGAGAAAGTTTCTCTGGAATATAAGTAGGAATTCCTTTTAGGTAGACTTGGGAATTAGTTTTTTCTGACTTCCCCTCTCTATAAAGTCTGTCCAAGGAAATGCAACTTTTAATGAGAGCATTAAGGGTGTCTGGGAGTTTGAGTCGGGCTAACTCATCTTTAAGATGTTCCACTAGACCCAATCTAAATTGGTTTCTGAGACTTAGTTGATTCCACTCTGAGTCTGTGCTCCATATCTGAAAATCTGCCATGTATTCCTCCACAGGGCGTTTCCCTTGTTTAAGAGATCTCAGATTAGTCTGAGCTGTTATTTGCTTGTTTACATCCTCATACAGGGTCCCCATGGTGGCAAAAAAGTCATCCAGGGAATTTAGGATTGGGTCATCCTTTTCAAAAAACTTGTTTGCCCAGGCAAACAGATTGTATCTATCTTAGGTTTTATTTTTATTTTACCGGTAAGTTTGTATTTATTTTAACTAGGTAGACTAGTTAGTAAATAGTTATTAACGTTAACATACATACAAATTTACCTGTAAAATAAAACCTAACCTGTCTTACACTAACACCTAACCTTACACTACAATTAAATCAATTAAATTAATTAAATATAATTAACTAAATTACAAAAAAAACCCACTAAATTACACAAAATAAAAAAGAAATGATAAAATATTTAAACTAATTACACCTAATCTAATAGCCCTATCAAAATAAAAAAAGCCCCGCCAAAATAAAAAACCCTAGCCTAAACTAAACTGCCAATAGCCCTTAAAAGGGCCTTTTGCGGGGCATTGCCCCAAAGAAATCAGCTCTTTTACCTGTAAAAAAAATAATACAAACAACCCCCTAACAGTAAAACCCACCACCCACACAACCAAACCCCCAAAATAAAATCCTATCTAAAAAAACTTAAGCTCCCCATTGCCCTTAAAAGGGCATTTGTATGTGCATTGCCCTTAAAAGGGCATTTAGCTCTTTTTCAGCCCAAACCCTAAGCTAAAAATAAAACCCACCCAATAAACCCTATTTTGGGGGGGCTTTTTTATTTTGATAGGGCTATTAGATTAGGTGTAATTAGTTTAAATATTTGATCATTTCTTTTTTATATTGTGTAATTTAGTTAATTGTATTTAATTAATGTAATTGATTTAATTTTAGTTTAAGGTTAGGTGTTAGTGTAAGACAGGTTAGGTTTTATTTTACAGGTAAATTTGTATTTATTTTAACTAGGTAGTTAGTAAATAGTTAATAACTATTTACTAACTAGTCTACCTAGTTAAAATAAATACAAACTTAGCTGTGAAATAAAAATAAAACCCAAAATAGCTAGAATGTAACTATTAGTTATATTGTAGCTAGCTTAGGGTTTATTTTACAGGTAAGTATGTATTTAGTTTTAAATAGGAATTATTTAGGTATTAATAGTAATTTTTATTTAGATTTATTTTAATTAATATAAATTTAGTGGTGTTAGGGTTAGACTTAGGTTTAGGTTTAGGGGTTAATAACTTTAGTATAGTGGCAGCGACATTGGGGGCGCAGATTAGGGGTTAATAAATGTAGGTAGGTGGCGGCGATGTTGGGGGTGGCAGATTAGGGGTTAATAACTGTAATGTAGGTGGTGGTGGCGACATTGGGGGCGGCATATTAGGGGTTAATAAGTGTAATGTAGGTGTTGGCGGTGTCGTGGGTGGCAGATGAGGGGTTAATAAGTATAATTTAGGTGGCGGCGATGTTGGGGGTGGCAGATTAGGGGTGTTTAGACTGGGGGTTTATGTTAGGGTGTTAGGTGTAAACATAACTTTTCTTTCCCCATAGAAATCAATGGGGCTGCGTTACGGAGCTTAACACTCCTTTATTGCAGGATTTAGGCTTTTTTTTAGCCAGCTCTCCCCATTGATGTCTATGGGGAAATTGTGTACAAGCACGTAAAACCAGCTCAAAGCAGCGCTGGTATTTGGGTGCAGTATGGAGCTCAATTTTGCTCAACGCTGCCATATTGCCTGCTAACGCAGGGTTTTTGCAAACCTGTAATAGCAGCTCTATAGGGAGGTGAGCGTTGGAACTTGCAAGTTTGCACTGAGCCTTTTAAAACGCAAAACTCGTAATCTAGCCAAAAATCTTTAAAAAGTCCTTTTAGGGTTAAGACCTCTGCTTGTACTTCTGGCCAAGTAATCCACCTTTTGATTAAGTGTGCTGAAGTGTAATTCAAATTCCTTAGGATCCATTTTCAAAGGTAGAATAGGATAAACATAAAGGAAAAACAAAAGTTTATATATATGTATGTATATATATATATATATATATATATATATCGATGTAGGCTTCAGTTAAACTGCAAAGATACCCCTTTTTTTTAGATAAATGTTGCTTATATATATATATGATAAGTTTGTGGCTAAGGGCTCTATTTATCATTATTTTCTGAAATACGACTTTCAATTCTCCTATCAGTTCTCCACAGCTTGCCCTTGTAGAGGCGCACAGGTGCGCCAATATTTATCATTAAGCCGGTAGTATTTTAACGCTGATTTCCATGGTTGAGATGGTGCAGATTAATGATAAATCTCGCCATCATTTTTTATAATGCACCTTATTTATCATTCTAACAGCTTGGAATTACGACTGTATCGATTTAATGAATCTTTATTACATTTAAATCTTATTGTTTCTATTAACCGTTGCCCTGTTAAATCCAGATTTCTGATACCTTTATATTGAAAACCAAGACTTTCAGAATCATTAATGTATATTTTTAAAATATTTTTAAATACCACTTTTCCCATTGTTAATAAAGCTTATGAATTAATTTTTTGGGTGGTTTTTACATATTAATATATTTGACTCTCAACACACCCCCTGCAGACTTTTGCAATATATAATCAAATCTCCCTTGTGTTAACTATCTTACATTGTTCTGATATTGCTGTCTTTACAATGATAATCTCTTATCTTAATAAAAATTGATTAGGACACCAATACACCTTTAAACCATACATTTTTATTATTTACATTTAAAAAAATAATAATGTTGCCTTCACATTCATAAAAAGATTATTAATATTCTTTCACATTTTTTCTATTTAAGTTGCATTGCATGCAATGTGGAGTAGTTCTCTATGAGTCCTGTTACAGCTTTCAATAAGACCTCCAATAATTCTTTTTTATTAATTACAATGTTTTGATCTTCAGGAACTGTAAAAAAATATAATTAAAATTTAAAATATGAAAGTGATTTATAAAAATAAAAAAAATTACATTGCATATCAAATTAAATACATAAAATTATTAATTTAATTTAATGAGCCATCAATATACATAGTTATAAACATTTAAATATTTTTAAGTTTATCTTATCATAATAAGATAAACTGAAAAAAATGTAAGTATACAAAATTAAATTTTTGGTTATGAAGCATTCAAACTCCATTTGTATCTCTTTATTAAAGACATGTCTGATATAGTCACCCCAGTCATAATTGATGGTTGTTGAAGAATCATTGGATTTGTTGTCATCAAGGACCTCTCTGACCACTACTTCTTCTTGCATAGCTGTCAAAATATAAAATTATATATTTTATTTCCTTTACGATAATTTTGTCTGATAGATATATCAGATATATTTCTCCATTTTCTCAAATACCTATCATTCAACAATATCTCTCTATATATATATTTATGTAGATATATGTATATTTATAAATAAATATTAATTTAATATATAAAATAATTTAAATCTTCTTCTTGCACAACCACTTCCTCTATTTCATCCTCAAAATCTTCATCCTCTTGTAGTCTCTCATCATAATTATGGTCCACTCCCTTATTACTTGAATCCTCCCTCTGAATTTCTACTTAATCTTAAATGTATCCATTAAATATTATTATTAATTCAAAAATAATTTAAATGACAAAAGAAAAATGAAATGTTTTTACAGTTTTACCTTCCATAGCTGGCAATTCAACATCTTCTGCTTCATTTGAATTGTTTTCGATAATTGGCCTTGCCCGACGTTGTTGCCTTTGTCTGACTTTATATAAAAAATATATTGTTATTTTATTTTGAATATTTATTCATATAATCTAACATACAATTGACAGTTTTTATAAATACCTGGTGTATCATTCCCCTCGTTGTCCATAAATACGGTTGGCAAGGGGTCAGACTCTCCACCAGAACTCAAAGACTTTTCATCTATTGGGCATAGATATCTTGGTGCTCTATGGTTTTTGACTACAACATAATATAAAAATTTAAAAAAAAAAATTCAGTAAAGCATGTATATTTTTTTTTATTATATATGAAATACATTACATTTACAAACCATTTATACTGTAAACATTTCAAGATATATAATAATTTTTTAATCTAATCTCTTTCAAAGATTGGGAATATAGTATGTTCACAACATCTGTTCACACCAAAAATTCTTTGAGGTTACAAACATTTAGACACATTTGTCTATAGTGCCGGTTATAATACAGTCCAAATAGCTAAAACATACAGACATACTTATACAAACAGACATACTTAAATATGTTATCATTGTTCAAGGGAGACAGTGTCTACAGTTTCAAATCACTATTACATTACACCAACGATATCTTTTTAATCTTGTTAAGTTGCTCAACTCTTACACTCTTTTATTCTAGATAAAGGATTAATGAAATTTGGACTATTCTAACAATTTTTACTTGATTCCTATTGAAAATTACATTCATCATCATATTAATCTAAAAGAATATCAAATATGTCTAAGGCTTACATTTGCGCAAGTAACAATGGATAAGGGCCCTCAATTTGGATTGCCTCCTATACAAATCATTGTACCGTTTGAGCAGTGACGTGCAGTCACAGGAGGCAGGTGAGGCAGTGCCTCCCCTGGCCAATGTATGTAATAACAGCCTTTTTATAAAAATAAAAAATAAAAAAATTAGATCTTTTTTTTCCATATATTTTTTTTAATAAAAAAAGGTGACCCCCCCCTACCCCCCACCCCTCCACCAAAATCAGGACTTGTGTTTGTGTAAATTAACTTATATAAAATGTAATACAATATACATACAATTCAATACATTCATATTGCGCAAGACAAGGCCAGCCAGCTGTCCTTGCATTGCGCAATATGAATGTATTGACTCACTGTGGAAGTGTATGGGCCGCTGAGAGACTGCCACCAAGAGGAGAAAAGGTGCTAATGCAGTGCTCTCCAATGCACCCCATACGCTCCCACTTGAGGCTTGACTGTGAAAGCCTCCGTCCGAACTCAGCCCTGGCCGCCTCTCAGAGTCTCACTCTCAGCCAATCAGAATTCAGAAAGTCGTCTGAATCTCTCTGGGGCTGGCTGTCACTGAGTGCCGGGCGGGAAGGAAATAGAATAGAGGTGCGCATCAGCGTGTCATGTGCGGTCACGTGTTCTCAGACTCAGAGCAGCTCAACTCAGAGACGGAGTCAGACATGGGTGTCAGAGCTACTGATCTGAAGTTACTGAACTACTTAAGTTAATGTTTACAGCTACCGGAGAAGAAGACTAACCTGTTTAATCTATCTATTCTATTAGCGCATCTTTTTTAGATAGGTGGCGGCACTTGAAGTTGACTTATTAATAGTAAAAAACTGCTTTTATATTTATAGTGACTGAGCCTGGGCCAATCTATTCTATTATTAGCGCATTCTTTTTTAGGTAGGTGGCTGGCGGCACTTGACTTATATATAATTATTTATAATATATTTATTAAAATTAAATACAAAAAAACTGCTCTTATAGTGACTGAGCCAATCTATTCTATTAGCGCATCTTTTTTAGGTAGGTGGCGGCACTTGATATTTTTGTTGGATAATTAAATTCAGTGAGTGTCAGTGAAAATTGCTGAATGAATGAATTATTATAATATATTTATTAAATACAAAACTGCTCTTATAGTGACTGAGCCTGAGCCTCAAAGTGTTGTTGACTTGATTTAGATTAGGATAGGACTACTACTATGATCATGATCAGTTTTCAGATTCAGATTTAGTATTCATTCAGGACAGGAGGAGTAAGAAGAAGGAGTTGTTGTGTACTTTTACTTTGCTGCATCACAGAACAGAGAACAACAGGAGAATGATCATTGGATTTGGCAGTGGAAGCAGCATGTGTGAGAAATATCAGGGAATATAAATAGGATTAGGCAGTAGGCACCAAAAGTATGTATTTTTCTTTTATTTAATCACTTTCATGCAAAAAATACCAATTTTTACTTGAATTGACAATGTCAATTCAAGTAAAAATTGGTATTTTTTCATGAAAGTGATTAACTAGAAGAAAAATACATACTTTTGGTGCCTACTGCCTAATCCTATTTATATTCCCTGATATTTCTCACACATGTTTGAAATTACATTGCAACAGTCACACAAAAAAAAGTAGATCCATGATCTCATAGAATCATGGGCATTGTGAATATAGATTTAATACTATTAACAATAAATATATACTCTGTCTCTGGATGAGCATTTTTGTCTTAGTATCATGAGACAGGTAATTGGTTTAGGATTTAGAATTGCCACTGTGGTTAAGGTTAAAGGGACAGTCTACCATAGAATTGTTATTGTTTTAAAAGATAGATAAGATAAAAGATTTTATATTTACTGAATAATGAAGGAATCTATAAGCATAATTTGCAGCATTAAAGTTAAAAGTACGTTTTAAACATATTTTAATGGGCCTGAATTTCTAGATCTCATAATCAGAGCAAGCATTTTGTTATCTGGCAAGAGTTTCTGTTACAATCCTTTAGACTAAAATCAGATGTTTACTAAATTGACCAGTTCTCCAAGACACCATTTAAAGGGAGATGAAAATGTTTTCTTTCATGATTTAGAAAGAGCATGCAATTTTTTTTTTGTTTTGTTTTGTTTTTTCCTTTTTTTATTGATTTTCAACGTGTTACATTCAAACAATATATTTTTCAACCTGCAACACATAATTTTGAACCTAAACATTGTTAATTCCAGAATCAGTAATATTATTAATCCCAACTGGATTTGTAATCTCTAAATTGACAAAACATAAGTATTAGCATATAAAGGTTGGATCCTAGCAAAGTTTAGATTATTACTATAGATTAATCCAAAACCAATTCCAATCCTATACTATGCTACTAAAACATACCTCCAAAGATAATTTACCATTTAATGATTAGAAACCTAATCGTATTCTTATTATATTCTCGTTTATAGTAGTTAACTTAAATGGTTACAATTTTTAATTATATGTTGTGATTTGTACTCATGAATCCATTTCATCTTTAACCTACCTTCTAGTTGAACCCACTTAGCTGTCTATTTATCCAAAATAAGCAAAGAACAAAAAACAAAACAAACAAAACACAAAAAAAAAAAAAAAAAAAGGAAAAAAAAAAAACCCCAATAAGATCTGTCTCTCTCCTCAACTCTACTCACCATATCCCGAGGAGTATTAATTCTGAATTTTGAAAAGGCAGAATTATCTGATCGATTTCTGAGGCTGGGAGTGATTTAATAAATGCCGCCCATTTACTGAAAAATTGTCTGATATCAGATTCTTTGTCGATATTGGCATCTCGCTGTTCTAAAATACATTGTTTCTTGAGAAAGTTTTTAATCTCTAATATAGTTGGTCGATCTCTTAATTTCCATTTCTTAAAGATTAAATATCTAGCTGCTAAAATAATTGATATAGTTAGCTTTTCATTAGGCTGACATTTTTCCTGATTTTCTAGACAGAAGAAGATCTGAATCCGTGAGAGCGCCAGAGGGGAGATCTTAAGAGATACCTTCATCCAAAATTCTATTTTATGCCAGAACTGTCTAATCACTGGGCAATTCCAGAGCATATGTATTAGATCCGCAGCCAACAAGGAACATTTGGGACATTTATTAAAGTGTAAATTCTGAAGCTTATGTCCTTTTTCAGGGGTATAATAATATTTATGTAGAAGTTTAAGATGCGCCTCCCTCCATGTAGCTGAAAGTGTGGCCTGAGATACTTTGTGAATCGAAGTTTGTATGAATTTAATGTCAACATTATCTTGTGAAAATTTTAGATTCCATTCATGAGCAGCTTTTTCAAGAAGGTACTTCCCCTTGCCAACTCCAAGCAGGTGGTAACATGGTGTGATGGACATCAGACCATTCTTTGCTAACGTCAGCCAACCCTCGAGGCTGCCTAAATCCCATCGCCACTTGACTGCCTTCATTAATTCTAAGACATAATGCCTTGTCTGTAAATACGCAAAAAAATCTTTATTTGAAAGATTAAAATCATTCTTAAGTTCCTCAAATGTTTTAATACATTTCTTCTCTTGATCAACAAAATATACAATCCTGTCCAAACCTAATAAATGCCAATTTTTAATAACCAGTGAATCTAATCCCGCCTGAAATTTTGGATTACCTATTACAGGTAAATATTGCGAAACCTGAGAATTAATTTCTAATAGCTTTCCTATCTTTCGCCAGGCTCTTAATGGGTTAAGAAACATTTTAAGTGCTCTAATACTAGTAGGCCATTCCTTTGGCTCACAATGTATCAGTGCTCTTGGCAAGTAAGGATCACAGATTTTATCTTCAAGTTCATTGTTCAAGACATAGTCCTTGGAGAAGATCCAATCAGCCACAATACGCGCTAAAAAAGCAAGATTATACAATCGTATGTCTGGTAGGGCAAAGCCTCCGAAGTCTTTTGGAGAAGTTAGTTTAAGTAACGAAATCCTAGGTCTTCTATTTTGCCAAATGAATCTTCTTAGCATGTTATTTATTGCCCGGACATCTCTTTCTAGAAGCATTATTGCAGTGTTCTGTAAGATATAAAGCAATTTAGGAAAGAGAACCATCTTGAATAGCGCTATTCGGCCAGAAATGGAGAGTGGTAAATTTTCCCATCTTCTAAGCCTTTCTCTAAAATTTGATAAGACTGGAAGTATATTAAGATTGTACAGATCTTTGGGATTACTTGGGATATAAATGCCAAGATATTTAAATGAATCTTTAACCAAACAGAAAGGAATATTGCTAAGGGAGCTATTATTTCTTCTGAGCCAAAATAATTCCGATTTTGTGGTATTTACTTTGTAGCCCGAAAATGAGCCAAATTGAGAAATGATTTGTATCAGTTTAGGAATATTAGTTTTAGTATCTGATAGATAGATGAGTATGTCGTCCGCATATAGGGCTACTTTTAATTCATATTTACCTATTTTGATACCTCCTAGTTGGTGTCTGATCATGATTGCTAAGGGTTCAATGCAGAGATTGAAAAGGAGGGGGGAGAGGGGGCAGCCCTGACGAGTTCCCCTGCCCAATGTGATTGGTGAGGAGAGTATATTATTTACAATTATCTTTGTATATGGCTGGTCATATAGATTTTTAATAAAGCTGAGAAAGCCTCCTCTAAAACCAAATTTGTCTAAAGAAGAAAACAAATGGTCATGTTGAACCGAGTCAAAGGCCTTCTCAGCATCGACTGAAATCACCGCTGAGTCAGGGGCTGCCTCTCCCCCCCCATCCCTCATGCCCCTGTACCGAGAAAAAAAGAATTCTGATACCACTAAGGCCTCTCTAATTTTAGCAGAAGAATTGCGGGCATTCAAGAACCCCGCCTGATCTTTATGAATAATATTAGCTAATATTTTTTGCAATCTCTGAGCAAGAATTGAAGTAAGAATCTTGTAATCAGAGTTAAGTAAGGCAATAGGCCTGTATGACTCTTTCTGACTCGGGTCCTTCCCACTTTTCAAGATTAAGGTTGTATATGAAGCTGAAAAGGATTTCGCTACTGGCTCTCCATCAGTAAACATATAATTATATAGTTTACAAAGATATGGTGTAATCTCTGGGGATAGAATTTTATAAAATTCATTTGGTAGCCCATCCGGTACAGAAGCTTTATTCAAGGCTAAATCAGCAGTAGTTTTCCTAATTTCTTCTTCTCCAATTGGTGCATTAAGAATCTCAACCGACTCCTCAGATGCTTTAGGAAAAGAAATTTTACTCCAGAAATCCTCTGCCTGAGCTAAGTCTGAATCTCTGGAGGCATAAATTTCTTGGTAATATTTTACCATCTCCTCCGCTATTTCTTCGTATTTATAAACATGCTTACCCCCTGATGTTAGCTTCACAATTAGCGGAGACCTTTTATCATTTTTGACCAAATTCGCTAGCAATTTCCCAGACTTGTTTCCAAACCTATATAGTTTTGACTGTAATTTTAAATCTTTCTGGGTTTCTCGGAATAGCCCAAATGCATCCTTGTTACTTTTAGCTCTAATATATTTTGCCCAGTTAGCAGAGTTCTGCATGAGAAGAAATCGATTATATGCATTTGTTACTGCATTCGTTAGTTCTTTTTCCCTCTGTTGCAGTTTTTTGTTTAACATAGCATTGTAGGCGATAATTTCACCTCTTAATACTGCTTTTGCAGCCTCCCAAAAGATAACTGGGCGATCTCTATATTCCGAGTTGCAATGAACATAGTCATTGAACTTAGTTCTAAGCCAGTTCTTAAATTTCAGGTCTGATGCTAAAAAAGAGGGAAAAAAAAATCGAATAGGTCTAGATCTAAGGTGACTTGCCTGAAAGTCTAAGGTAATCGGCCCATGATCAGATAAGAAAATAGGTAATATTTTCGCTTTTGCCTCTGATATACAAAGCCTTTCATCTACTAGAAAAAGATCAATTCTAGATAAGGTCTTATGGGCTTTGGATAAGCATGTATAGTCTCTACAGTCAGGATTTTGCATCCTCCAGATATCTCTGATACATAAGTTCCGCATGACTCTGGTAAGCAATTTAGTTTCCAGATTGTCCTTTTTATGCTTTTTATGCTTCATGTTAAATCTTAATCTGTCAAGAGGAAACTGTGGAGCCATATTAAAATCCCCCCCAAAAATTAGATAACCCTCTTGTATAGAAAGGATTTTAGATTGCATCTGATTCCAGAAATCTGGGTCAAGGGTGTTAGGCGCATATACATTACAAAGCGTGAAAACACGTTTGTCCATTTTTATTTTTAAGATTACTGATCTCCCCTCTGGATCCGCTTCAACATACAGCACTTCTGCATTGATTTTTTTCCCTATTAAAATAGCCACTCCTCTCTTTCTCCCAGGACCTGGTGCGGTGAATACCTCTTTAACCCATGATGTTTTTAACTTTAAAGCTTCCTCCAGGTTAAGATGTGTTTCCTGGAGGAAGGCTATTCCTGTATCCATTTTCCTTAAATGATTTAAAATTGCTTTCCTCTTAATAGGGGTGGTGATGCCTCCAATATTCCAAGATACTATTTTAAAATTAGCCATAGAGTTTAGTTAGCAGAGGGGAGAGAGACAGAAGAAAAAAAAAAAAAAAAAGAAAAGGAGGGGTTTTATAGAAACAGCACTCATTCTACCTATTTTAAGTCCCTGCATTCTTTATTGGTAAGGAGACAGCAAAAAAAAAAAAAAAAAAAAAAGAAGTCATTTTTAATCGGGAGAGTTTAATTGATTCAAGAGTTTTTCTGCATCTTGTGCATTTTCAAAAAGATAGACCTCTCCCCTAGCAAAGACCCTCAGCTTAGAAGGATAGATAATTAAGGTCTGATAGCCCTGTTGAATAAATTTAGAGCATGTTGGGGCCAAATTCCTTCTTTTAAATGCTGTTTCTGCTGAGAAGTCTTGGAAGAGAAGAATTCTATTTTCCCCAAAAATAACAGGCTGATTTTTTCGAAAATATTGTAGCAGAGTTACTTTATAGTTAAAGTTGAGCAGTTTAGCTATTATTGGTCTGGGTCTATTATTTCCTTTGTTGTCAACCTGTACCTTCCCTATTCTATGTGCTCTTTCTACCACTATCTGAGAGTTAGTAGAAGGGATTTTGAGCAGCTGCACCAGGGTCTCTGAAATAAATAAGCTTACATTTTCAGGTTGTTTCCCCTCAGGTACCCCAATAATACGGATGTTATTTCTCCTGGCACGATTTTCGAGATCCTCGATTTTAGCCTGCATTTTAGTTAAAGTGGTAATTGTAGTTTCTAAAGTTGTGCCTTGAGTGATGGTGAGATCCTCAAGATCAGATACCCTCTGTTCTACTTCATTAATTCTATTGGTAAAATTTCTCATTTCTTGTGATAGTAGGGTGATATCCTGTTTGATCTCCACTCTAAGGGCGTCAAATTTGGGGGTTAAGGCATCTGCAATGCTTGATACTAGAGCCTGCATGTTAGTCAATTCATTGATAGCTAGTAGACTTGCAGGCACTGACTGTGTATCAGTTGCAGAATCTGTGGTGGTTTTAGTTCTTTTATCTCTTTGCCTCGCTGCCATGGCTGGCGAAGGAGTCCGGGAGTGACTGTGTAGGAATTTGTCCATATACCGTGACAAGGAAGTGAAGGGGGAGAAAAAGAAACAAAGGGGAAGAAGGGGGGGAAGGCCAACCCAATCTATTAAAAAGGAGATCCCCCCGAGCCGTGTAGGAAAAAAAAAAAAAAAAAAAAAAAAAAAGGCAAGAATAAACACTAGTGCCTAAAAAATATTCACATATAGTGTAGTGTATAGTGAGAATTCATTAATAAGCGAGTCACAGGACCAGCCATAGAGTGAGTCTACAATGTGTAGGGACTTAATCAGAGGGAGAGGAAGGAAAAGGGACACGCCCTCTCAACCCTCTTAACTTTCTGACCTATCTATTAGCAGTAAACCTTATTTACCAAGGCACTAGACCACCATATCTAAATAGCTTTATAGTTAGTATTGTGCACAGAGTTGCCTTGCATACACACTCTTAGCTATGTTTTCACAAGTTATTACATTAACTCAGCCCTGAGAGAAAGGAAAGCAATATTTTCTAGGGTTTAATCTCCAAGGGTAGGTTAGTGTGGAAAAAAAAAATACTTCAGCACCTGTGGGCAGTAAGGTCCTTCAAATTAGGTTTATAACCACTATGGACTTATCTAAATAACTTTTATGGTATGCCCAGAATTCCTAGCATAGACACTTTGTTTAATTTTTCATAGATTATGCCTGTGACCTCTTTACCCAAATGTATAGACCCAGGTGGTGTAATATGTAAACAGCAAGCCCACAGATCTGGACAATAAAAATTATCCCCTAAGAGAAAAACCTAAGGGTATAAACTTAATTTAGACTTAACAGTAATTATGTCATTAAATGATAAGGACATGGTATCTCATTATTTCATTAGTACAATGTATCCCTTTAAGAAAAACTTCCTTTCGTTATATTCATATTGAGACAAAGTACTTATTTTGTAGTAGTTAAGATTTATGCTTCTCCTACTCTTCTATGAGAAAAGGTTTATCTTAGACCAAGACATTATACCTATGCAAAGTTAATCATTCATATTTTAAATCATTGGCTTTCCCTTCTATTATAGCTTCTGAGTTAGTGTAGCAAATACAGAAAAAAGGGAAAGTTATTATCATAGAAATTCGACCAAAAAATATATAGATTAGAGGATAAGAGTCTCTAATGTTTACCAGTTCTAATAGTTCCCCAGGATCCAAGGGTGAACCAGGGAAAAAAACATCAACTGAAAAAGAATGAGAGTGACCCCTCTGGAGAGCATATGCTCTAAACAGTAATGTCGAGTGTTATCCCAGGAAACAGTTCAGATTTTAGTCCCAAAAAAAACAAAATGATACCTGACCCAGTCTTATGGGGGCTTTATCTCAAGGGAAATAGCTTCACTCTCAGCAGCACGCCAATTCCTCCTCATGCAGCATCGGTGAGAGGAGGTGAATACGGCTCGCCAGCTTCTGTGTACTCCAGCCGTTGTGTCTGTGGGCCACCCAGGTCAGATCCGTGCAAAAAAATGGAGGAGAAAAGGAACCCACTAAGGTACCGGTCCCAAACAGCAGGACTTGAGCGGCCAGTAGAGAGAGTGGCTCTGAGTAAATGCCACTTTAGCCGTCCTCCCTCCGTGGATGTAGAGCAGGTGTCACCAACACGGACTATCTTCTATTGACCGGAACTTAGAGCCCCAGGCTCCTGATGTATCATACTCCAAAGCAAGCCCCCTCGCGCAGCCTCGGTGGGAGGGGGAAAGAAGTGCCACTCAGAACCGAACCGGAGCCAAAGTTGCCGATCGAGTACAGCCACAGCCAAGCAAGCAGGTAGGAGGGTGAATATGCACTGATGAAATACAAAAGGGAGTACTCTTCTGCCGCTTTTATAGCTCTTTCACAGAGGTAGTAACCATTCACAGGTAGCGGCAAATATCCTACCGGGGTCCCCTCATGTCATGAACGGCTAATTACCCTGCAGTTAGGCAGGTTCCCCTCTTGAGCCGTTTTAATATGCAATGTTTTTCCTCTTACTTTCCCTTGTCTTTTCCTTCACTCTGGTATTTAACCAATACGGTAGAGCATATCACCCTTTACATAAGTTCTTTGTGAGGTTAGGGGCACACTCACGTTGCAGCAGTCCTTACACCTGAGACTCCGGCTCCGTTTGTAATGTTAGAGCTAGGAGAGGTGATTGAATATAAAGTCATTTAAATGACCAGAAACAGTTCTTTTTTTGTATAGTGCGTTGGTGTAGCACTACTAGGGCTCCGGTAGTGATGGTTAGAGACCAAAGCAAGCCGCCCAAGGTCTGGGCTTTCTTGGCGCGAAACTCCTCCGCCAGCAGCTCACTGGGAGATGCAGAGCAGGTGCTTCACCTGACCTTCCACACACGCTCCTCCCCCGGATGTCCAGAGCCAAGAGCATGCAATTTTAAATAACTTTCCAATTTACATCTAATATCTGGTTTTCTTCATTCTTTTGATATCCTTTGTTGAAAATCATATCTAAATATGCTCAGTAGATACTGAGTATATTTAGATATGATTTTCAAAAAGGATATCAAAAGAATGAAGAAAACTAGATATCCTTTGTTGAAAATCATATCTAAATATGCTCAGTAGATACTGAGCATATTTAGATATGATTTTCAACAAAGGATATCTAGTTTTCTTCATTCTTTTGATATCCTTTGTTGAAAATCATATCTAAATATGCTCAGTAACTACTGAGCATATTTAGATATGATTTTCAACAAAGGATATCACAGAATGAAGAAAACCAGATATCCTTTGTTGCAAATCATATCTAAATATGCTCAGTAGATACTGAGCATATTTAGATATGATTTTCAATAAAGGATATCAAAAGAATGAAGGCGTATCCGATTCCGAGCCACTGCCTCACCAGCCTCTGAAGTCACCGCACATCACTGCGTTTGAGGCATTGCTTTCTTGTCTTCTTCTGTCCTGAAATACACCTCACTCTTCGCACCATTTCACACAGGATATTATTTCTCCTATCCTGATCCAGAGTTTAAATCCCCCTTCCTTTTTAGGAAAATATTTTTCCATGGTATAGGAAATAATTAACAATTCCCCAATAGAGAATTCCTTTTGATCGTGCCATCTTGCTCTTAAGCTATCAATTTCTAAAATGCTGTGCCAAAATAACGGAACTAATTTCTATTTAAAATGTGCAATTGTGCATAATAAAATAATTAAATATCTAAAAGTTATTTTGCTATCATTTGTTACATTTCAAAGTTTAAATTTATGTGTTAATATGTATTATAAACTAATTGTAACTTGTATTAACATCCTATACTTTTGTAAGCTTTATTGTATTAATATAGTTTAGTTGTGTTTATGGAAATGTTAACTTTTTACATACGCTTGTGCAACAAATGTATTATTTTCTTATAGTTTTTATGTACACGATTTGTTTAGATTAATAATGACATATATAAATTTTAAATTGGTACTTTTGTATAAAAATAAATAATAGATTTGTAATCATATATATTAATATTTTTTTCACATGACATTATAAAACCAAAAGATATCACATGATCGGAAAACAATAAAAAATCAGTTTACTATGATATACCTAAATGCGACATAGGGATCTTTCCAGAAAAATAAAGTTTACGCTTTTTTTTTAATCAAGTTTACTGATACATTGTTTATAACTGCGCTTATAACGGAAAGTTCTCTATTGAAGAATTCTAATCTCAATGTTGTGCACTTTAACAGCTCTATTTTAAGATGGCATCAGTGCAATCAGGAAAGACCAAAAGTGGTAGAAGTATCATGTTTACCCATCGTCAGAATTGTATTTTGGTTGAACTAGTGGTGAAACATTACGAAGAGATAATTGAATATCAGGCAAGAACTGTAAACCCACAGTGAAAGCGGGCAATATGGTCACAAATCTGTAGATCAGTGTCTGCCGAAGGTAGGTTTCCGAAGGATGAAAGGGCCTGTCGGAAGAGGGTTTAAGATATCCGAAAGAACATCAAGAAAAAGGTATGCAGAGAAAAACAATCTGTGAAAGGAACTGGTGCAGGCCCAGGATACAGGGCAGAATTAACTGATTTTGAGTAAGTGCTCTATGCCAGGATGGGTGATGCAGTTTTTGTGGGCCTCGATGTTCCTTCAGGCACAATGGACTTTAGAGGTAATTAATTTTTTTTTATTTTCAAAAATAATTTTTATATATAATATAAAGTGACAAACTTGTATTTTATATGTGTAGAGCAACATAATGATGTATGTGTGGAAGAGGAGGTCCATGCACAGGAGGATCAACCTTTTCTCCATGAAAGCACATCCCAGGAGCCACAAGCGTCAACTTCTCATGGAAATACTGATAGAGAACAAAGCGCATGTAAGTAATTAAAAAAACATTTTTCTTTTCTGTATATATTTAGTATATATTTAGTATATTTTAGAATAACAATATTTAAGCTCTATGTGAAATTGTTTTCTAAATCAATTGAATTTTTTTTTAATAATAATTTTTTTTTTAATAATAATTGCAAAACTTTATGTAGATTATAATCGTATTTCGATTGCAATCTTATAAACAATTTTGAATTGTTCTTTTGCAAATATTATTATTAAACATAGGTTTTATTGAAGCTAAATTATTGTACCTTGAGAAATTACTGTAATATTAGTGCATTTGTGAAGATTTTTTCAAGATTTTAAAATTGATAACATTAAATTCAAGCTTGAGAAGTTAACCTGTTGTGAATACCAATGTATGAAATTTTGCAGATGAATAAATTAAATGTAATACCTATTGGTTAAAAAAAATTATTTTACAATGCCTGCAAACATTTTGAAATTGAAGTGATTATGTTCTATTTTATGTTCGTTTTTTGTTAGTATAAAATAAAAAAATGATTTAAAGAAAAAAAAAGATTTTTTGAAAAATTGAAAATAAAATAAAACAAAGGTTGACCTTGACAATTTATGAAAGTTTTTTAGTGCAATAGCATTTGAAAGTAACTTTCACAATTTAGTATAATAACTTTTTTTTTATTTTAATTTGAAATTTGTTGATAAATTTGGATCATTAATGGTTTTTCATGCATTAATTGAAATGAAAATCCATTGACCATGATGCATAAATATCAAAAATTTAAAACAAATGTGAAATTTATTTATGAAACATAGTGCACATAAAAATAAAAGTTTTTAATATACTTTTTTCCTCAACAGGATTAAAGTATTGCTACAAACTATGAAAGACAGTTCAATATCATTATACGATGGTATGTATGAAAGATTGTAATACTTACGGTTTAGATACATTAATAATATAGGTTGTTACTAACTTAAATTTATTTTCTTAAAAAAGAAGAACAGGTAGAAATAACATTGGAACCTCTCGTAGAGGATACCATCGATCAAGACGATGATGATGAGACCCAAATAGAAGGACACACACAATAGGGACCACCCCCCCCCAGAATTAAATACACTAGAGAATCCAATGGTCAATGAATCTGACATTGAGAAAACAGCAGAAGAAGTCAGACAGCCTCAAGTAACAGAGAGACCCAATGACATTCAGACACTGACAGATATGGCTTTGTCATTTAGAAATAAACAAAGTGTATTTTTAAGGAATTACTGCAATTGCAGAAAGAAAGGAATAATATTCTGAAATGTGATTCTGAAATAAAGAGTGATTACAAATTTTTTTTCAGAAATAATTAATTTTAGATCGCAGAATTGATTCACTCAAAAATTGATTGATATGAATAGTTCAAAAATTATTGTTACTTTGTTGTCTAACTTTATTTAAGATTTGTTTGAAAGTTATATTTGTGTCAATATTTTATTTTTGTTACATTATTTATAGATCATAAATACAGTATTCTTCTATTTTTGAAAATGTTAATTATCTTTTATTAAAATAAAAAAACAATTGTGAATTCAGAACAGTTTTTATTATTGACATTAATGAGTCAAGGTAACAACATAGATATCACACAGAAAATTAAAATTTATTTCAAACATGGAAAGAAAGAAAAAAAATAAACGTGAATGTACATGGTTCTTATAAAATAATTCAAATCCAATGTAATGATATGTTTTCTGAAAGAAAGAAAAAAATATTAGTCATTTTTAAAAATATAATATATATATATATATATATATATAAAATTATATCTGGAAGTGAAGGGCACTCTCAGGGTTTTTTTGTAACACAATATGTCTTTATTCTGAGCCACATCAAGTCATCAAGGACAGAGTCAACGTTTCAGCTCACATTAGAGCCTTCTTCAAGACAAAGTAAATCTCACTCCGGCATGGAGCTGGGCTCCTCTAAGTTGCCTTGCAAAATAGCAATATTGTGCAACATGCATGTAACTAGAATAATATCATTACATTTTTCTGGAGAATATTAAAGGTCTCCTCCAGATCAATCTAACACTCTAAAATGCATTTTTAAAACCCCAAATGTTCTCTCTATTGCACTTATTGTGCTACGATGGGATTAATTAAATTTGATTTCTCCTCGGGTATGAGGCGTTGGGACTGGGGTCAACAGCCAAGGTTGGCACTGATAACCACTATCACCTAAATAATTTAAAAAAAAATTAAAGTCAATTACACATTCAAAAGAATTGCAATCTAGAATTAACTATTAACAAGTAATTCATAATTGAAAATTCCATTAATGGAATTTGATATATACATTTCATGGAACAAATTGAAAATTTAAAATGAAATAAATAAACAACAATTGTAATACCAATACTATGTTCATTTATACATATTCCTCATTTCATTTAGAATTAAAAAATTTAAAACAATTTCATATTTACCCAATAGCCAACCGTGTTGCATGTCGCCACGTTCAAATGCAGAAAATAAAGCTGATTGTTTCAGAAGGTGGAAATCATGGTATGAACTAGGAAATCCTGAACGAACAGCCCAAATTCTAAGGTTAGAATCACACACAGCCTGTACATTTAGTAAATGAAAGCTTTTCCGGACCCTATATTTCTCCTCCCTTAAGGATGGTGGTCTAAGAGCAATATGGGTGCAATCAATAGCACCTAGAACATTGGGCATACCAGCTACTTGGTAAAATGATGACTTTACTGTATGCCATTCATGCACATTCCTGGGAACATAAATAAACTTTGATAAATGCTTAAGAATAGATTTAAAAACAAATCTTAAATGAAGGCTGACTCATGCCCCCAAGATACACCCTGAAAAGAACCGGTTGCCAAAAAATGCAGAGCAGCCAGTAATTTTTAAAGTCCTGGTATTGCCCTTGTTCTTCTAGTTCTGGGATTAATTTAATTTTTAATCAGCGAATAAAGATTTAGTATGCTCTCATGATTAAGCCAAAATTTGCACTTAATTTCTTTATCAGATAATGCCTCAAGTCCACAACAGGGCAGAAACAATCTAGGAATTCTTTGGCGTCTCTGTAAAGGCATATTTCCATCATTTTGACTATTTTCAGGGGACCGTGCCAAGGAAATAGCAGACAAAATAAAAAAAGAACTCCATGTTTTCTGAAGAAAATAAAGGAGTAAATTCAATGCTCTCCACAATAGTTATATAGGTAGGTGGCGGCACTTGATATTTTTGTTGGATAACTAAATTCAGTGAGTGTCAGTGAAAATTGCTGAATGAATGAATTATTATAATATATTTATTAAATACAAAACTGCTCTTATAGTGACTGAGCCTGAGCCTCAAAGTGTTGTTGACTTGATTTAGATTAGGATAGGACTACTACTATGATCATGATCAGTTTTCAGATTCAGATTTAGTATTCATTCAGGACAGGAGGAGTAAGAAGAAGGAGTTGTTGTGTACTTTTACTTTGCTGCATCACAGAACAGAGAACAACAGGAGAATGATCATTGGATTTGGCAGTGGAAGCAGCATGTGTGAGAAATATCAGGGAATATAAATAGGATTAGGCAGTAGGCACCAAAAGTATGTATTTTTCTTTTATTTAATCACTTTCATGCAAAAAATACCAATTTTTACTTGAATTGACATTGTCAATTCAAGTAAAAATTGGTATTTTTTGCATGAAAGTGATTAACTAGAAGAAAAATACATACTTTTGGTGCCTACTGCCTAATCCTATTTATATTCCCTGATATTTCTCACACATGTTTGAAATTACATTGCAACAGTCACACAAAAAAAAAGTAGATCCATGATCTCATAGAATCATGGGCATTGTGAATATAGATTTAATACTATTAACAATAAATATATACTCTGTCTCTGGATGAGCATTTTTGTCTTAGTATCATGAGACAGGTAATTGGTTTAGGATTTAGAATTGCCACTGTGGTTAAGGTTAAAGGGACAGTCTACCATAGAATTGTTATTGTTTTAAAAGATAGATAAGATAAAAGATTTTATATTTACTGAATAATGAAGGAATCTATAAGCATAATTTGCAGCATTAAAGTTAAAAGTACGTTTTAAACATATTTTAATGGGCCTGAATTTCTAGATCTCATAATCAGAGCAAGCATTTTGTTATCTGGCAAGAGTTTCTGTTACAATCCTTTAGACTAAAATCAGATGTTTACTAAGTTGACCAGTTCTCCAAGACACCATTTAAAGGGAGATGAAAATGTTTTCTTTCATGATTTAGAAAGAGCATGCAATTTTAAATAACTTTCCAATTTACATCTAATATCTGGTTTTCTTCATTCTTTTGATATCCTTTGTTGAAAATCATATCTAAATATGCTCAGTAGATACTGAGTATATTTAGATATGATTTTCAAAAAGGATATCAAAAGAATGAAGAAAACTAGATATCCTTTGTTGAAAATCATATCTAAATATGCTCAGTAGATACTGAGCATATTTAGATATGATTTTCAACAAAGGATATCTAGTTTTCTTCATTCTTTTGATATCCTTTGTTGAAAATCATATCTAAATATGCTCAGTAACTACTGAGCATATTTAGATATGATTTTCAACAAAGGATATCACAGAATGAAGAAAACCAGATATCCTTTGTTGCAAATCATATCTAAATATGCTCAGTAGATACTGAGCATATTTAGATATGATTTTCAATAAAGGATATCAAAAGAATGAAGGCGTATCCGATTCCGAGCCACTGCCTCACCAGCCTCTGAAGTCACCGCACATCACTGCGTTTGAGGCATTGCTTTCTTGTCTTCTTCTGTCCTGAAATACACCTCACTCTTCGCACCATTTCACACAGGATATTATTTCTCCTATCCTGATCCAGAGTTTAAATCCCCCTTCCTTTTTAGGAAAATATTTTTCCATGGTATAGGAAATAATTAACAATTCCCCAATAGAGAATTCCTTTTGATCGTGCCATCTTGCTCTTAAGCTATCAATTTCTAAAATGCTGTGCCAAAATAACGGAACTAATTTCTATTTAAAATGTGCAATTGTGCATAATAAAATAATTAAATATCTAAAAGTTATTTTGCTATTATTTGTTACATTTCAAAGTTTAAATTTATGTGTTAATATGTATTATAAACTAATTGTAACTTGTATTAACATCCTATACTTTTGTAAGCTTTATTGTATTAATATAGTTTAGTTGTGTTTATGGAAATGTTAACTTTTTACATACGCTTGTGCAACAAATGTATTATTTTCTTATAGTTTTTATGTACACGATTTGTTTAGATTAATAATGACATATATAAATTTTAAATTGGTACTTTTGTATAAAAATAAATAATAGATTTGTAATCATATATATTAATATTTTTTTCACATGACATTATAAAACCAAAAGATATCACATGATCGGAAAACAATAAAAAATCAGTTTACTATGATATACCTAAATGCGACATAGGGATCTTTCCAGAAAAATAAAGTTTACGCTTTTTTTTTAATCAAGTTTACTGATACATTGTTTATAACTGCGCTTATAACGGAAAGTTCTCTATTGAAGAATTCTAATCTCAATGTTGTGCACTTTAACAGCTCTATTTTAAGATGGCATCAGTGCAATCAGGAAAGACCAAAAGTGGTAGAAGTATCATGTTTACCCATCGTCAGAATTGTATTTTGGTTGAACTAGTGGTGAAACATTACGAAGAGATAATTGGATATCAGGCAAGAACTGTAAACCCACAGTGAAAGCGGGCAATATGGTCACAAATCTGTAGATCAGTGTCTGCCGAAGGTAGGTTTCCGAAGGATGAAAGGGCCTGTCGGAAGAGGGTTTAAGATATCCGAAAGAACATCAAGAAAAAGGTATGCAGAGAAAAACAATCTGTGAAAGGAACTGGTGCAGGCCCAGGATACAGGGCAGAATTAACTGATTTTGAGTAAGTGCTCTATGCCAGGATGGGTGATGCAGTTTTTGTGGGCCTCGATGTTCCTTCAGGCACAATGGACTTTAGAGGTAATTAATTTTTTTTTATTTTCAAAAATAATTTTTATATATAATATAAAGTGACAAACTTGTATTTTATATGTGTAGAGCAACATAATGATGTATGTGTGGAAGTGGAGGATCAACCTTTTCTCCATGAAAGCACATCCCAGGAGCCACAAGCGTCAACTTCTCATGGAAATACTGATAGAGAACAAAGCGCATGTAAGTAATTAAAAAAACATTTTTCTTTTCTGTATATATTTAGTATATATTTAGTATATTTTAGAATAACAATATTTAAGCTCTATGTGAAATTGTTTTCTAAATCAATTGAATTTTTTTTTAATAATAATTTTTTTTTTAATAATAATTGCAAAACTTTATGTAGATTATAATCGTATTTCGATTGCAATCTTATAAACAATTTTGAATTGTTCTTTTGCAAATATTATTATTAAACATAGGTTTTATTGAAGCTAAATTATTGTACCTTGAGAAATTACTGTAATATTAGTGCATTTGTGAAGATTTTTTCAAGATTTTAAAATTGATAACATTAAATTCAAGCTTGAGAAGTTAACCTGTTGTGAATACCAATGTATGACATTTTGCAGATGAATAAATTAAATGTAATACCTATTGGTTAAAAAAAAATTATTTTACAATGCCTGCAAACATTTTGAAATTGAAGTGATTATGTTCTATTTTATGTTCGTTTTTTGTTAGTATAAAATAAAAAAATGATTTAAAGAAAAAAAAAGATTTTTTGAAAAATTGAAAATAAAATAAAACAAAGGTTGACCTTGACAATTTATGAAAGTTTTTTAGTGCAATAGCATTTGAAAGTAACTTTCACAATTTAGTATAATAACTTTTTTTTTTTATTTTAATTTGAAATTTGTTGATAAATTTGGATCATTAATGGTTTTTCATGCATTAATTGAAATGAAAATCCATTGACCATGATGCATAAATATCAAAAATTTAAAACAAATGTGAAATTTATTTATGAAACATAGTGCACATAAAAATAAAAGTTTTTAATATACTTTTTTCCTCAACAGGATTAAAGTATTGCTACAAACTATGAAAGACAGTTCAATATCATTATACGATGGTATGTATGAAAGATTGTAATACTTACGGTTTAGATACATTAATAATATAGGTTGTTACTAACTTAAATTTATTTTCTTAAAAAAGAAGAACAGGTAGAAATAACATTGGAACCTCTCGTAGAGGATACCATCGATCAAGACGATGATGATGAGACCCAAATAGAAGGACACACACAATAGGGACCACCCCCCCCAGAATTAAATACACTAGAGAATCCAATGGTCAATGAATCTGACATTGAGAAAACAGCAGAAGAAGTCAGACAGCCTCAAGTAACAGAGAGACCCAATGACATTCAGACACTGACAGATATGGCTTTGTCATTTAGAAATAAACAAAGTGTATTTTTAAGGAATTACTGCAATTGCAGAAAGAAAGGAATAATATTCTGAAATGTGATTCTGAAATAAAGAGTGATTACAAATTTTTTTTCAGAAATAATTAATTTTAGATCGCAGAATTGATTCACTCAAAAATTGATTGATATGAATAGTTCAAAAATTATTGTTACTTTGTTGTCTAACTTTATTTAAGATTTGTTTGAAAGTTATATTTGTGTCAATATTTTATTTTTGTTACATTATTTATAGATCATAAATACAGTATTCTTCTATTTTTGAAAATGTTAATTATCTTTTATTAAAATAAAAAAACAATTGTGAATTCAGAACAGTTTTTATTATTGACATTAATGAGTCAAGGTAACAACATAGATATCACACAGAAAATTAAAATTTATTTCAAACATGGAAAGAAAGAAAAAAAATAAACGTGAATGTACATGGTTCTTATAAAATAATTCAAATCCAATGTAATGATATGTTTTCTGAAAGAAAGAAAAAAATATTAGTCATTTTTAAAAATATAATTATATATATATATATAAAATTATATCTGGAAGTGAAGGGCACTCTCAGGGTTTTTTTGTAACACAATATGTCTTTATTCTGAGCCACATCAAGTCATCAAGGACAGAGTCAACGTTTCAGCTCACATTAGAGCCTTCTTCAAGACAAAGTAAATCTCACTCCGGCATGGAGCTGGGCTCCTCTAAGTTGCCTTGCAAAATAGCAATATTGTGCAACATGCATGTAACTAGAATAATATCATTACATTTTTCTGGAGAATATTAAAGGTCTCCTCCAGATCAATCTAACACTCTAAAATGCATTTTTAAAACCCCAAATGTTCTCTCTATTGCACTTATTGTGCTACGATGGGATTAATTAAATTTGATTTCTCCTCGGGTATGAGGCGTTGGGACTGGGGTCAACAGCCAAGGTTGGCACTGATAACCACTATCACCTAAATAATTAAAAAAAAAATTAAAGTCAATTACACATTCAAAAGAATTGCAATCTAGAATTAACTATTAACAAGTAATTCATAATTGAAAATTCCATTAATGGAATTTGATATATACATTTCATGGAACAAATTGAAAATTTAAAATGAAATAAATAAACAACAATTGTAATACCAATACTATGTTCATTTATACATATTCCTCATTTCATTTAGAATTAAAAAATTTAAAACAATTTCATATTTACCCAATAGCCAACCGTGTTGCATGTCGCCACGTTCAAATGCAGAAAATAAAGCTGATTGTTTCAGAAGGTGGAAATCATGGTATGAACTAGGAAATCCTGAACGAACAGCCCAAATTCTAAGGTTAGAATCACACACAGCCTGTACATTTAGTAAATGAAAGCTTTTCCGGACCCTATATTTCTCCTCCCTTAAGGATGGTGGTCTAAGAGCAATATGGGTGCAATCAATAGCACCTAGAACATTGGGCATACCAGCTACTTGGTAAAATGATGACTTTACTGTATGCCATTCATGCACATTCCTGGGAACATAAATAAACTTTGATAAATGCTTAAGAATAGATTTAAAAACAATCCTTAAATGAAGGCTGACTCATGCCCCCAAGATACACCCTGAAAAGAACCGGTTGCCAAAAAATGCAGAGCAGCCAGTAATTTTTAAAGTCCTGGTATTGCCCTTGTTCTTCTAGTTCTGGGATTAATTTAATTTTTAATCAGCGAATAAAGATTTAGTATGCTCTCATGATTAAGCCAAAATTTGCACTTAATTTCTTTATCAGATAATGCCTCAAGTCCACAACAGGGCAGAAACAATCTAGGAATTCTTTGGCGTCTCCGTAAAGGCATATTTCCATCATTTTGACTATTTTCAGGGGACCGTGCCAAGGAAATAGCAGACAAAATAAAAAAAGAACTCCATGTTTTCTGAAGAAAATAAAGGAGTAAATTCAATGCTCTCCACAATAGTTATGGAGTACTTTCACAGTCGGATTTATAGGAGAATTTTAGGTTCTCCTTTGGTGCTAAATATTGATAAATATGAATTTCGGCAATTACTTAGGAGTATTTCTCTAAATACGACTGAAATACAGCATTTTACCCTGTATTTGGCACACCTGTGTGCCTTGGCGAGAGAGAATAGAGTGGGAGAATTTTGCGGTGATATTTGATCATTTTTGGGCATAAATTGAGTTGATAAATCGGAGAATAAATGCAACAGCGTAATTATAGGTGAAAAAGTAGGAGAAAATTAGTAGGAGAAATTATGATGATAAATAGAGCCCTAAAAGTATTATCAGAAACAAAATGAGAAGTTATGCTCTGATAGAAAATACTATGTAGCGTTACTCAGATAAAAGCTGAGGAGGAGTTACCTTAGCTAATGAACTTCTTAACACATGCTTAATACTTCCCAAAGAACACACAGGTTGGTAAGGTGATGTGCTTAAACTGTAGATTAATAAATCAGTACCTGTCAGGTTTTATGAATAGAGAGGAGAAATCCAGTGTAAGCTGTTCACAAGAGAGACTGTGAGGATCCACTTTGCAGCTGTAGCAGGCAAACAGGAAATTAAGGCAGTCAGGTGGAAGAATGACAGGGAAACTCCAATATGATTGAGAAGCAATCCTGAATACAGCAGGCAAGCAGAAAAGGAAATCTGGAGCTTGAGAAATAGACAGACAAACTGAAACAAGCTGGAAGCTGACAAACAGAGGAATAAATCAGCAGACAAAACAGCAAGGCCCAGAGGTGAAGGGACTTGATAGTAGTGCACCATACAAACAGCGCAATAACTGAAGCAATTTGTGGAGGAGGGAGGATCCCTTAAATAGACACTAAGTTTTAGAGGAGGAAATTATTTAAAGAGACAGTCATACTTACTATATTCTTAGACCTGTTATATCTATGGCTGATGTTGATGCTGCTTCTACTTTTTGGTTGGACAGTTTAGCACAGCAGTTATCTTCAGATTCTGAATTATCTAACATTATTGTTTTACTTTAACATGCAAATTATTTTGATCAAATTCTTTGTATTGAGAGAGAAAAATTATGCATCGAAATGACAATCAAGAATAGCTACATCAGATAAAACAAAACCATATAAGTTGGTACAATACATTCCATTCAATTGTCAACAGTAAACCAAAAATTGAGCAGTTACGCTCATACTTGCCATTTTCTCTTCCCTGTTTTTTAGATTTTAAATGAACTCTAAAACAAAAACAAACAGCTAACTACAATTAAGCAATAGTCAAACTTGGCATTATTTAATTGTTTTCCATTTTAATTTCTCGAACTGTAATCATGTCCACAAGAGTGTACCTTTCTCGATGAGACTCAGGAGACGAGAGAAAAAAAAAGAAGAGAAGATAAGAAGAGTGTAGAGGCGATAAGGTTAAGGTAAGGACATTAGATCTACAAAGGGCATAAAGGAAACTATTGATAAGAAAATATGTAAACCATTCTCCTCTTAGGGAGTCTTCTAGAAATATGGTGGTATCTCTGAATGGTAAAATGCTAGTATAAGTCTGCGCAACTTAGATTTAATATATTTTGTACTTCTACTCTGGCATCTAATTGTTCAGTGAACATTTCTAATTTTAGCATGTTTGTAAAACAAGTGATAGTGGATATTGAACTTCTGATCCATAGTTTATTATACACTTCCTAGCTATTAATATCACCAGGGTCCAACACAGAGTCATATTGACTAAATTGTGGATCCCATTGCATAAATAGGTAGGTGTCTAGCTGTAGTATGATTGGAATATTTCGCTTTTTTTAATCCAATATTGTATCTTTCCCCAATATTGACGTATTAATGGCCATAGCCACATGTAGTGTAATAAGTTTGGAGACTCTAGAGAGCATTTCACACATTTATTGGTACAATTAGAGGCCCACTTAGCCATATTCCTTGGTGTCAAATACACCCTGTGAACTATCCACGTCTGAGATTCCCTGAGCATTGCAGACTTAGTAACCCTCCTAATTTTTTCCATGCTGCCCGTGTCTCATCCCAAGTGATTTCTCTAAGCCCTTCCCTCTCCTATCCTGATAATAGATTTGGTTGTAATAGTTCCAGTTGTCTGTGTAGAAGTACTTGATAGATCTCTGACAGAGAGAATCTTCCCATTTTATATAAGGCTTGCATAAGGCGAAATGGTGACCCATCCCAAAAGTCTGTATTGTCTCTGACCAATGCCCCCAATGACAAGCTTGAAGGTATGCGTAGAAATGAGTGTTAGGTAAATTATATTCCTTTTGCAAAGAGGCAAATGTTTTAACTGAATGGGTAAGCGGTTCTATTAAAGAGTTAATGGGGTTCAAGCCCCGTTTCTCCCATTGCGTAAAGGGTCGCATATCTAGCCCTACTGGAAAATCTTTTTTTTTTTTTTTTACTTTGGTAAATATGTAGATGCGTGGGAAGATTTTTTTAAAAAAATGTATGTGCTTGTTGCCATGCTTTTAGTGGATCCTTATATAGTAAATGTAAACCTAGAGCCCTAACACTTTTGAGATTTTTTAAATGGGTTAAGTAAGCTAGTAATATACTAACTAAAACTGCCTGTTCTAGATTGGTCTACAAAAATGACGTGTGCCTACTTGCCAATCAACACCCAGGCAAATCAATTCTGCCCAATTATAAAATTTAAAGTCTGAGAGAGTTATGCCCCCATTTAAATAGCTCATACCCAGCCTATCTAGTCCCCCCTTCCAGATAAAATAACGCACTGCTGAATTCAGCATTTTTATATCAGCTTTAGTTAGTAATAAAGGTAACATAAGGAGAGGATAAAATAAATGCGGCAACACTACCATTTTAAGAAGTCTAATTCTTCCCGACAATGAGAGTGGAAGGGATTTCCAACTTCTCATCTGGCCCTGGAGCTTGGAGCACAGGGGTGTTACATTGTTAGCGTATAATTTATTAGAATTGACTGAAATTTGTATACCAAGATAAGTGATGGTGTGTTTAGCAACCGAGAAGGGATATGGAAAATTTGATCTTTCATCTCCTTTAACCTCAGATTTTTGCATGTTTACTTTGTAGCCCAAAAATTAGCTAAAATCTTGCATTATTTTCATAATGGGTATTATATGCAGTTGTAGGTTCTGTACAAATAAGAGCATATCATCTGCATATAATGCTAGATGTTAAGGATCTCCTGTGATGTCAATACCCGGGAATGTCTGTCTTAGTTTTATTGCTAAAGGCTCCAGAGCCAGATTAAAAAGCAGGGGGGACAGTGGGCAGCCCTGCCTGGTACCTTTCTGTAATTGCACCATGGAAGAGAACATATTATTAATACAGATATTAGCTAATAGGGCATGGTATAGATTTCTTATAAATGGCAGGAAGGGTCCAGAAAAGTTAAAATTAAGCATAGTGGAGAACAAATGCCCCCACTCTACTTGATCAAAGGCCTTCTCTGCATCCAAGGACAACAGGAAGACCTCCGGTACTCCCGTTCCCCCATTGATCTGCTTCTTGTTCCAAAAGTATTGAGCTATTTGAAGAACTCTGCGTACATTAACTACGGAGGATCTCACAAGCATGAATCCCGTCTGATCCTCTTGTATTAAATGTGGGAGTACATACTTCAATCTTTCTGCTAAGAGTTTAGTTAAAATTTTGTAGTCCGAGTTCAGTAAAGAAATCAGCTTATATGATTCAGGAAGAAGATTATCCTTCCCTGCTTTGGGTATCAAAGTGATGTATGCTGCTGAAAAGAAGAGGTAGGAACACTCTCCCCATGAAAATATCCTGAGAATAAATTCATGCAATTTGCGTTTGTACTATTATGTATCTTCCTTGCATGTCTTTGATTACAGTCATGCTTTCCATGTTTAGCTATTTGCCAAATAGTATAGCCACTCCTCTACTGGCACTTTTATATGATGCAACTTTAACCCTTCCCACCCAGTCTTTTTTTTTTACTTTTCATGTTCGAGGTCAGACAAATGCGTCTCTTGCAGAAACGCAATGTCTGCTCCATTTTTCCTCAATTGAGTAAGGATCGTCTTTATTTTAATGGGGGAATTAATGCCCCCTACATGCCAGGAGTATAATTAAAAGTGATTTTTTTATGTACATTATCTGACCTGTGTGTATATGTATGGGAAGGACACTGAGGAATGGGTGGGGGAAAGAAAGAAAAAAAACAATTTCTTACACATCTCCTTGAGTTCAGATATTTCCAACTCCACCAAAATAGAAAGAAAATCGTCCCTGGGTCCCATCAGTCCAGCGCCCCACGATTCCACTGAGCGATATAAAAGATACATATCAGAGCACTGCATTCACCCAATCCCAGTCCAAGAAGATGTAACCCACATTATCAATATCGTCTTATTCATATAACTCTTGGGGTTACTTACATTAAGCTGTACACCATTTCCATTTTATTGTACTAAAGGATTGCTGGGGTGTCATAGCACAGCACAGACCTCCACAGAGCTTGGCTTTTAGTTTCCATGCTTGTAACATGAACAATATCCAACATAAAAAACTCAAACCCAGAAAGTATAAACTGTAGATATGCAGTCTTACATATCCAAGAATATTATCTCTTTTAGCCATAGAGGCTAGTGTCATGGTTTACATATTAGTATAATTCAAGGTATTATTAAATAAGCTGCTCTATCAACCTTCCTCGTCCCGTGGTTGCTCATGTGCAGGGCTAAGTGGAGGTGTTCCCCTCTTTTCCAGGTAGTCTTGAGCTTCATGTGGGGAATCAAAAAATGTAGGCCCTCTTGATGTTATGTTTAAGCCTAGCAGGGTACAAAACAAAGGCTTGCTTTCCATCCTTTTTAAGTTTAGAGCACAGAGGTGAGAATTATCTGCTTCATTTCATAAGATCAACAGAGAAATCTTGAAATAGGAGCAACCGTGTACTGTCATAATTCAGTGTTTCTAGTTTTCTGTATGCCCTTAAGACAGCAATTTTGGTTTGAAAGTGGAGATATTTAATCATTGTTGGGCGGGGTTGGGACATGTTTCCTGCAAAAAACTTCTCTGGGCCCACTCTATGTTCCCTTTCTACACTACTAACAAAGCCCTCAGGAGGAATGTTCAGCAATGTGGGAAGGGTAGCTTTGACAAATTGCAAAATATCAGACTGTTTTACCGTTTCAGGCAAACTCAAGAGACGCACATTATTGAGCCTTGATCTATTTTCAAGATCATCTCATTTTTGTTGTAAGGCCAGTGCTTGTCTTTCTAAATTTTCAATTTTACCTACATTAGTGACATTTGTGTCCTCTAAGTCTGATATTCTATTTTCAGCCTCTGCGACTCATGTTGAAAACAGTTTAACATCTTCAGTAAGAGTGTCTACCTCTCTTTGCAGATTGTCTATTTTGGGCATAAATAAAATAGATATTTGCTTTACAATTGGATGCGTATCAAGTGAGTTTCCTTCTAGTAAATCCTCTGCAGCAAATCTCTAATTAGCAGGTTCTACTCCTGCTTTAGTTCTGCGATCACTGTTTTTGCTATAGCTTGCCATTGGGCTGCTAGTTAAATATTTCTCCATACACCCATAACATGCAAATCATTTTATTTGTGATGCTGTATTTGATGTTATGAAGATCAATGTCAAATCCATGTTTTTAGCCATTCTAACCAGAAGAGCGTTATGGCTTAAATCTTGGAATGCTGACATGGTGTCTAAAACTAGATTATTATCTCTCTCTTTTCAAGGTAAAAATCTTTTTGATTCACATTTGGATTCTATTATCTCCACTGTTACTGGGGGTAAGGGAGTTTTTCTGCCCCAAGATAAGAAATCTAAGGGTAAATTTAAAGCTCCCAATCATTTTTGTTCCTTTCATCAGACTAGAGAACAGAAAACCATTCCTTTCTCCAAAGGCCTCTTGCTCTAATTGGAGACCATCTCCGAACTGAAATAAATCCAAGCCTTATAAGAAACCAAATCTTGCCCATAATGCTACATGAAGGTGTGGCCCTCAAGCCGGTTCTTCTGGTATGGGGCAGACTAAAGCTATTTCAAAGAGTTTGGACAGACTCTGTCCAAAATCAGTGGATTCAGAATATAATTTCTCAGGGGTAACGAATAGGATTCAGCATAAGACCTCCCTTGGGAAGATTCTTTCTTACCCATGTACCCAAAAACCCAGTAAAAGCTCAAGCCTTTCTGAAATGTGTTTTAGATCTAGAACTCTTAGGGGTAATTGTCCCAGTTCCACATTAGGAACAAGGATAAGATTTTTATTCAAATCTATTCATTGTACCAAAAAAGGAATATTCTTTCAGACCAATTTTGGATCTGAAATCTTTAAATCATTTTTTAAGAGTCCCAACTTTCAAGATCATGACTATAAGGACTATTCTGCCTTTTGTTTAGTAAGGTCACTTCATGTCCACAATAGACTTACAGGATGCATACCTTCACATTTTGATTCATCCAGATCACTATCGTTTTCTGAGATTCTCTTTTCTAAACAAGCATTACCAATTTGTTGCTCTTCCATTTGGCCTTGCAACAGCACCATGAATATTCTCAAAAATTGTTTTGCCTCTGGTTCTTCTTCCAAGAGTGATTTCAAAGATCATAATGGAACAATCTTATGTGTTTCTGATAGCACCAGCATGGCCTCACAGGTTCTGGTATGCGGATCTTGTCAGTATGTCCAGTTGCCAACCTTTGTCACTTCCTCTAAGAACAGACCTTCTGTCTCAAGGACTGTTTTTCCATCCGGATCTCAAATCTCTAAATTTGAAGACATGGAAATTGAACGCTTAGTCCTTCGTCAGAGGTTTCTCTGACTCAGTGATTAACACTATGATACAGGCTCATAAGCCTGTTTCAAGGAAAACATATCACAAGGTTTGGAAAACCTATATTTCATGGTGTTCCACTCATGATTTTTTTTGGCATTCTTTTAGAATTCCTAGGATTCTTCAGTTTCTTCAGGATGGTTTGGCTAAAGGTTTGTCTGCCAATGCCAATACTTTGAAATGACAAATATCTTCTCTTTCTGTTTTATTTCACAGAAAGATTGCTAATCTTCCTGATGTTCACTGGTTTGTACAGGCTTTGACTCATATCAAACCTGTTATTAAATCTATCTCTCCTCCTTGGAGTCTTAACTTGGTATTAAAGTCTTTGAAGGCTCCTCCTTTTGAGCCTATGCATTCATTGGACATTAAACTACTTTCTTGGAAAGTGTTATTTCTCTTGTCTATCTTTTCTGCTAGAAGAGTTTCTGAATTGTCTCCTCTCTCTTGCGAGTCTCCTTATCTGATTTTCTATCAAGATAAAGCTGTTGTTGCGGACTCCATTTAAATTTTTGCCTAAGGTTGTGAATTCTAACAACATTAATAGGGAAATTATTGTTTCTTCTTTGTGTCCTAATCCTAAGAATACTCTTGAAAGATCTTTACATTCTTTGGATGTGGTAGGAGCTTTGAAATATTATGTTGATGCTACTAAAGATTTCAGAAAGACTTCTAGTCTATTTGTTATTTTGTCTGGTTCTAGAAAAGGTCAGAAAGCCTCTGCCATTTCTTTGGCATCTTGGTTGAAACTTTTGATTCACAAAGCTTATTTGGAGGCGGGGCAGTCTCCGCCTCAGAGAATAGCAGCTAATTTGGCAAGATAAGTTGCCACATCTTGGGCTTTCAAGAATGAAGCCTCAGTTGATCAAATCTGCAAACCGGCCACTTGGTCTTCTTTGCATACCTTAACTAAATTTTACTATTTTGATGTTTTTGCTTATTTGGATGAAAGTAGAAAAGGTTCTTCAGGCAGCTATCTCAGTTGATTCTAGTGCCTATTATTTAATTTTTTTTAATTTTTAAGAAAACAATTATTTTTGGATTTAATTTCTCAGCGGAAATAGCTGTCTTTATTTTATTCCTCCCTCTATAGTTACTCGTGGACTTCCACATCTTGGCTATTATATACTATCAGTAACTAGCTCATGGACTCTCGCCACCTATATGAAAGAAAAATATATATGAAAGAAAAAATAATTTAAGTAAGAACTTACCTGATAAATTAATTTCTTTCATGGTGGCGAGAGTCCACGAGACCCACCCATTTTTTCGGGGTTATGATTTTTTTTGTATAAAGCACATTATTTATCCTGTTCCTCTTTTTTATGCTTTGACTCCTTATACACCTCACTAACTTGGCTATACGTTAAACTGAGGTATGAGTGAGGTGGGAGGTATATTTATAGGCATTTGAAGTTTCGGAATCTTTGCCCCCTCCTGGTAGGAATGTATATCCCATCAGTAACTAGTTTGTGGACTCTTGCCACCATGAAATAAATTAATTTATTAGGTAAATTCTTACCTAAATTATGTTTTCATATTATTTGAAATTTGGTAAACAATATAGTGCTGGAGCGAGTAAAGCCAGTAGAATCCTTGGTATTTGCAGTAGTAATAGTAAGGTTATTATGCCATTTTACAGATCACTAGTTAGGCCTCATTTTTAGCATTGTGTGCAGTTCTGGAAGCCATATCTCCAAAAGGATATAAATAACCTATAATCGGTTAAAAGGAGGGCTACTAAAATGGTACCTGTTCAAAAAAAATAAAACATATCAGTATAGACTCAATGATCTAAATATGTATAGCTTAGAGGATAGTAGGGGAATAGGTGATAGAAACGTTAAATTATATTAAGCTTAAGCTGTAAGTATTTTTCACAAAAGCAATTGCAGGAGAAGGAATGATGATCTCAAGTTGAAAGGGTGGTTGATTCACGGAATAAAATTCCATTAGATGTAGTAAGGACAAAGACTGTGGGATACATCAAGAATGCCTTGCATAAGCACAAGGCTGTCCTACAAAATAAATAAGTTTACATTTTTAAGAATTTTTGGGCAGACTTGTCGGGTCAATGGTTCTGATCTTCAGTCAAAATCTATGTTTCTATGTAACAGATTTTGAAGCATTATATAGTAAAGACAAAATATGGAAATGCTGATGCGCCTTTTTGCATGTCTCACTCACTTATTCTGAGATGCTGCAGTAACTTGCATGTTTTGATCCTGAGTTGGAAATAGGTTTTATAACCTGTTAAAGGTATACAAATAACCATATATTTCATTGCTGCATTATATGCAATGGAAGGCTTCTGTTAATCTCTTATCCTCCATAAACTAAATGAAATTTATGCATTCAATCATTTTTATATATTTAACATTTAAGACATGTTGAAAACTATTTAATATAAATAGATATAATTGCCCTAATCTTTCTTCATAATATCTGTTACAGTATATATACAACTGCACTCTCTGTGCTTTAAATATAAAACAGTATATGAATGGCTTGTATTGTACAAATAAATAATCTGTGTTCATCTTAGTCAGTATTTGAAAACACAGCGTTGCTTTTCTACAGCAATATCACATAATTGTTTTCTTATTTCTTAGCCCACACTTACAAAAAAAGAGAGATTAAAAAAGAACAACCCCCCTTCACAACACAAAAACATATGTAATAATGACTTCAGACCAAAGAATCACAGAGAAATTAGCCAACAGATTGGAAAACATTTTTATTATGTTTTCTTAACTATATATTTGTTAGAGGTCTGTGTGATTAATGCTGAGAGTGTTTGTTTAAATATAGATGAAAACATTGGATAGCATTATCTCAGTAAAAATAGGCTTTTTTTTAATGCCAACAAGGTTTGCAACCCCCCTGAATTAGCCATTTATATAAGCATGACTTAATCTGCAGCCCTCAATAAAAACAGAACCAAGGAATAAAATAGAAACAATACTAAATATCTGATCTATATTTGGTATCTTTTATTAGTTTAATATTAAAAGGGACAGTCTACTCCAGAATTTTTATTGTTTGAAAAGATAGATAATACCTGTATTACCCATTCCCTAGTGTTGCATAACCAACACAGTTATATTAATTTACTTTTTAACACTGTGGGTAGTTTTATCCGTTTTGTTCTGGGGAAAATTAAAATCATAATACAATACGCTGAATTTAGCAAAAGAAAACTGCATTATTCATTGCAAATTTCTTCTCAGATAAATATACATTATCATGCAGCTTACAATTTGTGTGTAATGTCCCGCCTTGGTCTATATTAGAAAGTTATGATGTTAATTAATAGTTTATTTTCTAAAGAGAGCTCTATTTATTTTCATAGTAGAACTATTAGGGACATAATTGTTATGGCTGAGATGTTAAAACAAATCAAAATGAATTTCAGAAAGATGGTTTATATCTGTGCCTCAATTTCTGTGACTCCCACATGGGTTCAGACACTTAGGATTATACACTATACACACAGGGCCGCCACTAGAAATTTTGGGGCCCCTGACTTAACCATTGATCAGGGCCCCCCCACCACTCCTTTCACATGTGCAATTTTTGACCAAGTGACTAAAACGTATATGCACTTTATTCTTAAGTGTCTATTTAAACTTGGAAATGTTGTAAAGGAAGTAACATACAAACACACAGACACACTCATACACTAAAACACACACACACACACACACATAAGGATTCACATATAGACACTCTAGCTGCGCAGACACGCAAAGAAACACACTCAGACACAGACACACACTCAGACACAGACACCCAAACAGACACTCAGCACTTGTTTACATTAACCAGAAAAGTAATGAGATAAACTACAGTTTTGTAAAAAAAAGGAGATTTAGAAAACAAAATATGGGGTTCTGATTATCTTTTTGTAAAGGAAGATGCAAACTAAATGATGATAACAGCATGCAGTGGCTGAAAGGAAGGGACCTGAACTGCCTAAACAATAATTTAAAGGTTAAATAGTAGATTGGGGACTTCTGGAAAGGTCTCATTAGTCTCAAAGTCTGTAGAAAGATGTGAATAATCAGTAGTAAGGTCAAAATGTCCTAAAAAGGAACAGACAATGGACCCCCCTCCCCCCAGAAAGCAGACACACACAAATACAAAAACACAGGCACACACACATACAAACACTCCGATACACTCAGACACACTTAGAAACATACTCAGACACACACAAAAACACTCTGACACACACACACACACAAACCCTCAGGCACACACACACAAACACTTAGACACACACACACACACAAAAAAACACTCAGGCACACACACAAACACTTAGACACACACACACACACACACACACAAAAACACTCAGGCACACACACAAACACTTCAACACACACAGACACACAAACACTCAGGCACACACACAAACACTTAGACACACACACACTCAGGCACACACACAGAAACACTCAGACACACACACACACAAAAATACTCAGGCACACACACAGAAACACTCAGACACACACACAAAAGCACTCAGACACACACACACACACACACAAAAAAACACTTGGTCAGGTGCCAGGCATCCCCCTCATGATTTCCCAGTTCCCGTTTAGAGAGACAGCACAGCAGTGAGTGACTCCACTGCTCCACACGTCACTGAGTAGTGAGCACAGATAGGCAGGCAGGTTTAGGCTAGCAGCGCAACTTTGCAAGCCCCACGGCACGCCCACAACATTCATAGTGAAATTGGGCAGAGGAGGAGCAAAGTACAAACAAGCAAAAGCAGCCGGGAAAACTATTTGTGGAAATTGCAGCGCTGGCTCAAGGGGCAAAAAACTTCCCCAGTCCCACTAATGTTCACAAATGCTAGCCCCTCTAATAAAAATATCTATGCATCTCTACATTGTATTTCTTTGAATTTCAATAAAATGTAAAAAAAAAAAAAATTTTTGGTGGTGTCACCCCCTGGAGGGTGTCACCCTGGTGCGGCCCGCACCCCCTAGTGACGCCACTGCACCCCTGTCACCCCCTGATGGCGACCCTGTATACACATATATGTTCTAATAAAGATAGTACACAAAGGACCCATTTTAAATATCAGGGATCAAAGTTGCTCTCAGGTAAGTTTTCTTCTTGGGGAGACAAATTAATCAACAAGTTACTGTAAAGAGAAGCATTTTTATTAGATACTCTATGTATAATTCAACTTATCTCTTATATCAATTTTTATTTAAAATTGTTTTTTTTTTTGCAAATTATTCCCATGCAAGATAAAATAGCTGATAGAAATGTGATTCATAGTGTTTGTGTTTTTTTGTTATATAATTTATAATGTTGTATGTGATATCATTGACTGTTTAATAGGTGATGTCATTTAAGATGACATCAACAAGGCCCAGCGGGTGAGAGTTTAAAAGGGGATTTTTTTTTACTCACAGCATTAAAAAAATGCACATTCCATGAACTACTCCCATATTTACTTGGGAATGGCTGCAAATAATAATGTAGAGAAACAAGAGAAAAGCAGCACATATCCAAAAATGTTAAATATTTGTTGTCAACGATACATACACAATGTAAGTCACATGACTAAGGGTGAACTCCTGAAATGTTATGGATGTATCTTTTACATTAAAGGGACACTGAACACATTTTTTTTCTTTTGTGATTCAGATAGAGCATGACATTTTAAGCACTTTCTAATTTACTCCTATTATCAAATTTAATTTATTCTCTTGGTATCTTTATTTGAAATGCAAGAATGTAAGTTTAGATGCCGGCCCATTTTTGGTGAACAACCTGGGTTGTCCTTGCTGATTGTTGGATAAATTCATCCAACAATAAAAAAAAGCGCTGTCCAGATTTCTGAACCAAGAAAAAAGCTTAGATGTCTTCTTTTTCAAATAAAGATGGCAAAAGAACAAAAGAAAAATTAATAATAGGAGTAAATTAGAAAGTTGCAATTGCATGCTCTATCTGAATCACGAAAGAAAAAATTTGGGCTCAGTGTCCCTTTAAGGACCAGATTACAAATGGAGCGCTAAATATAGCTTTTCTGAAAGCGATATTTGCACTCCACTGAGTAATACCAACGCACGCTAATGTGTGCTGGTATTACAAGATGTCAGCAATGTGAACGCAAGCTTGCGTTCGCATTGCTGGGAAGCATTGTGCTCACAAGGGCGCGCTTCCATAGGCTCTAATGGGAGCCTTGTTCTGATGCCGTTAGAGATAGCATCAGAATCAAAGCGCAGTGAAGGGGTAAGTAGTGCAGCTATGGCCCTGGGCAGCAGATATAAATATATGTATATGAATATATACATATATATTTATGTGTTAATTTGTGTATATACACATATTAACACATACATTTATATGTATATAAGCATATACAAATATATTTACTGGGAACAAACAGTTCCCATAGACCACAATGTAAATTTACAGTCCATTTTCAGTACTGTTTTTTTTTTTTCTAACACCCGCTCCCTTTAGACCCCAAAAACTGCTTTTTGCAGTTATTTAATTAAAAAATAAAGATGCTACTATTATATTTTAATAAAATATATCACACTTGATTTTGGGGGCATTTTGTGGACATTTATAAAATTAACCATCTATCTGATCTCAATTTTATAAGCGCTAATTGCTACCACGAGCTCACGGTAGCAATAACCAGCCACTTGTAATGGCTGGTTAATTATAACGTGCCCACAAATGGGCAAATTTGCCAGTTTGCGGGCACACAATAATTAAGTGCTCCTTCCATAAAGGTGTGCAGGAATCTATTTTTTGTAGGTTTTAATATTGTGTCAGTTCCAATGTGTTCACATCTGGAGCAAGGAGATACAAAATGTAATCCAACAAATTTTGAGTTTATCAGATGAAGTTAACAAAGTGAAGCATTACATATGCTAAAGGAAAAAGCATATATATATATATAAAGTTGACATAATAACCACTGTGCAGTCTGACCATGTGAGGAACGCCATGAATTTGGAAGTTATGCAAAACATAACACAGTACTATATTAGCTTTGCCTCATTGGTAACAGTTGGTGGCGTATAATGCTTTGTTGTAGTACTGATTACAGAACTGGTCACTGAGAAAAGTAAGTACGTTCTTGTAAGTGACATGCACATTTATCAGTTTAGCTCTGTAACCCAATAGGTTTATTTTCCAACATAAAACAAACAGTATGTGGCCGATTTATCAATGTCTGTCCAACATGATACTCTGTTGGCATTTAACATTGCACAAGCAGTTCTGGTGAACTGCTTGTGCAATGCCGCCCCTGCAGATTCACGGCCAATCGATTGGCCGCTAGCAGTAGTGGCTGTTGATCAACCCGATCGTATAGGAATGATGTCCGCAGCCTCAGAGGCAGTGGACCAGTTAAGAAGCAGCGGTCTGAAGGCTCGCGCGGAAACAAGGTCATCAGGGGCCATTCGGCCTTTAATAAATAGTCCCCTTTGACTCAAGAATTAGGGTATGAAGAATTTCAATATAAATATAGGGATTAGAAAATCTAATAACATATCATGTAATCTCTTTTTGTTAGGCAATATATTTTTCCTTTAACAGCTAAAAAGTATCAACTGTTTTGAGTTCCTCACTGGTCTAAAATTAGGGAAACCACTACAAATGCAATACTATATAATTTTCTGTCTATATTCCTAGGGGGTCTTCTGTGGTAAATTCTGATTTTCAGATTTGTAAATGCTCTGGGTTTAATTATAAATATTGGCAACACTTTGTTAGTTTATCTTAAACTGCATTTCACTACAAAACATAATTTTTTTTGTAACTTTAAAATTTGATTTTAACTTGAAAAAGGGATAGGAATGTTAAAATTACACTTGCATGATTCAGATAGAGCATGTCATTTTAAGACACTTATAAATTCACTTCTATTTTAAAACGTGCTTGATATACCTTGTTGAAAAAGAATACGCCCATTTCCTACACTAGTAGGAGCTAGCTGCTGATTGTTGCCTGCAAACATTTTTCTCTTGTGATTGGCTAACTAGATTCGTTCAGCTAGCTGTCAGTAGTGCAATGTTGTTGTTTCAGCAAAGGATAACAAGAGAATGAGCACATTTGATAATAGAAGTAAATTGGAAAGTTGTTTAAAAATGTTTTGTTCTACCAAAACCATGATTGAAAATGTTGCGGTTTCCTGTCCCTTTAAAATTTAATGTAAAGCAGTTTAGTAGTTATTGGGTGTAATTTAAGGGGTATAATTTTAGCAATTCTTCTTAGGTTGCTAACTTTAGTTTATTCAGAAGTATATACTGAGGCATAGATTATGAGTGGAGTGCAAAATTGCGCTTTCGTGAGCGCAATATTTATGTTCCACTTAGTAATACGAGCACACACAAATGTGCACTAGCATTACAAGTTAAGCCCAATGCGAACATGACCTTGCATTCACATTGCCTGGAAGCCTTGTGTTTACGAGAGCGTGCTTCCATAGGCTCCAATGGGAGCCTCATTATCATGCCGTGAGACAAGGGAAAGCACCTAGTGCATTACAGGGGGGTATGTCGCACAGCAAATTAAAAATATATCTATATGAATATATACATATGTATTTGTGTGTTTATATGTGTATTTGCACATATTAACACAAATATATATGTATATAAGCATATACATATATATTTACAGTTAAAACACAGTACCCATATACAGCAATGTAAAGGCACTTTTCAGTGCTGTTTTTTTTTTTCTAACACCCTGCACCCCCTCACTTTAACCCCTTATAACTACTTTGTGCATTTTTTGTAAAAAAATAAATAAAGATGCTCACTTTTTAAATTTATATAGAACTACTGTCCACTTCATTTTGAGGGGGGGGGGGGGTATGGGGCACAATTTTTTAATTAACCAGAGGTCTGTGGGAGTATTAACCCCTTAATGACCACAGCACTTTTCCATTTTCTGTCCGTTTGGGACCAAGGCTATTTTTACATTTTTGCTGCGTTTGTGTTTAGCTGTAATTTTCCACTTACTCATTTACTCTACCCACACATATTATATACCGTTTTTCTCGCCATTAAATAGACTTTCTAAAGATACCATTATTTTCATCATATCTTATAATTTACTATAAAAAAAATTATAAAATATGAGGAAAAAATGGAAAAAAACACACCTTTTCTAACTTTGACCCCCAAAATCTGTTACACATCTACAACCACCAAAAAACACCCATGCTAAATAGTTTCCAAATTTTGTCCTGAGTTTAGAAATACCCAATGTTTACATGTTCTTTGCTTTTTTTGCAAGTTATAGGGCCATAAATACAAGTAGCCCTTTGCTATTTCCAAACCACTTTTCTTTCAAAATTAGCGCTAGTTACGTTGGGACACTGATATCTTTCAGGAATCCCTGAATATCCATTGACATGTATATATTTTTTTTTAGAAGACATCCCAAAGTATTGATCTAGGCCCATTTTAGTATATTTCATGCCACCATTTCACCGCCAAATGCGATCAAATAAAAAAAATTGTTCACTTTCTCACAAATTTTTTCACAAACTTTAGGTTTCTCACTGAAATTATTTACAAACAACTTATGCAATTATGAAATAAATGGTTGTAAATGCTTCTCTTGGATCCCCTTTGTTCATAAATAGCAGAGATATATGGCTTTGGCTTTGCTTTTTGGTAATTAGAAGACTGCTAAATGCCACTGAGCACCACACGTGTATTATGCCCAGCAGTGAAGGGGTTAATTAGGGAGCATGTAGGGAGCTTTTAGGGTTAATTTTAGCTTTAGTGTAGTGTAGTAGAGAACCCCAAGTATTGATCTAGGCCCATTTTGGTATATTTCATGTCACCATTTCACCGGCAAATGCGATCAAATAAAAAAAAAAACTTTAATTTTTTCACAATTTTAGGTTTCTCACTGAAATTATTTACAAACAGCTTGTGCAATTATGGCACAAATGGTTGTAAATGCTTCTCTGGGATCCCCTTTGTTCAGAAATAGCAGACATATTGACTTTGGCGTTGCTTTTTGGTAATTAGAAGGCCGCTAAATGCTGCTGCGCATCACACATGTATTATGGCTAGCAGTGAAGGGGTTAATTAGGTAGTTTGTAGGGAGCTTGCAGGGTTAATTTTAGCTTTAGAGTAGAGATCAGCCTCCCACCTGACACATCACACCCCCTGATCCCTCCCAAACAGCTTCCTTCCCTCCCCCACCCCACAATTGTTCCCGCCATCTTAAGTACTGGCAGAAAGTCTGCCAGTACTAAAATAAAAGGTATTTTTTTTCTTTCTTTTTTTTGGGGGCATATTTACATATGCTGCTTTGTAGAATCTCCCCATAGCCCCCAACCTCCCTGATCCCCCCCAAACAGCTCTCTAACCCTCCCCCTCTGCCTTACTGGGGGCCATGTTGGGTACTGGCAGCTGTCTGCCAGTACCAGTTTGCAGCAAAAAAATGGTTTTATTTTTTTTTTTCACCCGTTTTTTTCTGTAGTGTAGCTTCCCTCCCTCCACAGAGCACCCAACATTCGCTGATGACCTTTATTTTTCCTTTTTTGTACATTTTTACTTATGTTATTTTCTGTAGTGTAGCGGTTCCCTCCCGCTCCCTCCCCGTGCTACTAAGGGTTATTGCAGGATGCCTTGATATCGAGGCATCACTGCAATAACCGGAAAGCAGCTGGAAGCGAGCAGGATCACTTCCAGCTGCTTTCCACACCGAGGACGTGCAGGGTACGTCCTTGGTCGTTAAGGGGTTAACCAGCCATTTTGTAATGTGCGCACTTTCCGCTTGCGAGCTTACTCCGCTAGAAGTAAGCTTATTGTGTGCATCGGGGAGCGCTCGTATTACAGGGAGTGCAGAATTATTAGGCAAGTTGTATTTTTGAGGATTAATTTTATTATTGAACAACAACCATGTTCTCAATGAACCCAAAAAACTAATTAATATCAAAGCTGAATAGTTTTGGAAGTAGTTTTTAGTTTGTTTTTAGTTATAGCTATTTTAGGGGGATATCTGTGTGTGCAGGTGACTATTACTGTGCATAATTATTAGGCAACTTAACAAAAAACAAATATATACCCATTTCAATTATTTATTTTTACCAGTGAAACCAATATAACATCTCAACATTCACAAATATACATTTCTGACATTCAAAAACAAAACAAAAACAAATCAGTGACCAATATAGCCACCTTTCTTTGCAAGGACACTCAAAAGCCTGCCATCCATGGATTCTGTCAGTGTTTTGATCTGTTCACCATCAACATTGCGTGCAGCAGCAACCACAGCCTCCCAGACACTGTTCAGAGAGGTGTACTGTTTTCCCTCCTTGTAAATCTCACATTTGATGATGGACCACAGGTTCTCAATGGGGTTCAGATCAGGTGAACAAGGAGGCCATGTCATTAGATTTTCTTCTTTTATACCCTTTCTTGCCAGCCACGCTGTGGAGTACTTGGACGCGTGTGATGGAGCATTGTCCTGCATGAAAATCATGTTTTTCTTGAAGGATGCAGTCTTCTTCCTGTACCACTGCTTGAAGAAGGTGTCTTCCAGAAACTGGCAGTAGGACTGGGAGTTGAGCTTGACTCCATCCTCAACCCGAAAAGGCCCCACAAGCTCATCTTTGATGATACCAGCCCAAACCAGTACTCCACCTCCACCTTGATGGCATCTGAGTCAGACTGGAGCTCTCTGCCCTTTACCAATCCAGCCACGGGCCCATCCATCTGGCTCATCAAGACTCTCATTTCATCAGTCCATAAAACCTTAGAAAAATCAGTCTTGAGATATTTCTTGGCCCAGTCTTGACGTTTCAGCTTGTGTGTCTTGTTCAGTGGTGGTCGTCTTTCAGCCTTTCTTACCTTGGCCATGTCTCTGAGTATTGCACACCTTGTGCTTTTGGGCACTCAAGTGATGTTGCAGCTCTGAAATATGGCCAAACTGGTGGCAAGTGGCATCTTGGCAGCTGCACGCTTGACTTTTCTCAGTTCATGGGCAGTTATTTTGCGCCTTGGTTTTTCCACACGCTTCTTGCGACCCTGTTGACTATTTTGAATGAAATGCTTGATTGTTCGATGATCACGCTTCAGGAGCTTTGCATCCCTCTGCAAGATATCTCACTATTTTTGAATTTTCTGAGCCTGTCAAGTCCTTCTTTTGACCCATTTTGCCAAAGGAAAGGAAGTTGCCTAATAATTATGCACACCTGATATAGGGTGTTGATGTCATTAGACCACACCCCTTCTCATTACAGAGATGCACATCACCTAATATGCTTAATTGGTAGTAGGCTTTCGAGCCTATACAGCTTGGAGTAAGACAACATGCATAAAGAGGATGATGTGGTCAAAATACTCATTTGCCTAATAATTCTGCACTCCCTGTACAAGTTGAAAGTAAACTGTTTTCACTTGTGCTTTTAACCTGATGCATGTAAACAAAAAACGTAGAATATGACGTGTGTGCTAACGTATTCCCACATAGAAGTCAATGGAGCAATGCACCCTACTCGTGTGCAAAACCAATCGAATACTCTCAAGTGAGCTAACCTGACATGAAAATATTAACATTTCACATCCCAATGTTCTTCACATAGCAGAATATGTTCTATTTATTCATAAATGCTCCCTGGAGGAGAGCATAGACGGAGGGGAATTTGACCCCTATTCCAGGCAATGGAGCAGGCTAGAGGAGGTGAGGCGGAGCCTGTTGGTGAGGTATTTAGTGGGGCAGCGGAAGTCGTTCAGCCTCTTTAGCCTCTACAATCGAAAGGAGAAGTTCTGAGCGGCTTGCAATTGCAGGGGCCTGAGAGGATGGACGGCTTGCTGATGAGGTGCATTGGATGGCGGCGGCGGCGAGAGGAACGGCATGGCTCAGGGATTACCTGGCTGCTGCCAACCTTCAGGGATCCGCAGAGGTGATGGCAGATGGAGGAAGCAGAAACGGCAGGCCGCAGAGGCGGTCGAGGCCTCTGGAGAGATTATCCCCTGACATCCTTGGTGGCGGGAGAAGTGGAGACGGCAGCCCCATCAGGTGGGCGGGTCCAGAGGCCGGTTGGTGGGTCACAGCAGAGAAGAGGAGGAGCCGGAGCGGAGAGTGATGCAGATGGCGGAGGCCGGTCACTCGAGGGAGGCGCCTATCTGGACGAGAGCTACGGCAGGTAAGAGAGCCAGAGGAGGTGGGCTGGGCCTTGATGGCAACACACAGGGCAAGGAACACGGTGGGGAGGGAACTCCCTGGGCTTCACCAGACCGGCGGGAGCAGCCGGAGGGGACAGGAGGGAAAAAAGACAAGGGATCAGGGGGGAAAGGCAAGGGTACACAGAGGGCTACAGAGAGTAGGGGAAAGGAGGCAGGACCACGGGAGTTAGGTGAGCAGATGGTGAGCCAGGTAACACTGGGCATTGCCAGGATGGGAATAAGGGGCACAGGGAGAGAGGATATAGGGGATCAAAGGGAAGAAACACATGTGAAGGAGGGGAGTGGGGGGGTGTCAGGACCGAGCAAGAGACAGGCCGCAGGGATTAAGGGGAAAAAAGGGGGTAGAGGGATTGCAAGGGGGAGGAGGACGGGCAGGCAGAATGGAGCTGGGAACCTAGGCAGGGGAAGGGGAAGCAAGTGAGGGAGAGTAGCAGAGAGGGGATTAATGTTTCATGTTTATTTTCAACAGGTGTGGGGAATGAGACAGTGAACCAAGTGGGCAGTGGGACAGAGATTTCTGTGGAACCAGCAGGGCTGGACATGGAGGGTGATGCACTGTGTTTTGACTACACATACAGTGATTTGGAGATGGAGGACCCTGGGGAAGGGACTTCTGCAGGACCTGTGGGCCAACAGCAGGTAGGGGACCTGGCGGCGCTAGAGCAGCTGCTTAGGGCATTGTCGCCAGGTTAGAGTGGGCAGGGGGATATTGGGATAGGTAGGTCAGGGGTTGGGTCTAGGGAAGGGAGTGTTAGGAGAGAAGGAAGGGGAGGGAGGCTGGATAGGGTTTTCACTGTCTCCTCTCTGCAGATGCGGCCTCAGGGCAGGGATGTCCTGGCGTGCCACAGCTCACGGAGGTCGGGTGCAGAACGGAGAAATCTCACTCGTCTAGGGAGAGGATGAGGCATCGGCCAGAGAGACGTTCCCCTACATGGAGGAGGCTGGAGAGGACGGTGGATAGGAGTGGGAGGAGGAGAAGGTCCAGATCACCAACTCCAAGGCGGAGGGTGTACAGGCCCAGGGAGCGTGAGGCCAGGCCACAGCCGGAGGCCAGGGTGGCGGATCATGCGAGAGGATCCGGAACAGTGGAAACAGCAACGGCGCCCAGGACCACAGATGAGGGTGCTACCGATGCAGTGAGTGTGGCTAGGAGTGAGCGTGGCTTAGGTGTGGCGCAGAGCTCATTGGTGAGTAGTTTAATGGATCTGCTGTCGCAATTTGAGAAGCAGCTGTAGGGACAGCAAGGGAACATAGCGGCGGCTTGGGGTGCGGGGATAGGAGCTGGGGCTCCTGCGTCAGGAGAGAGTGCGGGAGCTGGAGGGAATGGCCAGGTACCGGTGGGATCCACGGGACAGAGGAAGGACGGGGCTAGCTCAGGAGAAGTGGTGAAGGTGCTGGAGAGTGCATTGAGAAGGCCGTGTCTGTGTTCGATTGGACCGTTAGGGATACATCTTGCACAGGAAGTAAAGGAGAAAATATGGAAAAGAGAATTCTTGGAAATATTTCTCTATTACCCTTGAAACAGATGATAGAGATCAAAGAATACACAAAGGACAAGGAGAAGAAAGAAGAAAACGAGAGGAAGAAGAGGTACCGGAAGTTGTCAAAATCACTTTCTAACTGGTCGAGGGCATTTTGGCGGCAGTGTTTGGCGAAAAGTTCCCCGATCAATGTTCAGCGCTGTTTTGTTACTATGATGAGATCGCGGGGGTGTATCGCATGTACGGAGGATTGGCGTGGTGGCATTACGACAAACAATTTCGTCAGCGCCTGGAAGTAAGACCAGAAATGAGATGGGATGATAGGGATATGGGTATTTGGCTGGAGTTAATGACTCTGTTACGTGGATCCTTTCGGGGATCCAGTGGAGCTGCCGGGGTTTCCGCAGGAGGAAGTTCATCCATTGGTATCTCGGGGGGAGTGTGGCAGTGGCCATCAGAAAAGGTCTCTGTTTCCAGTACAATGAAGGCCAGTGTAAGTTTGGGAGTGGATGCAAGTACAAAGGAATATCTAAAGTGAATTCAAAGATACTACACTCTATCTCTTATTGCTAGTCCCAAAGTAGGTGATATAACCTTTAAAAATCAACTCAGATATACGGATAGGGTAGAGAAGTTGGGATAGCGCTGTAAGCCAAGAGAATGTGGGGTATATCTGGTACTTATATAAGTTACGATGTTACTCTGTATTAGACCTTCTATCTAATGATGATAATATAATCTTTGTAATAATCCTAAAAATCTGAGACATGCGATATGTGAAATATATTATTATATAGCTCAGTGTGGTGAAATGTAGTACTAAAGGGTGTTCTAGATATACAAGGGTTAATCAACAGTTGTAGTTAATATATGCTGACCTGCAGGGCCCTATGACCAGGTGTAAACCAATGTGGTGTTTAACGAATAACAGATTCTGTTGTAGAAAAAATGGATTTAATGTGGCACAAAACTGAATATTTACAGCTTATATAATCAGTCTAACATATAAAAACAATCTAAAAATTGACTAAAATATATTTAAAATAGGAATCTATTCCTATTGGATGCCGGCATCTGAAAAGTTATGTACAAATATACTTTTCGTTAGGTACATAAATCAAATATTTACATTGACGTATCTGACAGCAATAGCGTGGTACATCTGTATCTGTTTACAATTTTCAATGGTTATTATCAGTCCCAGTGTATTTTAAGGGTTTCCACAATATATCATTAATATGTGTTTGGTTTGACTACATGCCAAAAAAATATTGTACAACCTTATCTTTATTGTACAACCTTATTGCCGTGTCCACTTGCAGGATCCGTTCCCCGACTTTGTACAATTCAGTCTGCGGTTTGGAAGACAGCCGCTGTTACAAAGTATCTGTCTTTTGTAGTTCCGGTTTCCAACTGACAGCAGTGATCGCAGTGATCCGTTTACGTAGTCCAGGTGTGCTACGATAACAAACAGCTTTCCAACCTTTCAAACCTTTGTTTTAAACATACCAGACTGATTTAAGATTATTCAGAGTGGATATTGCGGATCATGGGACAGGGATTACACATATGGAGTCTATTCCTATTTTTTGGATATAGCTCGATGTACCTGCCCTACCGTAAAGTAGAATAAATCTTACCAGCTGGAGGTGATTCAAATAGTGAGTGTCCAGAGCAAGCTAATCTCTACGCGGTTTAAGCCGCCAGGGGCCTTTATCAAGATACTTGTTTCATTCATTTCCTAATTTAAATACTCTGAACCTTCTTATAATTGGGTACATTGTCAGCCAATGGGGTTCCTCAACTTCTTCATTTGTTTGATGTTAAGAACTATTAACCCTTAACTTTATGGGGTAACCATTGTGGCATTGGTATGTATAAAAAATAAAAAATACATAAATAAATCACATATAAATAAATAAATAAATCACATCTTTATCTTAAAATGTTGCAGTATTTAATATATGTTCCTACATAGAAATTTTTACGATGGTCTACGTTTAAACTGTTTCTGCTGTACAGCTTAATGGTAGCTTTCAGAAGTAAGTAACAATGTTATTTTTTTCATTGTGATAAATGTGGTGAATATTAACCCTTGCTTTTTACTTTTCTTGTGTATATACTATTCAATTATTTGGATTTTATTTCTTACACATTTTTGGTATGCATGTTTTTTTAGAAAGTTTTTACAAATCTCAGAGCTGCATCGACTCATATTAAGTAACGTTGTTTTAACTTTAGCAGTGTTGTTTTAACTTTAGCAGTATCTAATCGTATTGCTCCTTATTCTAATCCTATGAGGTGTGTGGAAAGGGATCAACCTTTTATTTCTACGCTTAATAGGGATACTATTGTAATTTCAACATATGAGGGAAAAGATGAAGTAAAAATAAGAAATAAAAAATAATAGAGGATAGAAAAAATTATATATATATAAATAGCCTTTCTAATAGAAAATTATTTATGGTGTTAACCTATTCTAAACTCAATGTGTTCGTCTGTTTCTGTTGTGAGAACCTAATACAGAATGCAAATTATCACCTACAGAGGTGTGTAACAGTGAGGATTCTTTACTTTGTTTTATATTCCATATATCTCTAGAGTGTATTTGGAGTATGTTTGTAGTGTGCTCATTTAATTTTATATTTTATATTACAAATTTCCTTCTACATTAGTGTGCCTTTTACATTGTGAGTTCTATATATTCTGTGACATAGTGAATTAGTTAAGTATCTTTAGAAGTCTCAATATTGGTCTATATTTTGTGATTGTGCTTCCACTTATGTTAATGTGAAAAATGGTGCATTAATATTTTTTCTCTTTTTCCAAAAGTGTCTGGGAATTTATTTCTGTGCTTCTATTGGCAATTCTGGCAAAAGTGTCATTCAACCTAGTGTTAAATTATTCTCCACTTTGTTACATGTCCTGTGTGTTATGTTGTGTATTTATAGTCATTTTTCTTCTCTTTCAATTGATTTGAGTGGTAAATGTATGTATTTCCAAAAGGTCCCAGATTTATAAAGATATCTACCTTCATATCCCAGTGATTCATGTATAGTATATATTTATACCCTATTGTTAGTGCAACTATCCTGTCCTTGCATGTGCTACATATATATTTTGAAAGTGATACTGATCATTTTGATAATACTAGGCATTTTAATTTCATTAGATTCGTAATTAATATAATTTTTATATTAGCATATTTAGGTCTAGTTCAGAATTCAACCCATATGGATAGAGGGTTTTGAAATTGAATATATATTCTACTTCTTTTTTTATGAGTAGTGTGTTCATGTTTCCTCCTCTTATTCCTAACTGTAGTTTTTTTTAACACCCCAGTATTTGAAGTCTTTTAGATTACCTGAGTGTGTTTCTTTGAAGTGAGAATATAAATTTGTTTCTGTTGATTCATGCTCTATTTTGAGAATGTGCTCACATATTCTGTCCCTTAACATCCTACTTGTTTGCCCAAAATAGAATAAATTGCATGAGCATCTTATACAATAAATTATATTTTTATCAGTACATTTTATCAATTGGTTAATCTTTTTACTCATCCCAGTATTTGGTGATTTTATCTCTTTCATTTTGTTACTGAATTTACATGATTTACATGCAATACAAGGGTAGAAACATTTTAGTTTATTTCCATTAAGATCTCCATCAGTTATTGTTTTTTTCTCTTTGTATTCACTAGGTGATAGTATCTTTTTGAGGTATTTTTGCCCTTTTAAAGATCATATCTGGTTGATTTCTTACTCTTTTCCCTAGTATGTGGTCCTGTTTAATTAGATGCCAGTGTCTTTTTAGTATTATTTTAATTTCAAAATGTTGTGAACTAAATTCGGTTATGAACAGTATAAAAAACTCATCTTGATTACTCATTTTATCCACTTTTTCCTTTTTTGTTAGTAATGTATTCCTATCTATTAAAGATACTTCTTGTTGTATTTTTTCTACTGTGCTGTTATCATAGCCTTTTTCTACAAATCTTGCAGTTAGTATTTGTGATTGAGATTGATAACTTTCATTTGAAGAGCAGTTTTTCCTAATTCTCATGTACTGCCCTTTCGGGAAATTTGATTTCCATTGCCTTAGATGGCAGCTTTCGAAATGTATATAGTTATTGGCGTCAATAGTTTTGAAGTAGTTTTTAGTATGTAACTGTTTTTCTTTTATTTTTATTTCAATATCTAAGAAATGGATTTTGTGGCAGCTGTATTCGTGAGTGAAGGTGATCCCTAACCCATTGGTATTGATATCTACCATAAAGGTGTCCAATAGTTCTATATCTCCTCACCAAATAATACATATATCATCTATATACCTGCAATAGAGCACAAGGTTCGCCCCCCCCCCATGGGCCTTTATAGATGTTTTCTTCTTCAAAATGGCCCATGAATAGATTTGCATAACTGGGGGCGAACCTTGTGCCCATTGCAGTCCCTTTAATATGTAGGTATATCTCATTGTTAAAAAAGAAGCTATTATTTTTAAGAATGAAATTAATACATTCCATAATAAATTTATTTTGAATAGTGGGTAGGTCTCTATCTCTGTCTAAGAATAGTTTTACAGCATTTTGTCCTATTTGGGGGGATATGTTAGTGTACAGTGAATTGACGTCACATGTTACTAGAACGTAGTTATCAAGCCATTCTACATCTTTAATTTTATTTAAGAAATGTGTGGAGTCTCTTAGGTAGGCTGGTAGTGAGGTGACATACTTCTGTAGGTAGTAATCTACGTACTGAGACAGATATACCTTATCCAAAAAAAAACACATTTTATTTCTTACCAAAAGTCCATAAAAATTTACAAAAACCTCCAGGTCATCCCATTATTTCTGGGATAGAGTCCTTAACATCGAATCTGTCTCAGTACATAGATTACTACCTACAGAAGTATGTCACCTCACTAGCAGCCTAAGAGACTCCACACATTTCTTAAATAAAATGAAAGATATAGAATGGCTTGATAACTACGTTCTAGTAACATGTGACGTCAATTCACTGTACACTAACATATCCCACCAAATAGGACAAAATGCTGTAAAACTATTCTTAGACAGAGATAGAGACCTACCCACTAGTCAAAATAAATTTATTATGGAATGTATTAATTTCATTCTTCAAAATAATAGCTTCTTTTTTATCAATGAGATATACCTACAAATTAAAGGGACTGCAATGGGCACAAGGTTTGCCCACAGTTATGCAAATCTATTCATCGGCCATTTTGAAGAAGAAAACATCTATAAAGGCCCATGGGGGGCGAACCTTGTGCTCTATTGCAGGTATATAGATGATATATTTATTATTTGGGGAGGAGATATAGAAGTATTGGACACCTTTATGGTAGATATCAATACCAATGGGTTAGGGATCACCTTCAACTCATGAATACAGCTGACACAAAATTCATTTATTAGATATTGAAATAGAAATAAAAGAAAAACAGTTACATACTAAAAACTACTTCAAAACTATTGACGCCAATAACTATATACATTTCGAAAGCTGCCATCTAAGGCAATGGAAATCAAATTTCCCGAAAGGGTAGTACATGAGAATTAGGAAAAACTGCTCTTCAAATGAATGTTATCAATCTCAATCACAAATACTAACTGCAAGATTTGTAGAAAAAGGCTATGATAACAGTACAGTAGAAAAAATACAACAAGAAGTATCTTTAATAGATAGGAATACATTACTAACAAAAAGGGAAAAAGTGGATAAAATGAGTAATCAAGATGTGTTTTTTATACCGTTCATAACCGAATTTAGTTCACAACATTTTGAAATGAAAATAATACTAAAAAGACACTGGCATCTAATTAAACAGGACCACATACTAGGGAAAAGAGTAAGAAATCAACCAGATATGATCTTTAAAAGGGCAAAAAAACTCAAAAAGATACTATCACCTAGTGAATACAAAGAGGAAAAAAACAATAACTGATGGAGATCTTAATGGAAATAAACTAAAAGGTTTCTATCCTTGTATTGCATGTAAATCATGTAAATTCAGTAACAAAATGAAAAAGATAAAATCGCCAAATACTGGGATGTGTATAAAGATTAACCAATTGATAAAATGTTCTGATAAAAATATAATTTATTGTATAAGATGCTCATGCAATTTATTCTCTTTTGGGCAAACAAGTAGGATGTTAAGGGACAGAATATGTGAGCACATTCTCAAAATAGAGCATGAATCAACAGAAACAAATTGATATTCTCACTTCAAAGAAACACACTCAGGTAATCTAAAAGACTTCAAATACTGGGGTGTTAAAAAACTACAGTTAGGAATAAGAGGAGGAAACATGAACACACTACTCATAAAAAAAGAAGTAGAATATATATTCAATTTCAAAACCCTCTATCCATATGGGTTAAATTCTGAACTAGACCTAAATATGCTAATATAAAAATTATATTAATTATGAATCTAATGAAATTAAAATGCCTAGTATTATCAAAATGATCAGTATCGCTTTCAAAATATATATGTAGCACATGCAAGGACAGGATAGTTGCACTAACAATAGGGTATAAATATATACTATAAATGAATCACTGGGATATGAAGGTAGATATCTTTATAAATCTGGGACCTTTTGGACCTACAGATATTTACCACTCAAATCAAATGACTATAAATACACAACATAACACACAGGACATGTAACAAAGTGGAGAATAATTTAACACTAGGTTGAATGACACTTTTGCCAGAATTGGCAATAGAAGCACAGAAATAAATTCCCAGACACTTTTGGAAAAAGAGAAAAAATATTAATGCACCATTTTTCACATTAACATAAGTGGAAGCACAATCACAAAATATCGACCAATATTGAGGTAGTCCAAGGATAGTTGGATAAGGAGGTAGCATTGGGGAGGATGGCGGGTCCATTTTCCTGCCCCCATTGGATAATTTCAGAGTGTCCCCTTTGGGGGTTGTCCCTAAGAAAGTGGCAGTGCAGTTCCGTATGATTCACCACTTGTCTTACCCAAAATTATGGCATTGATCCAGAAGTGGCGGCTGTGAGGTATGCATATTTGATAAGGCGGGGAGGTTGGTTAAGGCGGCGGGTGTGGGAGCTTTGATGGGGAAAGTGGATGTGGAGGCTGCCTTTCGGTTTTTACCAGTGCACCCAGTGTGCCATCACTTGCTGGGTTGTTTCTTTGGGGGTGCCTTTTACGTAGACCTTTGCTTGCCTATGGGTTGTTCTATATCGTGTGCGTACTTTGAGAAGTTCAGCACCTTTGTGGAATGGGTGGTGCGGCAGGTATCTGGTCTGTCATCGGTTGTCCATTATCTGGATGACTTCCTATTCATGGGAAAGGCTGGGGATTCAGAATGTGTTCGGTTAATGGATAATTTCTTTGCGGTGGCCGAAGAGTTTGGCATTCCGGTGGTGCATGAGAAGACAGAGGGACCGGTTACAGTGTTGAGTTTTTTGGGCATTGAAATTGATTCCAGTAGAATGGAATGCCATTTGCCGATGGACAAGGTGGTGGACCTGATAGGTTCCATTGTGGGGGCGTTGAAGAAGAAAAAGCTTCAGCTCCGCGAGATCCAGTCTTTGGTGGGCAAGCTTAATTTTGCTTGTAGGATCATCCAGGTGGGAAGAGTATTTTGTAGGAGGTTGTCGCTGGCTACGGTTGGAGTACAGGACCCTAGACATTGGATTCGGCTGAGAGCTGACCTAAAGGAATATTTAAAAGTGTGACTTGAAGTTTTGGAGGAGTTTAATGGAAAGGCGTTGGTGCAGGGGAAGGCAGTCTCGAATGAGGAGCTGCACTTGTTTACGGATGTGGCAGGGTCAGCTGGATATGGGCCATACTGCCAAGGGAGCTGGTCTTCGGGGTTGTGGCCCTTGGAATGGAGAAAAGAGGGGCTAATTAAGAATTTAGTTTTTCTGGAGTTATTTCCGTTGCTAGTGGCATTGAGGGTTTGGCGGGGTAGACTGCAGGACAGGAGGGAGGTGTTTCATACCGATAATTTAGGAGTGGTATTCGCAATTAACAAGTTGACATCTAGCTCGCTGCCGGTGGTGCGCCTGCTTAGGTTGTTTGTATTGGATTGTATGCAAATGAATGTCTTATTTCATGCTGTTCATTTGTCAGGTTGTCAGAATGTAATTGCTGATGCTCTTTCTCACTTCCAGTAGGCGAAGTTCCGGGAAGTGGCACCGGGGGCGGAGGAGGAAGGAGTCAGATGTCCGCCAGAACTGTTGCAGTTGAAATGTTGGATTTAATCAGAGTGGCTAGGGGAGCGGTAGCTCAAGGTACTTCGGTTGCGTATGTTAAAGCTTGGAGACAGTGGTTACAGGTTTTAAAAGAGAAGAGGTTCAGGTCTTCCAGGGATGGGTGGATCCAGGGGCTTTTGTCGTGGATTGGGGACTGGAGTTTGAAGGGGTTGTCAAGGTCGGTGGTGAGAAGGAACATGGCAGTGTTGGGCTTTCTTTTCAAACTTTTGAGTTGGGAGGACCTAACGAAGCTGTTTGTGATTTGACTAGCTGTGCGAGTAGTATGCAAGGGACAAGTGTATAGGGATAAGAGGCGGCCGGTGGTGTTTAATACATTGAGGCAGTTAATGGGATCATTGGAGAAGGTGTGTTCCTCAGAGTTTGAAGTTCTCTTGTTTCGGGCCGCATTTGTTTTAGCATTTTTTGGTGCTTTTCGCATTTCAGAGATGGTGGGGGCAAATAAAAAGGATGTTGGGGGCCTCCAGGCCCGAGATGTTTCAATCATCGAAGGGGTGTTGTGGGTTTGGCTGAGGAAATCTAAAACTGACCAGGGGGGTGTGGGAAGGTGGATTCAGATTAAATAAACGGGTGGGTACGGTTGCCCGGTGGCAAATATGGCGGCCTTTCTGAAGGTCCGGCCGGCCGGGTTTTATCCATTGTTTATTCATAGGGACGGGTCGAGTCTATCTTGTTTTCAATTCCTGGCGGTATTTCGGTGGGCATTGGCGGGCTTAGGCTATGCAGCGAAAGAGTTTGTCACCCATTCTTTTAGGATTGGGGCTGCTACAGAGGCGGCCAGCCTGGGTTTGGGGGAAGAGTATGATTAGAAAGATTGGAGGTTGGAAGTCTGAATGTTTTGAGTTGTATGTTAGACCAGAATTGAGAGTTTAGAATGTTTCTTTGTCTTGACAGGTCCTGTTCACTGTTGGATTGTGGGACATTCCTACATTTATTGGGCCCGTAAGGCAGCAGCAGTGAAGGATCATGGCACGTAGTTAAAGTTCAATGAGGAGACAGTATTGTTAAGGTGGTTTGGGATTCGGGGGCTGAGGTGGGATCAGTTGGTTAGGAAGGTGGTGGATTACGCAAAATTGTTTAGGCCTCCAACTATCTTGGTTATACATGCGGGAGGTAATGATTTGGGCTTTCAGTCACAAAAGGAGTTGTTGGATAGGATCAAGAGGGATTTGGGAAGATTAAGGGAGTTGTTTCCTGAATTGGTGATAGTGTGGTCGGACATTGAACCTCGTTCAGTGTGGAAGGCTGCATGGGACTTCAAGAAGCTGGAGGCCTCTAGGAAAAAGATTAATAGGTCAGTTAGTAGTTTTGTGTCCAGGATTGGGGGGTTTGGCATTTGCCATGTGGAGTTTGAGGGAGAGACAGGTCGTTGCTTCTTTTTAAAGGATGGGGTACATTTAAACGAAGTGGGCCTTCACCTCTTTAATTTTAACATCAAGGAAGGGGTGTTAAAGGCCTTAGCGGGGGTGCTTGTTTTATATCTGGATGTTAAGTAAATTGGTACCTCCCTAAAGAGGCGGAGAGTTTGGGGGGGATGTACCTGGTGGTAAGCTGGGAGAAGGTACATCTCTGTGGACTAGCACTTTATGTTCTCAGGTTAATATGTTTGCTGGTTATTGAAACTTGTTGAATTTATAGGATTTATATTTATTACATAATTTAATAAATGCGGGCTGCGGCCTTTACACCCATCTATTTATATATATATATATATATATATATATATATATATATATATATATATATATAGATGATTATATATAAGTACAGATATATGTAGGAATATCAATTTATAAATACTTAGAACATATTCTACTATGTACAGAACATTGAAATGTGAAATATTTACAGCAAATACACCCTTTAACACTTTATTAAATATGAATATTGCATACATATGATTTTTCATGTTTTCAGCTACTTAATTGCAAATGGCATCAATGCACTTCTATATATTTACAAATACACACACACACACAAATATATACATATTTAGACGTATATATATATATATATATATATATATATATATACTGTATATGTGTCTCAATGTTAAAGCCCTTTTGTCTACCTTTTTTTTCTAACACCTGAGACCTCATATCTTTGAGCTCTTATACATCTTTTTGTGTAATATTTTTCTAAAAACATTTTTTATCAGTGTTATTATTAGTATAACTTGTAATAAATATTTGATGTGCTTTGTGACACTTTGTTTTTTTATCGATGCGCATTAACTTCAATTGTACTCACATGATCGTAACTTGCAATACCGAACGAGCTAAAACCAAATGTGCGCAAACACCGCCAATAAACCCCCTTTTTACTTGCGCTTGCCTGTTTGCATTGCACTCATAATATGGCCCTAAAGGTGCAACAGCGAAAGTACTACAGCCCCAGCATGTTTGTCTTTTTTATTATGAAAAAAGCTCCAAGATTGTTGATAAGTAGCAAAAACAGGCGCTGGCATGTTCCCATGTTATTTTTAAAATAAATGTTACAAGATATAATCAAACCCATTGGGGCCGATTTATCATCAGTCTGCATGTCTGACAGACATCGATGAATGCCGACAGCTATCATTGCACAAGCAGTTCTTGTGAACTGCTTATGCAATGCCGCCACTTGCAGATTTGCTCCCAAACGGCTGCTAGCAGGGGGTGTCAATCAGCATGATCGTATGAAATCGTGCGGATTGATGTCCGCAGCCTCATAGCCCCATAGTTAGCTTCCAAAAAAAATTGTTCCAAGTGGGCCTTTAAATTATGAGATCTTTTTACTTTGTCATAAACACTGAATCAGAACAAATGAATAGTATCACTTATGTTTTTTTCTTCCAGTCTCATAAGATGCTTTAAAATGGGTCATTATTTATCAGTCATGCAATTAATCACTAGAGACTTTATTATTTTTGTTAAAAGTCTGATGGGAATATACCATTGCTTTTTATCATGTATAAGATGATTTGACCTTTCTTTTCATGTCCATCTGGCTGATGTACTTTTGTAAGGTATGAGCAATATAAAATGGCTGCTTAAACAGAGTTTCAAATGATTCAAATTGAAGTGTGAGCAAGATAAGAGGTTTTCTGTTACTAAGAATCATAGAAGTGTGCAGAACAAAATTCATCCTCTAATATTTTCAGACAGAGAAGCTGGCAAACTGCTATTATGGAAGCTTATCACGGATTTTTCAGGAAATATCATAAATGCAGCCAGCATGAAAAGGATTATGGCATGAAAATCAAACTGCTTGGACTTGAAAACACATTCAGACTATTATATGGAATTTATATCAATTTTTAAATGCTAGTCTGCTCTGCAGTGCTCCCAACTGCATGCACAGTATACATTTGCAGTAAGTTATCATTTATATACATACAAACACACACTATATATATAATATATATATATACACAAGAAAAATCAGTTATAAAATTTTTAAGGTAGTTGGTGAAAAAGCACGTTTCAATATCAGGGAATATTGCTACAAACCAAAATTTACAAAACAAATATTAATGACCAATCTGTAGTATGAAAAGTACATATTCAAAGAGAGTTCAGAACTCTTGAAATAACCTCTCTGAAAATTTACTTAAACCATTTTTTAGTTTATTAGAATACCACTGTCAAAATCTCATTATGTAAAGTTTCAGGCAAATTTACACTGTGCAGCGTCACTAAAAACAATTGAACAGGAAAGGCCTTGAATTTTAACACCCAACTAAATACCATAGAAGGCACAATGTCAGGCTCTTCTAACACAAGTGAACTGATACCTTGTTTTTAAAAAAAAAATGCTTATTGGGCACAGGGATATAAAGGTCTCAATCTATCAAGCAGAGGTTCAGAGGCGAGCCTGAAATAAGAGTTAAGGGGACATTAAACCCCAAAATTTTGTTTCATGATTCAGACAGAGAATATAATTTTAAACAACATTCCAATTTACTCCTATCATATAATTTGCTTAATTCTTCAGATATCCTTTGTTAAAGAAATGGCAATGCACATGGGTGAGCCAATCACATGAGGCAAATATGTGCAGCCACCAATCAGAAACTACTGAGCTTATCTAGATATGCTTTTCAGGAAAGAATAGCAAGAGAATGAAGCAAATTAGAAAACAGAAGTAAATCAGAAAGTTGTTTAAAACTGTATTCTCCATCTGAATCATGAAAGAAAAAAATGGGGTTTAATGTCCCTTTAAGAAGCGGTAGTCATAAGACTGCGGTTCCATAGCCTGTCTGTCACCTTTTGGTATGATTAACAGCGACTGCTATCGACCAGTTGGCTACCAGTAAGCAGGAGGCAGCATTGCACAAGCATTTCTGATGAAATACTTGTGCAATGATAAATGCGAACAGCTACAACGAATCATGTCCGCTTGACATTTGGTAAATGGAGCCCAAAGTGTCAAAGTTGAGTTATAATGCATCTGCGCTAAAATAACAGGACTCTTAGGGGGAAGCAAAGTTGTGGCTTCCTAACCACCTTCTTGATCGCTTGCAATAAATCTATAATGCTTTTTGAAATGCATGGCTTTGAATCTGAAAAGGCTAAGGGGCCTCGTCGGAAACAGAAGTTATGATGCAGCGGTCAAAAGATCGCTGCTCTATAACTTGTCCGCCTGCTCTGAGACGGAAGACAGAAATCAACCCGATCGAATACGATTGGGTTGATTGACACCCCCTGCTAGCGAATCTGCAGGGAGCGGTATTGCACAAGCAGTTCTGGTAAATACCGACATCGTATGCTGTCGGCATTTATCGATGTGCAGCAGACTTTGAAAGAATGATCACTGCGACCATTTTGGACTAAATGTAGAAGTAATAATCCACTAAAGGAAGTAAACTAAACTACAAAGCCCATGATACCCTGGGGCAAGACGGAACAGCAGCGGAACCAAATCAATAAATGACATCAGGCAAAATAATTTAACATCAGACAATCTAATTGCTTGGATTCCACCTTTTTTTGCAATTATTTTATAGCAGTTTTTATAACATGTAAACTTTTTTCAATTTTAAAATGAATTCCAGAGTTCAGCTTTGAATATTCATTGTGAGTACCTCTCTATCAACTAGATTACAAGTTTTGCGCTATAAAGGGTGCGAAACGAATGCAACAAAAGTTGCATTATTTTACCCTCCATAGCGCTGCCATTACAAGTTTCAGAAAAGCCTCCTTGTGCGTGCGATATGGTTGTGTTAAGCTCCATACCCCACAAAAGCCAAGGGCTAAGAATACGTGCTTGTGCACTCTTTTCCCATAGACTTCAATGGGGAGAAAATGTCAGAAAAAAACCTAACACCTGAAGAGTGTAATGGCGATCGCCGTAACGCATCCCCATTGATGTCTAAGGGGAATAAAAGTTACGTTTAAACCTAGCACCCTAACATAAACCCCAAATTCAAACACCCCTAATCTACCACCCCCGACATCGCTGACACCAAAATAAAGTTATTAACCCCTAATTTGATGCTCCCGACATTGCTGCCACTAATACAAGTTATTAACCCCTATTCCGTCGCTCCCCGACATCGCTGCCACTATAATAAACCTATTAACCCCTATTCCCCTGCTCCCCAGCATCGCCGCCACTATAATAAAGTTTTTAACCCCTAAACCTCTGGCTCCCCACATCACCGCCACTAAATAAACCTATTAACCCCTAAACCACCAGCCCCCCACATTGCAAAAAAATAAATTAAGCTATTAACCCCTAAACCTAACAACCCCTTAACTTTATATTAAAATTACAATATCCCTATCTTAAAATAAATAAAAACTTACCTGTGAAATAAAAAAAAAACTAAGTTTAAACTAACAATTATCCTAGCATAACTATTATACTAAAATTAAAATAACTACCAAATAAATAAACTAAATTATACATTAAAAAAACCTAACACTACTAAAAAAAAATTAAACCTAAAATTATAAAAAATAAAAAATACTAAATTACGAAAAATACCAAACAATAAATTACAAAAAATAACAACCAAAAGTATCCAAAATAATTACACCTAATCTAATAGCCCTATAAAAATAAAAAATTCCCCCCAAATAAAAAAACACCCCCTAGCCTACAATAAACTACCAATAGTCCCTAAAGAAATCAGCTCTTTTACAGGAAAAAAAAAGACCCCTCAACAGTAAAACCTAGCACCCAACCAACCCCCCAAAATAAAAAACCTAACTCTAACAAAAACCTAAGCTACCCATTGCCCTGAAAATGGCATTTGTATGGGCATTGCTCTTAAAGGGGCATTCAGCCCTTTTACATTGCCCTGAAAAGGGCATTCAGATATTTTACATAAAGCCCAAACCCTAATTTAAAAAAAAAAAAAAAAAACACCCAAAAAGATTTATAAAAGACCTAATACTAACCCCCGAAGATCCACTCACAGTTTCTGAAGTCCGGACATCCGGGCGGCGAAAAGTCTTCATCGAGGCTAGCAAGATCTTCATCCATCCAGGCGGCGTCTTCTATCTTCATCCCGGCGGCACGGAAGACATCCGGCGTGGAGGGCCCTCTTCATACGGTCACTGTCGTACACTGAATCTTCAATGCAAGGGAGCCTTTTCAAAATGGCGTCCCTTGCATTCCTATTGGCTGATTTGATTTTTGAAATTCAAATCAACCAATAGGATGAGAGCTACTGAAATCCTATTGGCTGATTTGAATTTGATAATAGGAGTAAAGTAGAGCGTTGCTTGAAATTGCAAGCTTTATCTGAATCATGAAAGGAAAAAATTGGGTTTAGTATCCCTTTAATTTTTTTATTTTGTATTGTTCAGTTCACCAATTTTCATATAACTGCATGTAATAGACACTACTATAAAAAGAATATGCACAGATACATATATAAAAATTCTGTAAAAAAAACTTTTAAAAACTTACTTAAAGGGACACTGAACCCAAAAAAAATTATATTGTAATTCAGATAGAGCATGCGATTTTAAGCAACTTTCTAATTTACTCCTATTATCAAATTATTTTCATTCTCTTGGTATATTTATTTGAAATGCAAGAATGTAAGTTTAGATGCCAGCCCATTTTTGGTGAACACACTGTGTTGTTCTTGCTGATTGGTGGGTAAATTCATCTACCAATAAACAAGTGCTTTCCATGGTCCTGAACCAAAAAATAGCTTAGATGCCTTCTTTTTCAAATAAAGAAAGCAAGAGAACGAAGAAAAATTGATAATAGGAGTAAATTAGAAAGTGGTTTAAAATTGCATGCTCTATCTGAATCACGAAAGAAAAAAATTGGGTTCAGTGTCCCTTTAAAAAAAGCTCCTAGTTTAGCACTGTTGATGAGATTAGGCTGGGGCACCAAGTAAAAGAGGCTGAGAAAGCATAAAAGGCAGACACTCCCCCCCTCCCCTGCATATGAGAAGACACATTATACAAACAAGAGTCTGTAGACATCAGCATATATCTAAAACTTTGGTGCTTGGTTAGGAGTCTGAAAATCAGAGTTATTTAAAAATAAGCAAAACTATACATTGTTACAAAAACACTCCCAGATCTGCTATATAAATGGATAATCTACAAAACATTTATGCAAAGAAAAATCTAGTGTACAATGTCACTTTAAAGGGACAGTAAATACAGATTTGTTTTTCACCAATGTAAATATCTATTGATTAAAAATATCTAACATTTATTATATTTTTTTGTAGTTTTTCCATATTTTTATTTGGAATTTTTCATCATTTCCAAGTCCTCTGTGATGCTCATTATGCAGATCATATCACAGAGGGATACCTAGGTGTTGAGATCAGGGTAGCATGTGCATTACCTTTCCTCTGTCGTCATCTCATACACTGACTGCAGTAGCATTAATTGGCAATCATAATGATGACAGAGCAGATCCTGTGCCATTGTGCTGGATAGGAGCTCATTGCATAATAATTATTATGCGAGTGATCATTATTCTTAGGGCAGCGACTGGACTGTTCTATTCAATGCCTTAAATATATATTGCATATTGATCTTGAAAGTAACAAGATTATTTATTATTGTTAATGCCCAGTGCAAAAGCTAAAAGTTAACTGGTGCTTTAATGGCCCCTTAACCACTTCACTATCGGTAATTCCAGAGAAAAACTTGCCAAAAATACCAAAGAATTTGTAGCATTTTTGCTACAAAGGGATGTAAAAGCTTTTCTGGGGTTCCCTTTGTTCAGAAATAGCAGACATGCATGACTTTGAAATTGATTTTTGGCAATTAGAAGGAAGGCATGTTTATTGCAGCTGCGCACCATACTTTTAAAATGTCTGGCAGTGAAGGGGTTAATTAGTTAGCAAGGGTTATAGTAGGTTTTGGCAGTCTGTTTTAGGACATTTTTATTTTTTATAAATTAATTTTGTTTATTTATTTTTTGCAGTGTAAGATCCACCCTATGCACCCCATTCCCCCAATCCCTCCCAAACAGCTCTCTAACTACCCCCCTTCTAATAGTGTCCACCATCTTAGGTACTGGCAGCAGTCTGCCAGTACCCAGTTTAAGTACTATTTTGTTTTTATTATTATTAAAAAAAAATTCTGTAGTGTAGAAGTCCCCCCACCTCTTCCCTCCCTTCAAACGCTATTGTAGACACCCACCCTAATTGTTTTTCTGCAGTGTAGTGTCCCTTTCCCCCTCTCCTTTCCATACTTTATTTTCTGTAGCATAGAGCCCCTCCCACTCCCTCTCCCTCCGCCTCTATACCACCTCTCTCCTTCCCTCCTGCTCCTCCTACCAGCACTGAAGGAGATTGTTACAGACAGGGACATACACCATGTCACTGCCTGTAACAATATGGCAATCTGCACTCATTTAATAACGGAGCACCGATTGTGCTCCATTACCATATGAGGACAGATTGCCTGCAGCTCAGGAGCCGAGACTGTTGGAGCTTCCTGAAGCTTTTTCGTATATTGGTATATATAAGTTATGAGGTACGATGAGCTTTGTACCGCATGACGTATATATACACGTCGTATTGGGTTAAATAATAAGTGTAAAATAAGCCATTATTTATAATGTAATGGACTGTGGCTAGACTTGCAGACAAAGGCGCTTGTTACCTTCCACAAATAAGCCAAGGGTTGGTTGATTGTTTGCTGTTAACAAAAATCTACTAATCTATTTCACAGCTATGTATATATGGATGATTTTTTGTTTCTATAGAAAAACAAATAATATGTTGAGAATTTGTTAAAGGTTCACTGTACCTTCAATGTAATTTGTCAGATGATTAAAACATCCACGTGTGTGATGTATACACTAGCAGATCAGTTGTTATCTAACATGAAATGTGTATTAAATGCACAAAATATTTTTTTTGTTTATTTAGATACTATAAATGAAAAATGTTATTATGATAAGAATTTTAATAACCCTTCGCACAGAAAGGTATATTAAATGCGCAAAATAGTTTCCCTTTTATTTTGATAATATAAATGAAAAATCTCATTATGACAAGAATTTTAATAGCACTTCACATGGAAATGTGCGATAAATCCCATTTTTTATTTTTTACATTCTGAAAAAAATTCTTACTACATCAAACATATGATAAAAGGCCATTATATAGAAATATTTCATATACTTGAATTTTTTTGGAACAAGTAATGCTGCCAACATTTAACCATCAAAGCTATGTTTTTAACTATAGTTGAATGGATCAGAAACATTTTACACTTTGGACCAGCACTTCTTTTTAGCTCATAAACACTAATGCAGCTTTGTGTTTAAACACATTGGCAGGGGTTAACAACATAGATTTGATGGTTAATAATTTACATTACATGGTCAATTTTTTCTTTTGTGATTCAGATAGAGCATGCAATTTTAAGCAACTTTCTAATTTACTCCTATTATCAAATTTTCTTTATTCTTTTGGTATCTTTATTTGAAATGCAAGAATGTAAGTTTAGATGCATTTTTGGTGAACAACCTGGGTTGTCCTTGCTGATTGGTGGATAAATGCACCCACCAATAAAATTGTGCTGTCCAGAGCGCTGAACCAAGAAAAAAAGCTTAGATGCCTTCTTTTTCAAATAAAGATAGCAAGAGAACAAAGAAAAAATGATAATAGGAGTAATTTAGAAAGTTGCTTAAAATTGCATGTGCTATCTGAATCACAAAAGAAAAAAAATTGGGTTCAGTGTCCTTTTAAGTATACTAATATATAGAATATGTGTGTAAGTATGTAAGCTTGCATTTTTTTTTTCTTTTAAACCCTTCCGCCATTTGGACGTAGGTACAATGTCACACAGTACTTTGCCCAGTGTACTACACTGCAGAAATAAAATATCCCTAAACTGCATACTGGTAGACTCTCTGCCAGTACTTAAAGGGATACTGAAACCAATTTTTTTCTTTCGTGATTCAGATAGAGCATACAATTTTAAGTAACTTTCTAATTAACTCCTATTATAACATTTTCTCCATTCTCTTGTTTTTTTCTCTTTATTTGAAAAGCAAGAATGTTAGTTTAGATGCCTGACCATTTTTGGGAACAACCTGGGTTGTTCTTGCTGATTGGTGGATAAATTCACCCACCAATTAACAAGTGCTGTCCAGTGTGCTAAACCAAAAATTAGCTTAGATGCCATCTTTTTCAAATAAAGATAGCAAGAGAATGAAGAAAAATTAATAGGAGTAAATTAGAAAGTTGCTTAAAATTGCATGCTCTATCTTAATCACAAAAGAAAAAATTTGGGTTCAGTGTCCCTGTAAGATGGTAGTGACCAGTTGGGCGAGAGAGGGAATAGAGCTATTTGGGAGGGATCAGGGTGTTGGAGGGTAATCTCTGCACTACAGCTAAATTTAACCTTATAAGCTACCTGATTAGCCCCTTCACTGACAGTAATTTTAGAAGTGTTGCACGCAGCTGTAATAAGCGGCCTTTTAATTGCCAAAAACAATGGCAAAGCTATGCATGTCTGCTGTTTCTGAAGAAAGAGGGCCCCACAGAAGCTTTTACAACCATTTGTTTTATGGCTGCAGTAGTTGTATGTAAATAAATTTAGTAAGAAACCCAAAGTTTGTAAAAAGGTTTATTCAATATGATCGCATTTGACAGCAAAACGATGGAATGAAATATACCAAAATGGTCCCAGATCAATACCTTGGGTTTTCTACTAAAAAAAAACTTTTGATAGGTAAATAAAAATTTGAAAAGCTCTATTTCTGTTTAAATGGAGTGATAGCAAAAATGCTAAAGATTCTCTGGTACTTTGGGCAAGATTTTCTCTGACATTCTGGTATTGGAGGGGCTAACCACCAACAGATCAGGTTTAGATGGATGTTTTTTTAAGCTGCCTTGTGGCCAAGATCTGGGAATTTTGCATGAAAACCTTGGCTGTCTTGTCAGATAAATTGTTTTCTACAAAACTAAGAGAACCTACTCATGATGTACTTGTACAATGTATGGAAGACTGTGAGTGCAGTAGTTTTTTTTATGGTGCTTTATTTTGCGCTGCGCCAAAACAATGCTCAAATAAGTGCAGAAAGAGGAGGCTGCCTAAAATAGTTTTCAAAGGACGGTGTATTCAGTAGATAAGGTGAGGCAGTAGGAATCATTTTTTATTTTAATTTAAAAATGGTCAGAAAGAAAAAATATTAATTCAGGTTTTGCATCATGGTCATCTTTACTCACAGTCACTGGGCAATCTAGCAGCCATTTTTCAGAGAGGTGCACTGCCCATGTTCTCTTTTACTTAGAAGTGTGTAGTATAAGGGGGGTAGTTATCAAGCCGTCAACCTCAAATACGCTGGAATTCTGCCCTAGATACCGGCAAAAGTAGAATTTAGTGACGTAAGCTTCGATGCGCCGGACTCAGTCCGACACAGATCGATTCTTACGTCACTCCAGATGTTCCGCAAAAAACTAGCAGGTACGCTCGGCACTTTTCCGGCCCAGCGTACCTGGTTTTCAATCCGCCGCCCTGGGGATCAGGGATTTAGCACTGTTAAGCATTATAAAAAAAGGTGTTTAGAGGGCTTATTTTTAAATTTGGGAAGGTCGTGGAACAGCAGCAAGCTGGGCGATCTAGTCAGAGATGTATTAAGCGCGGCCTCCATCTTGTCTAGGACTGACTGCAAGTAAGGCCTAATGGGATTACATTCCCACCAAATGTGAAGGAGGGTACCATGTTCCCCACAGCCCCGCCAGCACCCACCGTCAGTCTGCTTATATATTTTCTGAATTCTGTCAGGTGAAAGGTACCACCTAGACAGGTATTTATAATTAGATTCAACCACCCTCGTTGAGACCGAGGCCCTCACATGAGCGGTTAGTATCTTATGCCACTCCTTTTCAGTAGGAGGTGGGTTGAGCTCCCTATTCCAACGTCTCACATTTTCAGGGAAAGGGGTTTCTTTATGTAAAAGGATCAAGCGGTAGGCTATAGAGATCAAATGTTTCGGTGTGTTCGGGAGTAGGCATAGGGATTCCAGAGTGGTCAGTTGTCTAGTCACGTCGCTTGATCTTTTGTGTGTTGATAGGAAATGTTGTAGTTGCGTATAAAAAAACCAAGGGATGTCAAGTCCAGTCTGAACCAAGTCAACTCTGTCCTCAAGTCTTTTGTTCGTCAGGAGGCGGTGAAAAACTATTTGTGTAAGTCGGGTTTTATCTATTGGCAGCCGCTGTGTATAAGTGAAAGGTATGTCTGGGTTGTCTATAAATGATGTAAGTGGTGAAGGGTTAGTGGTAATGTGTGGATAGTCCACCAGGGTTCTATCCCACTGTGTGCAAAATTCTTTAATAAGGGGATAATTCTCCAGGACTTTGGGCCTAAATTTGGCGGAGGTCCACCCCAGTGTGCCTATATTCTGCACTTCCAGAATTGTCCTGCATATTTGGACCCAGATTTTATCTGAGGAGTTGTGACACCATTCAACTTGGTGTTGGAGGTTAATAGCTTTCCTGTATATGGTTAATTTAGGAATTCCCAGTCCCCCTCTCTCCTTCGGTAAATATAGAGTTTCCCTTGCAATTCGCGGTTTAGCTCCTTTCCAAATAAACTCCTCTATCACCCTTTGGAATCTGTGTAGAAAGTGCATAGGTAATGGGATGGGAAGAGTTTGGAGGTAATACAGTATCCTAGGTAGAGTGTTCATTTTCACAATACCGATTCTCCCAAGCCAGGAGACCGGTTTGTTTCTCCAGGAGGAAAGATCTCCTGTAATTTCGGTGAGTAAATTTGAGTAATTGGCCTTGTGTAATGTGTCTGGTGTGGGGGTGAGATTAATCCCTAAATATCTGAGAGTGCGGGTTTGTATGCGTAAGGGACACATAGAGGAAAGTTGGCAAACTTCTGCCTGAGGGAGAGTAATATTTAATATTTCTGATTTGTTTTTGTTTAAATGAAAGTTTGAAAATCGCCCATACTCCTCAAATGCCCTTAGCACTTCTGGGAGTGAAGTTAGTGGATCTGTTAAAGAAAGTAAAACATCGTCCGCATACATGGACAATTTGTGCTCTTGATCTCCTATCTGCAAACCCTTGATTTTCCCGTTATCCCTAATTTTCTGAGCTAGGACCTCCATAACCAGAACAAATAGTTATGGGGACAATGGGAACCCTTGCCTGGTTCCATTTGTAATATGGAAGGGGTCAGATAGTATGTTATTGATCCTGACCTGAGCCAAAGGGGCTCTGTAAAGTGCGAAGATCTTTTGTGTAAAAGTCTGTCCGACTTTCATCTTCGACAGGACCGCTTTCAAAAAATTCCAGCTGATCCTGTCGAAGGCCTTCTCAGCGTCAGTAGAAACCAAAATCATCGGGACCTTATTAATTTGTGCGTAATTACAAAGTAGAGTAGCTTTTATAGTGTTGTCCCTGGCCTCTCGACCAGGCACAAAACCTACTTGGTCCGGGGAAATTAATTTAGGCAAAAATTTGTTCAATCTGCTAGAGAGGATTTTGGCAAATATCTTTATATCCACATTAAGGAGTGATATTGGTCGAAAATTTTCTGATCGGTTCGTCGGTTTACCCGATTTAGGGATAGTAGTAATGTGAGCTGTGAGCATGGAGGGGGAAATCCCTGGGAGGTATCCAGAGTATTGAACAGACAGGCCAAATGAGGGGCTAAGACCGATTTGTAAAGCTTATAGTATTTGGCACTAAAGCCATCAGGAACAGGACTCTTACCAGCCGGTAGGTCATCTATGATATGTGACACTTCCTCCGAAGAGATAGGAGCGTCCAAAATCTCTACCTCAGCCTGCGTCAGGGAAGGTAGTGTAATTGAGTCCAGATAAGAACTCAGGTCAGAGGAAGATGATCTCTTTATACTGTTTTGGGAGGGAAGAGAGGATTTCTGTAAATTATAGAGATCATGATAATATACTCTTAGCGTCTCAGCAATAGCTGGACTATCTGCATGTGTAAGGCCGCTTTTGTCTATCAATGAGTAAATGTGTGTTTTCAACTGTTTTCTCCTAAGTGCCCTGGCTAACAGTCTACCAGGTTTATCCCCAAATTCATAAAAGTTTTGTTGATTCCGTAACGCCATTTTCTGATGTTCTAGCGTGTGAATATCCTGAATGTCTCTTCTAGCTTTGGTAAGGTCATTGAGCACAGAGGAGTCAGACGGATTCTTTTTGTGTTTTATTTCTAACTCACGTATACAGGAGAGAAGTGAAGAGAACCGTGCCCTAGTTTGTTTCGCCATAATGGCTTTTTGTTTAATGAGTTCGCCTCAGAGTACACATTTGTGGGCTTCCCAAAGTATGTGTTTAGGAGTATCAGCTGTGTCATTAATGGTGAAATAGTCAGTAAGCGTGGTCTCTATTTTCCCCCTAAGCAACTGGTTGTTAAGTAGAAAGTCGTCAAACCTCCATAGGAATGGATGGTCTGGAATAGTCGGCCATCTTAATTTACAGAGTACTGGAGCGTGATCTGACCAAGTCATGGGGAGGATTTGCACCTTCTCTACAGAGGCCAGTGTGGATTGGTCGGTAAAAATATAGTCAATTCTAGTATACAAGTCATGGGTGTGGGAAAAAAAGGTATAGTCTCGTCTTGTGGGGAATTGTGTTCTCCAAGTGTCGTGTACAGCTAGTTCTTCTAATCTAGTGTTACATTGCTTGATGATCTTTTTTGGGACAGATGCTATACCCCTAGATGTATCAAGTAGTGGATCCAGAGGTAGATTAAAGTCTCCTGCGAGGAGCAGAGCTCCCTTTTGTGTTTCGAGTACCTTATTGGTTAAAATTGTCATGAAATTATGTTGACGTGTATTTGGGAAGTATGCATTAACCAACGTAACAGGTCTGTTATGCAAAACGACTACTACTATCAGGTAACGGCCTTCTGGATCCTTAATCTCTTGGGTCAATTTGAACGATATAAAATGTTTTATAATAATTCCCACTCCATTTTTCTTGGTAGGGCAAGAGGCAAAAAAAGATGTTGGGAATTTGGGATTCGGCCATCTTGGTTCCCTCCCCCTTTTAAAATGTGTTTCCTGCAAGTACACAATGTCACAGTTTAACCTAGACGCGTCTTTAATCAAATGGGATCTCTTTTCAGGTGTATTGAGGCCTTTAACATTTATAGTTACTGTCAAACTCTGTGTGCCCCGGGGTTCCATCCTGCTGGATAAGTGTCAGCTGATAAGGAGGGAATTAGGAGGTGATGGGGCGGGGAAGGATGGGGAAAGGAGGAGGGAGAGAGAAGGAAAAAAAAAAAAAGAAAAAGGAAAAAGAAAAAAGGGAAAGAAAAGGGGAAAAAGGATTAAATAGAGTAAAAAGGAGTTAGTAGAGTAATGTTAGATGTTCCAGCAGAGCGCTGGAGGTAAAGGAATTTCCAAGATAGATACCTATATATTCCTTCCGGAATATAGAAGGAAAAGACAAGGAAGTAAATAAAGTAAAATAAGCGTGGGGTCAGTATCCCCACACCCGATTAGTAAAGAATATATATATAAAAAAGAAAGAATAATTCAGAACTTAGGGAAAAATTTGTCTTAAACTTATACACTGAAGTAGGTACTCTTTACATATGTAAATAAAATAATCTGACAAACACATTTTTCAAAAATAGAGCAAGGCAGTGATTTGAAGCTTAAGTGGGAACAACTAACATAATCAATAGTTTAAACAAATAAACCGTTGTAGTCCGCATTGGGGTCCACGAATGTCCAGCACAGATCTCTACCTGTACTATTGTTATGATAGCCTATGGCCTCTTAAAAGACATACAGAAAACCACAACACGGCAAAACGGTGATGGAATATAGGCCGCATACTGCTCATGTCCCGGGGGACGTCACCCTGAAGCAAGCAGAACTTTTTTTTTTTTCTTTTAAATAATTAACCTGGGAGTAGGGGAGTGAAACAAGTTACACTCATTATCCTATGGAAAGAAAAACATAATACCAATATAACAGGGTAACATCGTCCAGGTCAGGCACCTCGTGTATAGAGGTACATAAACTAATATGAGCAAAAGAGAACATCCAAATACTTTCCTTCAGAGCTGTATATAGATGGCAGTCAGTAGTTGTAGTCTCCAAGAGTTAGATAATGTATGGAATGTTCTATATGGCAAAAAAAAAGTTTGTTCAAATACCACAGCGTTCCCCGAACAAGCATGACTTCACCTAATAAATAGCTCTACGGAACATTAAAACATTGCAAATAGTGGATTGGGCAAATAATCATTGCAAACTGAGGGGGCTTAAGTTTCCAACCCAAAGAAAATAAAACAGCATACACCCAGCAAACATAAATGAAAGGTAAAGTACTTATCCAGTTCCCTGCGGTGTGTGTCCAGATGGTAGGTTGAAGGCAGAAAGCACCATTCATGGATCAGAAGTTTGAGCAGAATCTTCTACTCCCTGCAGAGAAGGGTCCTGTTGGGTGTTCCCCGTCTGATCAGGTGACATAATATCGATTCCAAGTATTCTGCAGAATTCAGGAAGATCAGCCGGTGATCTGTAGATTGCCTGCGTACCATTTCTAGAGGCTATGAGGCTTACTGGGAAACCCCACTTATATGGTATCTTGTGGGCTTGAAGTTCGGATGTGATAAATTTGAGATCTCTTCTCTTTTGCAAGGTGGCCAGGCTCAAATCGGAAAAGATCTGCAGGGGGATCCCTGCATGAGTTATGTTCTGAAGGCTCCTCGCCTTTTGCATAATCATATCTTTGTCCTTATAGCTAAGGAACTTGACTATGATGTCCCTGGGTGGGGCTTTAGGTGGGGGTCTGGGTCTAAGGGCCCTATGCGTCCTTTCAATAGGTATGTCGGTGGAGCTCGGGGTTCCCTTCAATGTGCAGAAGAAGTCCTGCAAGTAACCCTCAAGTGCTACATTAGAGACAGATTCTGGGACTCCGCGGATGCTGACATTGTTCCGCCGCCCCCTGTTGTCTAAATCTTCCATTCTGGATAGCAAAAATTGTATACTCTCCTCATAATCTCTAATGCGCTGAGAGTTAGTTGTCACTTTGTTAGAGAGGGTTTCATGTTTGTTCTCTAGCATTTGTACTTGCTTTGTCACTTGGGTGATATCCCTCTTCAGGTCACCAAAAAAGGATCTCATTTCAGCTAAGACTTTATTAATATCCTCTTTTGAGGATATAGTGTTAAGGTCACTCCTAGTCAAGTATTCCTGTGGCTGTTGTGATGTAGAACAAGTCAGTTCCAAGGCATCCTGAGTGGGAGAAAGGGGTCTGTTTTCTGACATGTCTGTGCTAGGTGTGGCAGCTCTAAGGTAGCTAGTTAGGCTTGAGGATTTGAGACCCCTCTCTAATTTGCTATTTTTCCTATTAGACATATTGTGGTAAATGTCTAGAAGCCAATTTCTGTCTGCTAATATATCTTTTATTTGAAGTCTGTACGTAGATAAAGTATTTATTTAAGACCCTTATGCGAGGGGTGTAAGAGATAGGGACTGCGTCACTGATCTTATACTTCTACTGTGAGGCCTGTCAAATGCCAGTTCATATATTAAGGCACAAATTTCCCATAAAATAAATGCAAAGCTCCTCCAAAAAGAGCCGTTAAACACAAGCCCCAACAGATATCTTGGTTAACGGAATATGCCCTATGTTGCTCAGAGCATATACTATATTTATACTGGGGACATGTGACAGGAGCAACCGCACACCGGGGTGTAAGATGTCACGGGACAGCCGCGCTCAGAGTACTCACGAGCCTCCTGTGTGTTGTCAAGCACCCGGTGTTGCGGTCGGTCTCCAAATCACTCAGGCACTGTATCCAGACTCCTCCGGTCAAATCCTGAGCTCCTGCGCACCGGGCCGATATACAGCTGCGGGTCCGATGCGGTTTGATTGCCCCTGTCTGATAGGTATGTGCAGATCGTTGGTATTGTCTCTACGCCACACCAGCAAACCACTAGCAATGGGGAGATCCTTTTACACGTTGCTGCCGGGCTGCAGGTCCCCTGATTGAGGCAAACACCGGAACAGGCCGCAAACGGCCCACAGAGGCAGTTTAGATGTACGATTTGTTGTCACCAGAGGTCTGATTCAGGTCTCCTTAGGGGCTATGGTATGACAAAGAGTAGTGCAAACACTGGCTTAATATCTACCAAATGACAATGGTCTTAGTAGTATTTGTATTTCTATGTCTATGTTTATATAAATAAATGTATAGAAAAAAACGTTTTTTAGTTTTTAAAGAATTTTCATAGAATAATATCTTAAAATTATTAAGTTCTAATTCAAAAATAAAAATAAAAAATAATAATAAAAAAAATATACAAAGATTATTGGTTAAAAATAATATTCTTTTATTAGAATCAATATAAAACAGTCAGTCGAAATTGCTTAATCTTAAAGTGGTTATGTGAGAAAGTTGGTACCAACCAATTGTATTGAGGTGTAGCTAAAATTAGTATATGATATATGTGTGTAAAATTAGCAAGTCCAGTTTATACCTTGGTAGGTATTTAAAAATACTTTTTGTAAATGATTTGGCTTTTCGCTCATAAAATGCACCAAAGGTAGAAAATAAGGTATAATTGGTAGAAATACAGTTGTTAGAGATCGTTGTTGAAGACAACTATTGACACCTGGTTCAACAATAGGTGTTTATTTTCAGCCTTTTTGAAATAAGCCTTTTTGTGATATGACCAAAAGATTTAGGCTAGGTGTTTGAGCCGTTTTCTGTATGTCACAGTAATTATATCACAATAGTTATTGAACACTTAGTTTGTCTTTTGCGATATTATTAATCAACAGACTTTGAATAAGGTACCTTATTTGCAGTTCCAAGTCATATAAGAAGGTTCTTGCGTGTCCAAAAATTAGGTATAGATGAGAAACTTTCTTTGTCCTTTCAAAGTTTCTAGGAGCGCTTGTTGCAGCGTGTATGTCTCCTGTGAAAGTTGCCTCTGTCACTTCCGTGTCCGGTCTTGACACGCCCACCAAATGCGAGATTGACAGATAGGTAAAGAGCAAGGTTTCTCCAGTGCAGTGTAAGCAGTCTGTAACCAAGGTGATCAGTAAGCAGTCTGTATCCAAAGCAACGCGTTTCAGCTCCAAAGAGCCTTTCTCAAGCTTCTGTCAGACCTGCTTAGAATCCTATCTTTTATACCTTTGTTCCTGATTGAGTAAATTGTTTAATTGTTTTATTGAAGCATTGTCAAAGCCAATATCATTTCGGTGTGTGGTTTTCAATATGCTTAAAAGCCGCTATAGAGTATTCATGTATTCTTATTAGAAAAAAATATAATAAAATAAATCAACAACTAAATAAAAAATTTTAGTAAAAAACTGGAATAGTTCTCTTTTTTCCTTTGTTGAAAAGATATTTTTTATATTTATATTGGTACTATACTGTGTGTGGTTTCAATATGTTTAAAAGCCACTTTAGATTAAGTAAATAATTATAGTGAAAACTGGAATAGAATCGGTTGGCTTAGTTCTCTTTTTTCCTTTGTTGAAAAAATATTTTTACATTTTTATATTTCTATTGGTTCTTTCCAATGTATTTCCAAGTAATTACTGTACATTAAAAAGACTGTACATATCTATATATGACCTGCATCATATGAAAAATAAAACTTAAAATTTGTTTGTTAAGATAGAAAAATTATCAGATTTATTTATATACTTTAAAAACGTTTTTTTCTTTGGTAATAAAGGACTAAATAATATATACATATATATAAAGCTGGACATTCTAAGTGTTATAGAACAAACCAATGTGTAATAGATGGGTGAAACAGTCTCAATCTAGAGATTGTAGGTATTTATGATTTCTTGTAGTATTGTGTTATGATCTATGTGAAAAAACTTCTCAGTTCAATTTCTAAATTCAGACCTTGTGGGTGAAGAGTGTCTAAATTGTAAATCCATTTGCTTTCTAGCTGCAATAATCTTTTTTGATTATCTCCCCCTCTCTTTTGTTTTTGTAATTTGGCTATGCCCATATAGTTAAAAAATTTTAGATTACCATTATAACAGGCTTTAAAATGCTTAGGGACGGGTAGGTCCTTATTTCTATCCTCGTCCATATTTTCGATGGATAAAATATGCTCTCGTATTCTTTCACGTAGGGGGCGTTCTGATTCGCCTACGTATTGCATTCCACATTTACACTGAATCATGTAGACAATATTTTTATCTGTGCATCTTATACAATTCTTGGATTTTAAATTCCCTTTTATTAATATGTGATGTGACTGTTTTACTTTTCTTGGAGTGTCTGCAAGATTTGCATATAAAACATGGGAAAAAACCTTTTAGGTCCTGTCCTGTTAAATCTTTGTCTATTTTTTTATGCTGTTTAATTTGGGTTGGGGCAAGTATGTTTTTTAAATTATTAGCTTTTCTGTATATGAACCTCGGTTTTTTAGTGATAAAGGGGCCAATAATTTTATCTTGATGTAGTATGTGCCAATGTTTCTTTAGTATTTTTTCTGTTATTTTATAGTTTGCATTGAAATCACTTATGAATGGGATATTTAGTTTATTATGTTCTGGGTGGGTGTTGTCACTAAATTTTTTATTATTTTTGTTTAATATTGTATTTCTTTCCATTTTTCCTACTCCTTGTCTAATATTCTCTACAAATTCTTCCCTATAGCCTCTTTCTATAAACTTTGCCTTAAGTGCTTTTGATTGGTTATCATAATCCTCAGGTTTGTTACAATTTTTCATTACCCTCAGCATTTGTCCTTTCGGTATATTGTTCTTCCAGGCTTGATGATGGCAGCTACTTGAATGGATAAAATTGTTACTATCTACCGGTTTAAAGTAGGTTCTTGTATTGATAGTATTGTTTTCAATATAGATTTCTAAATCTAGGAAGTTCAAATTTGTGTTGCTTATTTCTTTGGTGAAGCGTATATTATAATTGTTATTATTCATTTCGTTAAAAATTATTTCAAAATTCTCAGGGGTCCCTCTCCAAATAATTATTACATCGTCTATATATCTTTTATATAGGACTAGGTTTGCACCCAGCTCGCGAGTGTCAAGGAATTGTTTTTCCCAAATTCCCATAAAAAGATTTGCATAGCTGGGTGCAAACCTAGTCCCCATTGCAGTTCCACAAATTTGAGTGTAAAAAAAGTCTTCAAATAGAAAATAGTTGTGTTTTAAAATAAAATCAATACTCTCCAGAATAAAATCCTTCTGTTCTTGTTTCATATTATTATCATCATTAAGAAATTGTTTAACTGCCTCTATTCCTTGGGTATGATCAATGATCGTGTACAATGATGTGACGTCACAACTTATTAGCCACATATTTTCTTCCCAAGTTATATTTTCTAGGAGTTTTAGGACTTCTGTGGAGTCTTTTAGATAGGAATCTAATTTCACTACATAATTTTGGAGATACCTATCGATGTATTGGGAAAGGTTCGCTGTGACGGATTCTATGCCTGATATTATCGGCCTACCTGGGGGGTTAGTTAAAGATTTATGTATTTTTGGTAATATATAAAAGACTGGGATCCTTGATGTTTTGTTAAGTAAAAAGTCAAATTCTCTTTCGTTAATGACCCCTAGTAGTTTATTCTTTGTCAGTAATGTTTTTAATTCCCAGGTGAAAAACGTGGTGGGGTTAATTCGACTTTTTTTATATGTGTTTGTATCATTAAGAAGATCCTCACAAATCTTTTTGTAGTGTGTTTTTTCTAAAATAACAATTCCGCCCCCCTTGTCTGCGTTTTTAAAAATTATTTCATGTTTTTTTTCCAGTTCTTTAATAAGCAATTCCTGTTTTCTTGATAAATTAAATTTAACTTTTTTTATTTTTTTGTCAGATATATTTTTTATGTCATTTAGTACAAGTTTTTCAAAGGTCTCTATTATTGGTCCCTTTTCATGTTTTGGATAAAATGAAGATTTGTTTTTTAGACCTGAATGAATAAAACCATTACAGTCTTTTAGATGATTGAGAGACTCACCTTGCTGTATTACTTCTCTTTCTAGTGCTGTTTTTGTAAAATATCTTTTGAGAGTCAAAGATCTAACAAATTTATGGGCATCTATATAGGTGTTGAACTTGTTAATTTTTTTGGTAGGTGCAAATGAGAGTCCTTTAGATAGAATAGTTTTTTCTTCATCTTTTAAAATGTAATTGCTCAAATTATAAATGCCATTTTTTCTGTTATTATTACTGTTATTTATCTTTTTCTTTTGTCTGTGGGTTTTACATAGACCCCTTCCACGCCTCCCTCTTCTCCTGAGAGATTTCTTTTTCTTTGACCTTGTCTTTGTTCTCTTTGGTCTAAATTTAGGTTTTTGTTTACTAGTGGGCCTCTCTCTAAAAAATGATGGGCATTGTCCCCTGAGGTTGATGGTTGTTGTATGTCTCTTTTTTCATTAGTAAAATGATTTTGTACTTCATGATTTTGGCCGTAAGTATCGTTACTGTCTGTATATAGAGAGTGTCTATTTGTTCCTGATGTAGATTGGTGTGAATGATGTTGTGTGTAGGTTCTATCATTCCAATGTTGTGTTCTTCTGGAATCATGGTTATAGTCATTCGTTATATTAATGTCTCTGTCTAGAGGGGCAAATCTGTTTATATGTTGATATTTGATTCCTTCTAGGTGTATGTTGGTTATAATTGTTACCTCTAGAATAGTTATAGTTTCTATTGTATCCATAATTGCTATTTTCTCTATTTCCATATTGTGGTCGTCTGTTATAGGAATCAGAACTTTCATTTCTCCTATTTATCTGTTGGGACTTATTACTATAATAGTAATCATTTTGTTTCATCTTTGTCTCATAATTATCTTTTTCTCTTTCTTGATTTATGTTCCTATTATACGTGTGTTCAGATTGCTGTTTATTATCAGTATGGTTCAAACCTTGGTTCTGTTGTGTGTTAGTCCTAAATCTATTGAATCTCCATCTATGAGATGTGTAAGTTTCAGTGAAATTACCCTCTTCATACTGTTTGTAATCTTGTTCATCCCTATCGAATTTATCTACCTTTATTTTCAGTAGGTAATTTTTCATTTCATCCATAGTTTTTTTAAGGTTTTTTTCTTTTTCTTTAAACTCTATACAGTCCTTAAATTTGGCTAGTTTAGATTCTATCTCGTTAATTTCATTGCCCAAGGTAATTAATGTATCCCCTCTGTGGTCTTTAATTAATTTCATTAATTTTATGGAGGCCTCTTTGAAATTTCTCTCCATTTCTTTTTAAAACTTTCATCATCTACATTAAATGCACATTCCTTTTTTATTCTAAGTCCCCTTGGGACTCTTTTGACTTCTAAATATTTTTCTAGAAATAAGTATTCAGTTCTATGTTTTAGTTCGGTAGTCATTTTTTTCTCTAAGATTGCCATTAATTCATCTAATGTTTCATTTTTACTCTCAAGGGTTCTCAAAAATTCAGTTTTATCCTTATTTATCAGTATTCTCAGATTTTCATACATACTGGATCTTAGGTCAAATATGCTTTCTTTGTTTGCCATGTCCCTGCAGCAAGATTTTTAAAAGGGGTAGGAGGTTGAAGTATTTATGATTGAACAACTAAAAATCTATGCGCTGGTGGTAGATAATACTTCACATAAAAATCAGATACCCCAAGTCATCTGAATAAATAGTTTTAGTAGCAGTTATGATTGTCTTATATGTGTGCGCCTGTGTGCAAACACTGGCTTAATATCTACCAAATGACAATGGTCTTAGTAGTATTTGCATTTCTATGTCTATGTTTATATAAATAAATGTATAGAAAAAAACGTTTTTTAGTTTTTAAAGAATTTTCATAGAATAATATCTTAAAATTATTAAGTTCTAATTCAAAAAAAAAAAAAAAAAATAATAATAAAAAAAATATACAAAGATTATTGGTTAAAAATAATATTCTTTTATTAGAATCAATATAAAACAGTCAGTTGAAATTGCTTAATCTTAAAGTGGTTATGTGAGAAAGTTGGTACCAACCAATTGTATTGAGGTGTAGCTAAAATTAGTATATGATATATGTGTGTAAAATTAGCAAGTCCAGTTTATACCTTGGTAGGTATTTAAAAATACTTTTTGTAAATGATTTGGCTTTTCGCTCATAAAATGCACCAAAGGTAGAAAATAAGGTATAATTGGTGGAAATACAGTTGTTAGAGATCGTTGTTGAAGACAACTATTGACACCTGGTTCAACAATAGGGGCGCGATCCGATATAGATCGCAGTTTGCGGCGCAAGCGAGGGAACCGGCGTCGCCCGCAGTTTCAGCTCGCAACTCGAGCTATCCCATATAGGTCGCCGTCAGATGCTAACGTGCCGTAAGTCGGATAAACCAGCGATGTCCAGAAATCTGCGCAAGTACAAATTTCTGGCGTCGCCAGTGACTTGGGGCACGTTAGAAACTGCCGGCGCCTATAAAACCTGACTAAAGTCTAAAACACCCGCACTGTCTAACACGCCTCCCTAACATAGCCCGCACTGTCTAACACGCCTCCCTAACATAGCCCGCACTGTCTAACCCTCTATCCGCTATCCCCCCTCACTATCCTAACAATAAAAAAGCTATTAACCCCTAAACCGCCGCTCCCGTACCCCGCCGCAACCTAATAAAGTTATTAACCCCTAAACCGCCGCTCCCGTACTCTGCCGCAACCTAATAAAGTTATTAACCCCTAAACCGCCGCTCCCGTACCCCGCCGCCAGCTATATTATATCTATAACCCCCTAAAGTGAGCCCCTAACACCGCCGCCATCTATATTAAAATTATTAACCCCTAATGTAAGCCCCTTACACCGCCGCCATCTCTATTAAAATGATTAACCCCTAATTTAATCTACCTACCCCGCCGCCAGCTATATTATCTATATTAACCCTAAGTATATTATAGTTAATATAGGTATTACATTATATATATTAACTATATTAACCCTAATTATATTAGGGTTAATATAGTTAATATAGTTACTATAGTATTTATATTAACTATATTAACTCTATCTAACCCTAACACCCCTAACTAAATTTATATTAAATTAATCTAATTCATTTATAAACTAAAATATTCCTATTTAAATCTAAATACTTACCTATAAAATAAACCCTAAGATAGCTACAATATAATTAATAATTACATTGTAGCTATGTTAGGGTTAATATTTATTTTAAAGGTAAATTGTTAATTATTTTAACTAGGTATAATAGATATTAAATAGTTATTAACTATTTAATATCTACCTAGTTAAAATAATTACCCAATTACCTGTAAAATAAATCCTAACCTAAGTTACAAATACACCTACACTATCAATAAATTAAATAAACTACAAACATCTATCTAAAAATACAATTAAATTAACTAAACTAAATTACAAAAACAAACAAACACTAAATTACAAAAAATAAAAAAAAGATTACAAGATATTTAAGCTAATTACACCTATTCTAAGCCCCCTAATAAAATAATAAACCCCCAAAATAAAAAAATTCCCTGCCCTATTCTAAATTAAACAAATTTCAAAGCTCTTTACCTTACCAGCCCTTAAAAGGGCCTTTTGTGGGGCATGCCCCAAAGAATTCAGCTCTTTTGCATACAACAAATACAATCCCCCCCCCCATTACAACCCACCACCCACATACCCCTATTCTAAAACCACCCAAACCCCCCTTAAAAAAGCCTAACACTACCCCCCTGAAGATCTCCCTACCTTGTCTTCACCACACCGGGCCGAACTCCTGATCCGATCCGGGCGATGTCTTCCTCCAAGCGGCAAAGAAGAATTCTTCCTCCGGCGATGTCTTCCTCCAAGCGGCAAAGAAGAATTCTTCCTCCGGCGACGTCTTCCTCCAAGCGGCAGCAAAGTCTTCATTCTTCCGGCGGCATCTTCAATCTTCTTTCTTCGCTCCGCCGCCGCGGAGCATCCATCCTGGCCGACTGCTGTACTTGGAATGAGGTACCTTTAAATGACGTCATCCAAGATGGCGTCCACTGAATTCCGATTGGCTGATAGGATTCTATCAGCCAATCGGAATTAAGTTAGAAAAATCTGATTGGCTGATTGAATCAGCCAATCAGATTCAAGTTCAATCCGATTGGCTGATCCAATCAGCCAATCAGATTGAGCTCGCATTCTATTGGCTGTTCCGATCAGCCAATAGAATGCAAGCTCAATCTGATTGGCTGTTCGGATCAGCCAATCGGATTGAACTTGAATCTGATTGGCTGATTCAATCAGCCAATCAGATTTTTCTAACTTAATTCCGATTGGCTGATAGAATCCTATCAGCCAATCGGAATTTGGCGGACGCCATCTTGGATGACGTCATTTAAAGGTACCTCATTCCAAGTACAGCAGTCGGCCAGGATGGATGCTCCGCGGCGGCGGAGCGAAGAAAGAAGATTGAAGATGCCGCCGGAAGAATGAAGACTTTGCTGCCGCTTGGAGGAAGACGTCGCCGGAGGAAGAATTCTTCTTTGCCGCTTGGAGGAAGACATCGCCGGAGGAAGAATTCTTCTTTGCCGCTTGGAGGAAGACATCGCCCGGATCGGATCAGGAGTTCGGCCCGGTGTGGTGAAGACAAGGTAGGGAGATCTTCAGGGGGGTAGTGTTAGGCTTTTTTAAGGGGGGTTTGGGTGGTTTTAGAATAGGGGTATGTGGGTGGTGGGTTGTAATGGGGGGGGGGATTGTATTTGTTGTATGCAAAAGAGCTGAATTCTTTGGGGCATGCCCCACAAAAGGCCCTTTTAAGGGCTGGTAAGGTAAAGAGCTTTGAAATTTGTTTAATTTAGAATAGGGCAGGGAATTTTTTTTATTTTGGGGGTTTATTATTTTATTAGGGGGCTTAGAATAGGTGTAATTAGCTTAAATATCTTGTAATCTTTTTTTTATTTTTTGTAATTTAGTGTTTGTTTTTTTTTGTAATTTAGTTTAGTTAATTTAATTGTATTTTTAGATAGATGTTTGTAGTTTATTAAATTTATTGATAGTGTAGGTGTATTTGTAACTTAGGTTAGGATTTATTTTACAGGTAATTGGGTAATTATTTTAACTAGGTAGATATTAAATAGTTAATAACTATTTAATATCTATTATACCTAGTTAAAATAATTAACAATTTACCTGTAAAATAAATATCAACCCTAACATAGCTACAATGTAATTATTAATTATATTGTAGCTATCTTAGGGTTTATTTTATAGGTAAGTATTTAGATTTAAATAGGAATATTTTAGTTTATAAATGAATTAGATTAATTTAATATAAATTTAGTTAGGGGTGTTAGGGTTAGATAGAGTTAATATAGTTAATATAAATACTATAGTAACTATATTAACTATATTAACCCTAATATAATTAGGGTTAATATAGTTAATATATATAATGTAATACCTATATTAACTATAATATACTTAGGGTTAATATAGATAATATAGCTGGCGGCGGGGTAGGTAGATTCAATTAGGGGTTAATCATTTTAATAGAGATGGCGGCGGTGTAAGGGGCTTACATTAGGGGTTAATAATATTAATATAGCTGGCGGCGGTATAGGGGGATTAGATTAGGGGTTAATAATTTTTATATAGGTGGCGGCGGTGTAAGGGGTCAGATTAGGGGATAGATAAGGTAGATGGCGGCGGTTTTAGGGGCTCACAGTAGGGGGTTAGTTTATGTAGATGGCGGCGGGGTCCGGGAGCGGCGGTTTAGGGGTTAATAACTTTATTAGGGATTTCGGGGGGGGGGGGGATCGCGGTTGACAGGTAGATAGACATTGCGCATGCGTTAGGTGTTAGGTTTATTTTAGAAGATCGCGGTTGACAGGGAGATAGACATTGCGCATGCGTTAGGTGTTAGGTTTATTTTCTAGTTAGTTTAGGGAGTTACGGGGCTCCAATAGTCAGCGTAAGGCTTCTTACGGCTGCTTTTTGTGGCGAGGTGAAAATGGAGTAAGTTTTCTCCATTTTCGCCACGTAAGTCCTTACGCTGCATATTGGATACCAAACTGCGCTGGTTTGGTATACCTGCCTATGGCCCAAAAAACTACGGGCGACGGCAGAAATATACGCGCGTAACTTCTAGGTTACGCCGTATATAGGATACCAAATCAACGTAAATATTGGCGTCGCCGGCTTTTGCGGGCGACGATTTATATCGGATCGACCCCCCGGTGTTTATTTTCAGCCTTTTTGAAATAAGCCTTTTTGTGATATGACCAAAAGATTTAGGCTAGGTGTTTGAGCCGTTTTCTGTATGTCACAGTAATTATATCACAATAGTTATTGAACACTTAGTTTGTCTTTTGCGATATTATTAATCAACAGACTTTGAGGTACCTTATTTGCAGTTCCAAGCTGAGGGTAATGAAAAATTGTAACAAACCTGAGGATTATGATAACCAATCAAAAGCACTTAAGGCAAAGTTTATAGAAAGAGGCTATTGGGAAGAATTTGTAGAGAATATTAGACAAGGAGTAGGAAAAATGGAAAGAAATACCATATTAAACAAAAATAATAAAAAATTTAGTGACAACACCCACCCAGAACATAATAAACTAAATATCCCATTCATAAGTGATTTCAATGCAACTATAAAATAACAGAAAAAATACTAAAGAAACATTGGCACATACTACATCAAGATAAAATTATTGGCCCCTTTATCACTAAAAAACCGAGGTTCATATACAGAAAAGCTAATAATTTAAAAAACATACTTGCCCCAACCCAAATTAAACAGCATAAAAAAATAGACAAAGATTTAACAGGACAGGACCTAAAAGGTTTTTTCCCATGTTTTATATGCAAATCTTGCAGACACTCCAAGAAAAGTAAAACAGTCACATCACATATTAATAAAAGGGAATTTAAAATCCAAGAATGTATAAGATGCACAGATAAAAATATTGTCTACATGATTCAGTGTAAATGTGGAATGCAATACGTAGGCGAATCAGAACGCCCCCTACGTGAAAGAATACGAGAGCATATTTTATCCATCGAAAATATGGACGAGGATAGAAATAAGGACCTACCCGTCCCTAAGCATTTTAAAGCCTGTAATAATGGTAATCTAAAATTTTTTAACTATATGGGCATAGCCAAATTACAAAAACAAAAGAGAGGGGGAGATAATCAAAAAAGATTATTGCAGCTAGAAAGCAAATGGATTTACAATTTAGACACTCTTCACCCACAAGGTCTGAATTTAGAAATTGAACTGAGAAGTTTTTTCACATAGATCATAACACAATACTACAAGAAATCATAAATACCTACAATCTCTAGATTGAGACTGTTTCACCCATCTATTACACATTGGTTTGTTCTATAACACTTAGAATGTCCAGCTTTATATATATGTATATATTATTTAGTCCTTTATTACCAAAGAAAAAAACGTTTTTAAAGTATATAAATAAATCTGATAATTTTTCTATCTTAACAAACAAATTTTAAGTTTTATTTTTCATATGATGCAGGTCATATATAGATATGTACAGTCTTTTTAATGTACAGTAATAACTTGGAAATACATTGGAAAGAACCAATAGAAATATAAAAATGTAAAAATATTTTTTCAACAAAGGAAAAATTAGAACTAAGCCAACCGATTCTATTCCAGTTTTCACTATAATTATTTACTTAATCTAAAGTGGCTTTTAAACATATTGAAACCACACACAGTATAGTACCAATATAAATATAAAAAATATCTTTTCAACAAAGGAAAAAAGAGAACTATTCCAGTTTTTTACTAAAATTATTTATTTAGTTGTTGATTTATTTTATTATATTTTTTTCTAATAAGAATACATGAATACTCTATAGCGGCTTTTAAGCATATTGAAAACCACACACAGAAATGATATTGGCTTTGACAATGCTTCAATAAAACAATTAAACAATTTACTCAATCAGGAACAAAGGTATAAAAGATAGGATTCTAAGCAGGTCTGACAGAAGCTTGAGAAAGGCTCTTTGGAGCTGAAACGCGTTGCTTTGGATACAGACTGCTTACTGATCACCTTGGATACAGGCTGCTTACACTGCACTGGAGAAACCTTGCTCTTTACCTATCTGTCAATCTCGCATTTGGTGGGCGTGTCAAGACCGGACACGGAAGTGACAGAGGCAACTTTCACAGGAGACATACACGCTGCAACAAGCGCTCCTAGAAACTTTGAAAGGACAAAGAAAGTTTCTCATCTATACCTCATTTTTGGACACGCAAGAACCTTCTTATATGACTTGGAACTGCAAATAAGGTACCTTATTAAAAGTCTGTTGATTAATAATATCGCAAAAGACAAACTAAGTGTTCAATAACTATTGTGATATAATTACTGTGACATACAGAAAACGGCTCAAACACCTAGCCTAAATCTTTTGGTCATATCACAAAAAGGCTTATTTCAAAAAGGCTGAAAATAAACACCTATTGTTGAACCAGGTGTCAATAGTTGTCTTCAACAACGATCTCTAACAACTGTATTTCTACCAATTATACCTTATTTTCTACCTTTGGTGCATTTTATGAGTGAAAAGCCAAATCATTTACAAAAAGTATTTTTAAATACCTACCAAGGTATAAACTGGACTTGCTAATTTTACACACATATATCATATACTAATTTTAGCTACACCTCAATACAATTGGTTGGTACCAACTTTCTCACATAACCACTTTAAGATTAAGCAATTTCGACTGACTGTTTTATATTGATTCTAATAAAAGAATATTATTTTTAACCAATAATCTTTGTATATTTTTTTTATTATTATTTTTTATTTTTATTTTTGAATTAGAACTTAATAATTTTAAGATATTATTCTATGAAAATTCTTTAAAAACTAAAAAACGTTTTTTCTATACATTTATTTATATAAACATAGACATAGAAATACAAATACTACTAAGACCATTGTCATTTGGTAGATATTAAGCCAGTGTTTGCACACAGGCGCACACATATAAGACAATCATAACTGCTACTAACTATTTATTCAGATGACTTGGGGTATCTGATTTTTATGTGAAGTATTATCTACCACCAGCGCATAGATTTTTAGCTGTTTAATCATAAATACTTCAACCTCCTACCCCTTTTAAAAATCTTGCTGCAGGGACATGGCAAACAAAGAAAGCATATTTGACCTAAGATCCAGTATGTATGAAAATAAATAAGGATAAAACAGAATTTTTGAGAACCCTTGAGAGTAAAAAAGAAACATTAGATGAATTAATGGCAATCTTTGAGAAAAAAATGACTACCGAACTAAAACATAGAACTGAATACTTATTTCTAGAAAAATATTTAGAAGTCAAAAGAGTCCCAAGGGGACTTAGAATAAAAAAGGAATGTGCATTTAATGTAGATGATGAAAGTTTTAAAAAGAAATGGAGAGAAATTTTGGAAGAGGCCTCCATAAAATTAATGAAATTAAAGACCACAGAGGGGATGCATTAATTACCTTGGGCAATGAAATTAACGAGATAGAATCTAAACTAGCCAAATTTAAGGACTGTATAGAGTTTAAAGAAAAAGAAAAAAACCTTAAAAAAACTATGGATGAAATGAAAAATTACCTACTGAAAATAAAGGTAGATAAATTCGATAGGGATGAACAAGATTACAAACAGTATGAAGAGGGTAATTTCACTGAAACTTACACATCTCATAGATGGAGATTCAATAGATTTAGGACTAACACACAACAGAACCAAGGTTTGAACCATACTGATAATAAAAAGCAATCTGAACACACGTATAATAGGAACATAAATCAAGAAAGAGAAAAAGATAATTATGAGACAAAGATGAAACAAAATGATTACTATTATAGTAATAAGTCCCAACAGATAAATAGGAGAAATGAAAGTTCTGATTCCTATAACAGACGACCACAATATGGAAATAGAGAAAATAGCAATTATGGATACAATAGAAACTATAACTATTCTAGAGGTAACAATTATAACCAACATACACCTAGAAGGAATCAAATATCAACATATAAACAGATTTGCCCCTCTAGACAGAGACATTAATATAACGAATGACTATAACCATGATTCCAGAAGAACACAACATTGGAATGATAGAACCTACACACAACATCATTCACACCAATCTACATCAGGAACAAATAGACACTCTCTATATACAGACAGTAACGATACTTACGGCCAAAATCATGAAGTACAAAATCATTTTACTAATGAAAAAAGAGACATACAACAACCATCAACCTCAGGGGACAATGCCCATCATTTTTTAGAGAGAGGCCCACTAGTAAACAAAAACCTAAATTTAGACCAAAGAGAACAAAGACAAGGTCAAAGAAAAAGAAATCTCTCAGGAGAAGAGGGAGGCGTGGAAGGGGTCTATGTAAAACCCACAGACAAAAGAAAAAGATAAATAACAGTAATAATAACAGAAAAAATGGCATTTATAATTTGAACAATTACATTTTAAAAGATGAAGAAAAAACTATTCTATCTAAAGGACTCTCATTTGCACCTACCAAAAAAATTAACAAGTTCAACACCTATATAGATGCCCATAAATTTGTTAGATCTTTGACTCTCAAAAGATATTTTACAAAAACAGCACTAGAAAGAGAAGTAATACAGCAAGGTGAGTCTCTCAATCATCTAAAAGACTGTAATGGTTTTATTCATTCAGGTCTAAAAAACAAATCTTCATTTTATCCAAAACATGAAAAGGGACCAATAATAGAGACCTTTGAAAAACTTGTACTAAATGACATAAAAAATATATCTGACAAAAAAATAAAAAAAGTTAAATTTAATTTATCAAGAAAACAGGAATTGCTTATTAAAGAACTGGAAAAAAAACATGAAATAATTTTTAAAAACGCAGACAAGGGGGGCGGTATTGTTATTTTAGAAAAAACACACTACAAAAAGATTTGTGAGGATCTTCTTAATGATACAAACACATATAAAAAAAGTAGAATTAACCCCACCACGTTTTTCACCTGGGAATTAAAAACATTACTGACAAAGAATAAACTACTAGGGGTCATTAACGAAAGATAATTTGACTTTTTACTTAACAAAACATCAAGGATCCCAGTCTTTTATATATTACCAAAAATACATAAATCTTTAACTAACCCCCCAGGTAGGCCGATAATATCAGGCATAGAATCCGTCACAGCGAACCTTTCCCAATACATCGATAGGTATCTCCAAAATTATGTAGTGAAATTAGATTCCTATCTAAAAGACTCCACAGAAGTCCTAAAACTCCTAGAAAATATAACTTGGGAAGAAAATATGTGGCTAATAAGTTGTGACGTCACATCATTGTACACGATCATTGATCATACCCAAGGAATAGAGGCAGTTAAACAATTTCTTAATGATGATAATAATATGAAACAAGAACAGAAGGATTTTATTCTGGAGAGTATTGATTTTATTTTAAAACACAACTATTTTCTATTTGAAGACTTTTTTTACACTCAAATTTGTGGAACTGCAATGGGGACTAGGTTTGCACCCAGCTATGCGAATCTTTTTATGGGAATTTGGGAAAAACAATTCCTTGACACTCGCGAGCTGGGTGCAAACCTAGTCCTATATAAAAGATATATAGACGATGTAATAATTATTTGGAGAGGGACCCCTGAGAATTTTGAAATAATTTTTAACGAAATGAATAATAACAATTATAATATACGCTTCACCAAAGAAATAAGCAACACAAATTTGAACTTCCTAGATTTAGAAATCTATATTGAAAACAATACTATCAATACAAGAACCTACTTTAAACCGGTAGATAGTAACAATTTTATCCATTCAAGTAGCTGCCATCATCAAGCCTGGAAGAACAATATACCGAAAGGACAAATGCTGAGGGTAATGAAAAATTGTAACAAACCTGAGGATTATGATAACCAATCAAAAGCACTTAAGGCAAAGTTTATAGAAAGAGGCTATAGGGAAGAATTTGTAGAGAATATTAGACAAGGAGTAGGAAAAATGGAAAGAAATACCATATTAAACAAAAATAATAAAAAATTTAGTGACAACACCCACCCAGAACATAATAAACTAAATATCCCATTCATAAGTGATTTCAATGCAAACTATAAAATAACAGAAAAAATACTAAAGAAACATTGGCACATACTACATCAAGATAAAATTATTGGCCCCTTTATCACTAAAAAACCGAGGTTCATATACAGAAAAGCTAATAATTTAAAAAACATACTTGCCCCAACCCAAATTAAACAGCATAAAAAAATAGACAAAGATTTAACAGGACAGGACCTAAAAGGTTTTTTCCCATGTTTTATATGCAAATCTTGCAGACACTCCAAGAAAAGTAAAACAGTCACATCACATATTAATAAAAGGGAATTTAAAATCCAAGAATGTATAAGATGCACAGATAAAAATATTGTCTACATGATTCAGTGTAAATGTGGAATGCAATAAGTAGGCGAATCAGAACGCCCCCTACGTGAAAGAATACGAGAGCATATTTTATCCATCGAAAATATGGACGAGGATAGAAATAAGGACCTACCCGTCCCTAAGCATTTTAAAGCCTGTAATAATGGTAATCTAACATTTTTTAACTATATGGGCATAGCCAAATTACAAAAACAAAAGAGAGGGGGAGATAATCAAAAAAGATTATTGCAGCTAGAAAGCAAATGGATTTACAATTTAGACACTCTTCACCCACAAGGTCTGAATTTAGAAATTGAACTGAGAAGTTTTTTCACATAGATCATAACACAATACTACAAGAAATCATAAATACCTACAATCTCTAGATTGAGACTGTTTCACCCATCTATTACACATTGGTTTGTTCTATAACACTTAGAATGTCCAGCTTTATATATATGTATATATTATTTAGTCCTTTATTACCAAAGAAAAAAACGTTTTTAAAGTATATAAATAAATCTGATAATTTTTCTATCTTAACAAACAAATTTTAAGTTTTATTTTTCATATGATGCAGGTCATATATAGATATGTACAGTCTTTTTAATGTACAGTAATAACTTGGAAATACATTGGAAAGAACCAATAGAAATATAAAAATGTAAAAATATTTTTTCAACAAAGGAAAAAAGAGAACTAAGCCAACTGATTCTATTCCAGTTTTCACTATAATTATTTACTTAATCTAAAGTGGCTTTTAAACATATTGAAACCACACACAGTATAGTACCAATATAAATATAAAAAATATCTTTTCAACAAAGGAAAAAAGAGAACTATTCCAGTTTTTTACTAAAATTATTTATTTAGTTGTTGATTTAATTTAATAATTATTTTTTTCTAATAAGAATACATGAATACTCTATAGCGGCTTTTAAGCATATTGAAAACCACACACAGAAATGATATTGGCTTTGACAATGCTTCAATAAAACAATTAAACAATTTACTCAATCAGGAACAAAGGTATAAAAGATAGGATTCTAAGGAGGTCTGACAGAAGCTTGAGAAAGGCTCTTTGGAGCTGAAACGCGTTGCTTTGGATACAGACTGCTTACTGATCACCTTGGATACAGACTGCTTACACTGCACTGGAGAAACCTTGCTCTTTACCTATCTGTCAATCTCGCATTTGGTGGGCGTGTCAAGACCGGACACGGAAGTGACAGAGGCAACTTTCACAGGAGACATACACGCTGCAACAAGCGCTCCTAGAAACTTTGAAAGGACAAAGAAAGTTTCTCATCTATACCTCATTTTTGGACACGCAAGAACCTTCTTATATGACTTGGAACTGCAAATAAGGTACCTTATTCAAAGTCTGTTGATTAATAATATCGCAAAAGACAAACTAAGTGTTCAATAACTATTGTGATATAATTACTGTGACATACAGAAAACGGCTCAAACACCTAGCCTAAATCTTTTGGTCATATCACAAAAAGGCTTATTTCAAAAAGGCTGAAAATAAACACCTATTGTTGAACCAGGTGTCAATAGTTGTCTTCAACAACGATCTCTAACAACTGTATTTCTACCAATTATACCTTATTTTCTACCTTTGGTGCATTTTATGAGCGAAAAGCCAAATCATTTACAAAAAGTATTTTTAAATACCTACCAAGGTATAAACTGGACTTGCTAATTTTACACACATATATCATATACTAATTTTAGCTACACCTCAATACAATTGGTTGGTACCAACTTTCTCACATAACCACTTTAAGATTAAGCAATTTCGACTGACTGTTTTATATTGATTCTAATAAAAGAATATTATTTTTAACCAATAATCTTTGTATATTTTTTTTATTATTATTTTTTATTTTTATTTTTGAATTAGAACTTAATAATTTTAAGATATTATTCTATGAAAATTCTTTAAAAACTAAAAAACGTTTTTTTCTATACATTTATTTATATAAACATAGACATATAAATACAAATACTACTAAGACCATTGTCATTTGGTAGATATTAAGCCAGTGTTTGCACACAGGCGCACACATATAAGACAATCATAACTGCTACTAAAACTATTTATTCAGATGACTTGGGGTATCTGATTTTTATGTGAAGTATTATCTACCACCAGCGCATAGATTTTTAGTTGTTTAATCATAAATATGACAAGCAGTAGTACCTACATTTAGATCATAGATTATAGGACAGAGTTCCCTTTAATTATATTTTAATCGGGTGTGGGGCATTAGAGTAAAAACTTAGGCAGCCATCTCCCTGCGTGGCTAGACTCCGCCCCCCTAGGATTTATTTTTATTTTACAGGCATCTTTCAATTTATTTTAACTAGGTACAATAGATATTAAATAGTCATTTATTTAAGTATAGTGTAGTGTTAGGTGTAATTGTAACTTAGGTTAGATTTTATTTTACAGGTAAATTTCTCTTTATTTTAGCTAGGTAGCTATTAAATAGTTAATTACTATTTAATAGCTATTGTACCTAGTTAAAATAAATTGAAAGATGCCTGTAAAATAAAAATAAATCCTAAGATAGCTACAATATAATTATTATTTAGATTGTAGCTATATTAGGGTTTATTTTAAAGGTAAGTATTTAGTTTTAAATAGGATTAATTTAGTTAATAAGAGAAATATTATTTAGATTTATTTAATTAATATTTAAGTTAGGGGGGTTTTAGGGTTAGTGTTAGACTTAGGTTTAGGGGTTAATAATTTTATTACAGTGGCGGCGGTGTAGGGGGGCAGGATAGGGGTTAATAAATTTATTATAGGTGGCGACGGTGTAGGGGGGCAGATTAGGGGTTAATAAATTAATATAGGTTGCGGCGGGGTCCGGGAGCGGCGGTTTAGGGGTTAAACTATTTATTTAGTTGCGGCGAGGTCTGGGATCGGCAGGATAGGGGTTAATAAATTTATTATAGAGGGCGGTATAGGGGGGCAGGATAGGGGTTACTAGGTATAATGTAAGTGGCGGCGGTGTCCGGGAGTGGCGGTTTAGGGGTTAATACATTTATAAGAGTTGCGGCGGGGTCTAGGAGTGGCGGTTTAGGGGTCAATAACTTTATTGAGTTGCGGGGGGCTCCGGGGGCGCCGGTATAGGGGGTAGAACAGTGTAGTTTAGTGTGGGTGCTTAGTGACAGGCTAGCAATAAAGCTGTAAAAAAGCCAAAGAGCAGCGAGATCGGATGAGTGATAACTCTCACAGTCCGCTGCTCATCGCCCCGTACTTGGTGCGCGGCTTTTTGACAGCTTTATTGATAACTTAGGCAAAATTTTTGAGGTCCGCGGCGGCGATGGTAGGTGAGCTTAGACGGGCGTATTGAACCGGCGAAGGCAGGTAAAGTAGACGGCTTGATAACTAGGCCCCTTTGTATCTATGTTAAATCAGAGGGCCATGTCTTCAGCCTTGCCTTTGCCACTGAAATATCTTATGTGACCCTTTAGGGGCTGATGTTAGTGTTTCTGTGTGTGTGAGTCTGAGTGAAAGAGAGAGAGTTTCTGTGGTGTGTGTGAGTGTTTGTGTGTGAGTGTGAGAGAGAAGTGTTTTTGTGGTGCATATGAGTGTGTATGTGTGAGTGTTTCTGGGTATGTGTAGAAAGTGTTTGTGCGTTTGTATGTGTGAGTATTTCTGGGTGTCAGTGAGTATTTCTGGGTGTGAGAGAAAGTGTTTCTGTGTGTATGTGTGTGAAAGAGAAGGTTTGTGTATGTGTGTGCGTTTGAGATTTTTTTCTGTGATAAGAGTATTTCTGTGTGTGTGTTTCTTTCTGTGCTTGTTTGTGTGTGGGTTTTCACTTTTACAACATTTTTAAGTTTCACTACTCTCATTTTAGTCAATAGGCCAAAAATTGCCCAGGTAAAACATTTTTTCGTAGAGTTATCAAGAAAATTAGAGGGAACATTGCTTAAAAGTGTTGACTAATGGTTTACAGAAATTTTCAGACAAAGCATAAAAATAAGGTTGTGAAAGTATGTGCTATCATTGCACTGGCCCTTGGGTAAAAAGTTTAAAGAACCCTGGTATAGAGTAAACAATTGAAACAAATAGAGGTTATTATACTTAGGGGTCCAAATGTCAGAATGTTCACTTATGATTAAAAATTAGGCATATTTAAAAGGAACCCCTAAAGATGTATGGACTATACTCCTTGGTATTTATGTCTATACCTAGAAGATAATGTACTTGCTGTAGGTGGGACATGCATTTTCAAGTCATATTTTCCCCAAAAATACATTTCCCCTTAACTCGATTCCTTCAGTATCAAACCTAGTGATATTTTATAAGAGCTATTTTGTGTGTGAACCCTTTACAAGTGATGGTATTAGAATAAAGAAGTATTGCTATTTTACAACAGGGCTCCATGTACTCTGTATTTGCATCTGCTCTCTCTTTCTCTTCCCCTTGTCTTATACTCCATGTACGAAGCAGTGAGAGCTGCTCCAGAGCTCTTGCGGGGCAGGTTCGCATATGCGAGAAGCAGCGGTCATTACACTGCGGCTTCTTACACCCTACAGGACTAAAAAGAATTAGGCAGCTAAGGGGTTACTATAGCACTCACTCTCACTCATATCGGTCAAAAGAATATAATAAAATACTACTTTATTATTTGTATTTAAAATCTGGGATAAAAATCCCTAGAAACCTTTAAATTACCCACAACCATGTAACAGGAAACAGAAGAGTGTTTGGCGGCCATATTTTAATTTTAGTTTAATACATGGTTGTGGGTAATTTAAAGGTTTCTAGGGATTTTTATCCCAGATTTTAAATACAAATAATAAAGTAGTATTTTATTATATTCTTTTGACCGATATGAGTGAGAGTGAGTGCTATAGTAACCCCTTAGCTGCCTAATTCTTTTTAGTCCTATAGTTATATTACAAGGGGTAGCACCGGAATTTATTATATATTCCAGTCTCACCTAGTCTATGGTGTAGTGCCAGTTTTTCTTTTTTTTGTTCCAATACTGTTACAATTAATGTGAGAATTGTACTCGCATTTTTCCCTTAAACTTGAGCACACACTCTATATAACCTGGTTTGTTTATATAATGGCCGCTTTTGACTTAGGAGCAGAAATGCTCCAGTGGACTAATGATATAACTAGTCTAACAGCAGAATTAAAAAATAAAAACACTGTGGAAATTAATAATACTTTGGAATGGTTTGAATCTCTGAAACAACTAAAAAAGATAAGAAGGAAACAAATTAAAAAGCAATGGAATATTGGCATGTACAATTTCTATAAAGAAAATAATGTCATTCCCAGAGGCTTGCGTTTGAAATTGTTTCCTTCTTTCAAAGATTTTAAACCTGAATTCAAATTAAAGTGGGAAAGTGCACTAACTGAGTGCTCAATAAAATTAATGGGATATTTAACTGAGTATGAACTAGACAAACTGACAGAAATTAATGCAGATATTGCTATAATATGTGATGAACTTAAACAATATGAGATTAATGAGGAATTTCAGAAATCATACAAAAAGATTAAGGGAGAAGTCGAGAAGTTTGCACGTTTCATATCTGAGAAAAAAGAACGTAAAATCGACAGAGACCTTAAAGATTATTCCTCTGATACCATATACGCATGGGGAAAAAATATGAGTGCAAATTCAGATATAGACACCTCAGATAGAGAAGGAGACAGTACTGATGCGGATGCATCTGATGGGGAGTATATACCAAAAACCATACTTAAAAATAAAAATAGAATTCAGCCTCATAAAGTCAATAACGCTAACATCCCTTTAGGCGGAGAACCAGAAGGGGGCGCAAAAGCAAAACCCAGAACCAGGCGACAAGTGAGATTCACACAGAAATCCCTACATCACAAGAAGTAAATACCACTGAGTTAAACATTATTAATCTCTCCAATATAATTCTGACACCTGACCAAATATCTGTCCTGAAAAAAGGCCTATCATTCATACCCACACCACAATTCAATAAGTTTGAGGCGATTAAAGATATACATTTATTCATTCGTAAAATCCTTTTGAAAAAATATTTCAGCAATCCTGATCAGGACCAGCTAAATGCCTCTGATCAGGCGGCCATCAGTGATCTAATTTCTCTACTAGAGGAATCTATTAGTAATGTTGAAACTGAAGATAACAATAGTTGGCGCCAGATCTTAAAAGTAAAATCAAAATTTGTTCCCCCTAACAACACATCATTCAATGCATTAACTTTCCTTAACTTAGTGTGCCAGGATGTCCTCGATATCCAAGGTCATATTGGAACATCTAACTATAATCTGAGTAAGGAAGAGAATGTAGCGTTGAAACAATTATCTGAAATGAAGAATATTCAGATTAAATGTAGTGATAAGGGTGGGAACATAGTGATCTGGCCTGACAACATGTATCGTGAAGAGGCATTTCGCCAATTAAACAATCCAACAAATTACAAACCACTATTATGTAACCCTATGGACATGTTTTTGAACAGTTACAACAAACTAATTAAATCAGCTTTCACTAATGGCATAATTGACCAAAAGGAGTATAACTTTCTTGAAGTAAAATCACCCAAAATAGCCACACTTTATTTATTGCCTAAGGTCCATAAAAACATGTCAAAACCACCCGGGAGACCTATAGTCTCTGGGATTGGATCTTTGACCGAGAAGGCAAGTAAATATATAGATGCAAGGCTGAGATATATTGTGGAATCTCTTCCATCTTATACCAGGGACACCATGCACCTATTAAATAAAGTGAATGATCTGAAGCTTGATATGAATTCGTCGTTATTGGTTACTTGTGATGTAGAATCGCTCTACACAAGCATTAAGACCCAGTGGGGATGTAGAGCGATTACTTATTACTTATCCAAAAACACCAATATAAGTCAAGAGGTGAAAGAGTTTCTGCTCAATTTGTTGGAATTTGTTTTGACACATAACTTTTTTGTTTTTGACGACAAGTTCTTTTTGCAAGTATGTGGCACGGCCATGGGCACGTCGTGTGCCCCTACATACGCGAATATATACCTGGGCTGGTGGGAGGAAACTGTGGTTTTCCACGAGGATCTTAAACATCTTACCCAATATGTATCCCACTGGTCCAGGTATATAGATGATATATTCTTTGTATGGGATGGACCTGAACACCTTTTGTCTGAATTCATCAGCAGTCTCAATAATAATCCCTTTGGATTATATCTCACATCCACTGTAGAAAAGTCTAAGGTTGAATTTTTAGACCTCTATATTGAGAAGGTCGATAACTCCATTGCAACAAATGCATATAGGAAACCTACAAGTACCAACAATATCCTACATGCAAGCAGCTACCACCACCCCAATACTATTAAAGGGTTACCAATGGGGGAATACATTCGCCTAAGACGAAACTGCAGCACTATTAAAAAGTATAAAGAATCAGCTAGGGATTTGAGACAAAGACTACTAGAACGAGGCTATTCAAGAAAGATACTAGCTAAGGCATACAATAATGCATTGCTGAAAGATAGAAAGGAGTTACTCACTCCAAGATCAAGAGAAAGTAATAACCCTATCAGGTTCATAACGACATACTCACCCCAGAGTGATAAGATCACCAACATTCTGAAAACACACTGGCATGTTCTGACCCAGGATACATTATTGAAACCATTGTTAACAGATAGACCACTGGTGACTTATAGGAGAGCTAGCAACCTTAATGACAAATTAGTAACTAGTCATTACGATAGGAATGCTAAAAGGGATCCTATACACAAAGGCTCAGTCGCATGTGGACACTGCAAAGTGTGCCAACATATGGTTAAAAAAGAATATACAATGGATAGGTTTGGTAAAAAATGGGCAATAAAAGAACATATTAATTGTCAAAGCACTAATGTGATTTATTGCATATCCTGCAGCTGTGATTTACTCTACGTTGGCATGACGACAAGATGCCTGGGCACACGTATGACTGAACATCTTAGCAATATCAGGACAGCCCAGAAAGATATAGAGAAGAAGAAACAAATCACTAGTGTAGCCAAACATTTCCTAATGTCTCATAAGGGGAACACCAATGCAATGAAATGTTGGGGGCTTGAAAAACTTAAACCTGGGATAAGAGGTGGGGACACCGAGCAAAGATTGTTAAAAATGGAAACCAAATGGATTTTCAATCTGAACTCGGTTATGCCCAATGGTATGAATGAATTTAACAATTATTGGGTGTATATCTAAATAATTTGTGAGCATTGAAACATAATCCATGAACTGAATTTACACATAGAGTCCACCGTGTACCCGTGATTGGACATCAGGGAGATTGATCACTGCCTTAGATAAAAAGGTAGAGGATTATTCCCTGATGTTGTATTTAATGGCAAAAAGTGGTGGAAAGTCCTGGTCTGTAAATTGAAAATATGTACAAGTTTGGATTTGGAATCATTACTACATACACAAACATAATGAGGACATAACTATATACCACTAAACCAGCACCTTATAGTACCATAAAAGGCATCTTATAGTTATTTTGCGCTCCATAATAATCTAATTGTATATTTACTTTAGCGTGTGAAAGTCTTCTAAGAATATTTTCCACACGATACTTGTACTTACTACGTTTACAGTATTTGAGCATGAATATATGTTATCACATCAGTGTAGAAGCCTTTATGTTTCTAATAAGCTTACATTATATTATTCAATTCAAAGTGCAGGCATTTCATGGATAAGCTCAATACCACTCGATTTTCCTCCAATCACATCACTACTTTTGATAGGCGTGTGCCGAAAAACGAGCTGATTGGTTGTGGCGGAGGTGGAGGTCCCGGAAGTGTACCGGATTGGTAGAGAGCAATTGTCCTATGAATATTTAAGTCCTGCACTCCGAAGCCTCTGCTTACTCATTTTTCTAAAGAAAGTGTAACATTGAGAAAGGCGATATCAGAGCCGAAACGCGTTTGTTCCGCACTTTTGATTATAGGTCGACCACTCACTCCAGCCACCTGAAGCCGATGTATCCAGCTCTCGGCCAGGAAACAGAAGAGTGTTTGGCGGCCATATTTTAATTTTAGTTTAATACATGGTTGTGGGTAATTTAAAGGTTTCTAGGGATTTTTATCCCAGATTTTAAATACAAATAATAAAGTAGTATTTTATTATATTCTTTTGACCGATATGAGTGAGAGTGAGTGCTATAGTAACCCCTTAGCTGCCTAATTCTTTTTAGTCCTATAGTTATATTACAAGGGGTAGCACCGGAATTTATTATATATTCCAGTCTCACCTAGTCTATGGTGTAGTGCCAGTTTTTCTTTTTTTTGTTCCAATACTGTTACAATTAATGTGAGAATTGTACTCGCATTTTTCCCTTAAACTTGAGCACACACTCTATATAACCTGGTTTGTTTATATAATGGCCGCTTTTGACTTAGGAGCAGAAATGCTCCAGTGGACTAATGATATAACTAGTCTAACAGCAGAATTAAAAAATAAAAACACTGTGGAAATTAATAATACTTTGGAATGGTTTGAATCTCTGAAACAACTAAAAAAGATAAGAAGGAAACAAATTAAAAAGCAATGGAATATTGGCATGTACAATTTCTATAAAGAAAATAATGTCATTCCCAGAGGCTTGCGTTTGAAATTGTTTCCTTCTTTCAAAGATTTTAAACCTGAATTCAAATTAAAGTGGGAAAGTGCACTAACTGAGTGCTCAATAAAATTAATGGGATATTTAACTGAGTATGAACTAGACAAACTGACAGAAATTAATGCAGATATTGCTATAATATGTGATGAACTTAAACAATATGAGATTAATGAGGAATTTCAGAAATCATACAAAAAGATTAAGGGAGAAGTCGAGAAGTTTGCACGTTTCATATCTGAGAAAAAAGAACGTAAAATCGACAGAGACCTTAAAGATTATTCCTCTGATACCATATACGCATGGGGAAAAAATATGAGTGCAAATTCAGATATAGACACCTCAGATAGAGAAGGAGACAGTACTGATGCGGATGCATCTGATGGGGAGTCTATACCAAAAACCATACTTAAAAATAAAAATAGAATTCAGCCTCATAAAGTCAATAACGCTAACATCCCTTTAGGCGGAGAACCAGAAGGGGGCGCAAAAGCAAAACCCAGAACCAGGCGACAAGTGAGATTCACACAGAAATCCCTACATCACAAGAAGTAAATACCACTGAGTTAAACATTATTAATCTCTCCAATATAATTCTGACACCTGACCAAATATCTGTCCTGAAAAAAGGCCTATCATTCATACCCACACCACAATTCAATAAGTTTGAGGCGATTAAAGATATACATTTATTCATTCGTAAAATCCTTTTGAAAAAATATTTCAGCAATCCTGATCAGGACCAGCTAAATGCCTCTGATCAGGCGGCCATCAGTGATCTAATTTCTCTACTAGAGGAATCTATTAGTAATGTTGAAACTGAAGATAACAATAGTTGGCGCCAGATCTTAAAAGTAAAATCAAAATTTGTTCCCCCTAACAACACATCATTCAATGCATTAACTTTCCTTAACTTAGTGTGCCAGGATGTCCTCGATATCCAAGGTCATATTGGAACATCTAACTATAATCTGAGTAAGGAAGAGAATGTAGCGTTGAAACAATTATCTGAAATGAAGAATATTCAGATTAAATGTAGTGATAAGGGTGGGAACATAGTGATCTGGCCTGACAACATGTATCGTGAAGAGGCATTTCGCCAATTAAACAATCCAACAAATTACAAACCACTATTATGTAACCCTATGGACATGTTTTTGAACAGTTACAACAAACTAATTAAATCAGCTTTCACTAATGGCATAATTGACCAAAAGGAGTATAACTTTCTTGAAGTAAAATCACCCAAAATAGCCACACTTTATTTATTGCCTAAGGTCCATAAAAACATGTCAAAACCACCCGGGAGACCTATAGTCTCTGGGATTGGATCTTTGACCGAGAAGGCAAGTAAATATATAGATGCAAGGCTGAGATATATTGTGGAATCTCTTCCATCTTATACCAGGGACACCATGCACCTATTAAATAAAGTGAATGATCTGAAGCTTGATATGAATTCGTCGTTATTGGTTACTTGTGATGTAGAATCGCTCTACACAAGCATTAAGACCCAGTGGGGATGTAGAGCGATTACTTATTACTTATCCAAAAACACCAATATAAGTCAAGAGGTGAAAGAGTTTCTGCTCAATTTGTTGGAATTTGTTTTGACACATAACTTTTTTGTTTTTGACGACAAGTTCTTTTTGCAAGTATGTGGCACGGCCATGGGCACGTCGTGTGCCCCTACATACGCGAATATATACCTGGGCTGGTGGGAGGAAACTGTGGTTTTCCACGAGGATCTTAAACATCTTACCCAATATGTATCCCACTGGTCCAGGTATATAGATGATATATTCTTTGTATGGGATGGACCTGAACACCTTTTGTCTGAATTCATCAGCAGTCTCAATAATAATCCCTTTGGATTATATCTCACATCCACTGTAGAAAAGTCTAAGGTTGAATTTTTAGACCTCTATATTGAGAAGGTCGATAACTCCATTGCAACAAATGCATATAGGAAACCTACAAGTACCAACAATATCCTACATGCAAGCAGCTACCACCACCCCAATACTATTAAAGGGTTACCAATGGGGGAATACATTCGCCTAAGACGAAACTGCAGCACTATTAAAAAGTATAAAGAATCAGCTAGGGATTTGAGACAAAGACTACTAGAACGAGGCTATTCAAGAAAGATACTAGCTAAGGCATACAATAATGCATTGCTGAAAGATAGAAAGGAGTTACTCACTCCAAGATCAAGAGAAAGTAATAACCCTATCAGGTTCATAACGACATACTCACCCCAGAGTGATAAGATCACCAACATTCTGAAAACACACTGGCATGTTCTGACCCAGGATACATTATTGAAACCATTGTTAACAGATAGACCACTGGTGACTTATAGGAGAGCTAGCAACCTTAATGACAAATTAGTAACTAGTCATTACGATAGGAATGCTAAAAGGGATCCTATACACAAAGGCTCAGTCGCATGTGGACACTGCAAAGTGTGCCAACATATGGTTAAAAAAGAATATACAATGGATAGGTTTGGTAAAAAATGGGCAATAAAAGAACATATTAATTGTCAAAGCACTAATGTGATTTATTGCATATCCTGCAGCTGTGATTTACTCTACGTTGGCATGACGACAAGATGCCTGGGCACACGTATGACTGAACATCTTAGCAATATCAGGACAGCCCAGAAAGATATAGAGAAGAAGAAACAAATCACTAGTGTAGCCAAACATTTCCTAATGTCTCATAAGGGGAACACCAATGCAATGAAATGTTGGGGGCTTGAAAAACTTAAACCTGGGATAAGAGGTGGGGACACCGAGCAAAGATTGTTAAAAATGGAAACCAAATGGATTTTCAATCTGAACTCGGTTATGCCCAATGGTATGAATGAATTTAACAATTATTGGGTGTATATCTAAATAATTTGTGAGCATTGAAACATAATCCATGAACTGAATTTACACATAGAGTCCATCGTGTACCCGTGATTGGACATCAGGGAGATTGATCACTGCCTTAGATAAAAAGGTAGAGGATTATTCCCTGATGTTGTATTTAATGGCAAAAAGTGGTGGAAAGTCCTGGTCTGTAAATTGAAAATATGTACAAGTTTGGATTTGGAATCATTACTACATACACAAACATAATGAGGACATAACTATATACCACTAAACCAGCACCTTATAGTACCATAAAAGGCATCTTATAGTTATTTTGCGCTCCATAATAATCTAATTGTATATTTACTTTAGCGTGTGAAAGTCTTCTAAGAATATTTTCCACACGATACTTGTACTTACTACGTTTACAGTATTTGAGCATGAATATATGTTATCACATCAGTGTAGAAGCCTTTATGTTTCTAATAAGCTTACATTATATTATTCAATTCAAAGTGCAGGCATTTCATGGATAAGCTCAATACCACTCGATTTTCCTCCAATCACATCACTACTTTTGATAGGCGTGTGCCGAAAAACGAGCTGATTGGTTGTGGCGGAGGTGGAGGTCCCGGAAGTGTACCGGATTGGTAGAGAGCAATTGTCCTATGAATATTTAAGTCCTGCACTCCGAAGCCTCTGCTTACTCATTTTTCTAAAGAAAGTGTAACATTGAGAAAGGCGATATCAGAGCCGAAACGCGTTTGTTCCGCACTTTTGATTATAGGTCGACCACTCACTCCAGCCACCTGAAGCCGATGTATCCAGCTCTCGGCCAGGAAACAGAAGAGTGTTTGGCGGCCATATTTTAATTTTAGTTTAATACATGGTTGTGGGTAATTTAAAGGTTTCTAGGGATTTTTATCCCAGATTTTAAATACAAATAATAAAGTAGTATTTTATTATATTCTTTTGACCGATATGAGTGAGAGTGAGTGCTATAGTAACCCCTTAGCTGCCTAATTCTTTTTAGTCCTATAGTTATATTACAAGGGGTAGCACCGGAATTTATTATATATTCCAGTCTCACCTAGTCTATGGTGTAGTGCCAGTTTTTCTTTTTTTTTGTTCCAATATTCTTACACCCTACGCCACCTCAGAGGTGGCGAGGAAAAATCACAAAGAGCTCGCTCGCTCTCTGTAATTGACAGCCCCTTCAGTGGCGGGCATTACACACTGTGATGAGTGTGTAACGATACATAGGGGCCAGCAGACGAGCAGATCCCCCACCTTATGTAGCGAAGGCAGGCGGACAGCTTCGCAAGTTGAGAAGCTGTCCCCCCGCATCTTAGTACAAGGGGCCCATGTAAGTGAAGAAGACTTCTCATAAACACACAATTACAGAGGGTACCACTACTACCAAAATATACTAGTAGATATTTTATTATGGTTGTATTAATTTACCATTCTTTCTTGTACATGTTTACAAGAACTAGGAAGCTTGAGTGCTTCACAGCCATTAAAGCAATCACCTTTACATTGTGATATATTTAGCCATTTAAAAATAGTCTGTGCTCTGAACTATAGAACTAAAATCATCAACACACTGAAATGCTGGTTTCAAGTAATGTACAATCAGTCAAACATTTTCTTAAAATATTGCTAAACTCACTGGTAGCTTTTATAATATATTAAACAATATTCAGGTTGTTATCATGTATTGTACTATATAGAGAAATCACACTATATTGCTTATTCATAATAAACTTAACAATATACAGTTGAATGTTACCATCATATATTATATAGGAAATTTAATTATATTGCTCATTCTCTAGTTTTAATTTTCATATTATTAGCAAAGCACAACCACAAAGAGGATATACATTTAATAAGCACAGTTCACTATCTTTTAAAATATAATAATTAATATGTACATAAAAGACTGAAGGAAGAATTTGTTTGTTTTCCAGATTATTACTTTTGTTATACGAGACATAGCTTGAGCTAAAATACTATAATTGACTAAACTGCAGAAAATAGATATTTCATATCTATAGGCTTCTAAATTAACATCAGGGGCCCGATCTGATATGCAGCGTCGCCAGCAAAAGCCGGTGACGCCAAATATTGCGCTGGTTTGGTATCACATATATGGCGTAACCTATAAGTTACGCTTGTATATTTCACCCTTCGGCCGTAGTTTTTTGGCCCATAGATTGATATACCAAACCCGCGCAGTTTGGTATCCAATATACAGCGTAAGGACTTACGTGGCGAAAATGGAGAAATCATACTCCATTTTCACCTTGCCACAAAATGCAGGCGTAGTAAGCCTTACGCTGCGTATTGGAGCCCCGTAACTCCCTAAACACCTAATGCATGCGCAATGTCTATCTACCTGTCAACTGCAATCCCCCACCACAATACCTAATAAAGTGTTTAACCCCTAAACCGCCGCTCCCATACCCCACCTATATTATATGTATTACCCCCTAATCTGACCCCCTTACACCGCCGCCACCTATATTAAATTTATTAACCCCTAATCTGAGCCCTCTACACCGCCGCCACCTATATTAACTCTATTAACCCCTAATCTGAGCCCCCTACACCGCCGCCACCTATTTTAAATATATTAACCCTTAATATGATCCCCCTACACCGCCGCCACCTATTTTAAATATATTACCCCCTAATATGATCCCCCTACACCGCCGCCACCTATTTTAAATATATTACCCCTTAATATGATCCCCCTACACCGCCGCCACCTATTTTAAATATATTACCTCCTAATATGATCCCCCTACACCGCCGCAACCTATTTTAAATATATTAACCCCTAAACCTAAGTCTAACCCTAACACCCCCTAACTTAATTATTATTGAATTAAATCTAAATAATATTAATATTATTAACTAAATTATTCCTATTTAAAACTAAATACTTACCTATAAAATAAACCCTAAGATAGCTACAATATAATTAATAATTACATTGTAGCTAGCCTAGGGTTTATTTTTATTTTACAGGTAACTTTGACCTAGATTTGGAGTTTGGCGTTAGCCGTGAAAACCAGCGTTAGAGGCTCCTAACGCTGGTTTTAGGCTACCGCCGGTATTTGGAGTCACTCAAAATAGGGTCTAACGCTCACTTTTCAGCCGCGACTTTTCCATACCGCAGATCCCCTTACGTCAATTGCGTATCCTATCTTTTCAATGGGATTTTTCTAACTCCGGTATTTAGAGTCGTGTCTGAAGTGAGCGTTAGACATCTAACGACAAAACTCCAGCCGCAGGAAAAAAGTCAGTAGTTAAGAGCTTTCTGGGCTAACGCCGGTTTCTAAAGCTCTTAACTACTGTACTCTAAAGTACACTAACACCCATAAACTACCTATGTACCCCTAAACCGAGGTCCCCCCACATCGCCGACACTCAAATAATTTTTTTTAACCCCTAATCTGCCGACCGCCACCTACGTTATCCTTATGTACCCCTAATCTGCTCCCCCTAACACCGCCGACCCCTGTATTATATTTATTAACCCCTAATCTGCCCCCTCAACGTCGCCTCCATCTGCCTACACTTATTAACCCCTAATCTGCCGACCGCAAAGCGCCGCCACCTACGTTATCCTTATGTACCCCTAATCTGCTGCCCCTAACACCGCCGACCCCTATATTATATTTATTAACCCCTAATCTGCCCCCCACAACGTCGCCTCCACCTGCCTACACTTATTAACCCCTAATCTGCCGAGCGGACCTGAGCGCTACTATAATAAAGTTATTAACCCCTAATCCGCATCACTAACCCTATAATAAATAGTATTAACCCCTAATCTGCCCTCCCTAACATCGCCGACACCTAACTTCAATTATTAACCCCTAATCTGCCGACCGGAGCTCACCGCTACTCTAATAAATGTAATAACCCCTAAAGCTAAGTCTAACCCTAACACTAACACCCCCCTAAGTTAAATATAATTTACATCTAACGAAATTAATTAACTCTTATTAAATAAATTATTCCTATTTAAAGATAAATACTTACCTGTAAAATAAATCCTAATATAGCTACAATATAAATTATAATTATATTATAGCTTTTTTAGGATTAATATTTATTTTACAGGTAACTTTGTATTTATTTTAACCAGGTACAATAGCTATTAAATAGTTAAGAACTATTTAATAGCTAAAATAGTTAAAATAATTACAAAATTACCTGTAAAATAAATACTAACCTAAGTTACAATTAAACCTAACACTACACTATCAATAAATTAATTAAATAAACTACCTACAATTACCTACAATTAACCTAACACTACACTATCAATAAATTAATTAAATACAATTCCTACAAATAAATACAATTAAATAAACTAGCTAAAGTACAAAAAATAAAAAAGAACTAAGTTACAAAAAATAAAAAAATATTTACAAACATAAGAAAAATATTACAACAATTTTAAACTAATTACACCTACTCTAAGCCCCCTAATAAAACAACAAAGCCTCCCAAAATAAAAAATGCCCTACCCTATTCTAAATTACTAAAGTTAAAAGCTCTTTTACCTTACCAGCCCTGAACAGGGCCCTTTGCGGGGCATGCCCCAAGAAGTTCAGCTCTTTTGCCTGTAAAAAAAAACATACAATACCCCCCCCCAACATTACAACCCACCACCCACATACCCCTAATCTAACCCAAACCCCCCTTAAATAAACCTAACACTAAGCCCCTGAAGATCATCCTACCTTGTCTTCACCTTACCAGGTATCACCGATCCGTCCTGGCTCCAAAATCTTCATCCAACCCAAGCGGGGGTTGGCGATCCATCATCCGGTGAGGTCCAGAAGAGGCTCCAAAGTCTTCATCCTATCCGGGAAGAAGAGGCGATCCGGACCGGCAACCATCTTGATCCAAGCGGCATCTTCTATCTTCATCCGATGACGACCGGCTCCATCCTGAAGACCTCCACCGCGGACCCATCTTCTTCCGGCGACGTCCAACTGAAGAATGACGGTTCCTTTAAGGGACGTCATCCAAGATGGCGTCCCTCGAATTCCGATTGGCTGATAGGATTCTATCAGCCAATCGGAATTAAGGTAGGAATATTCTGATTGGCTGATGGAACAGGACCTTCTCTGCCAGTCTTCAGGACAGGTAAGGACCACTTGGGGGTTAGACTTAGGTTTTTTTAAGGGGGGATCGGGTGGGTTTTAGAGTAGGGGTGTGTGGGTGGTGGGTTGTAATGGGGGGATTGTTCTTTTTTTTACAGGTAAAAGAGATGATTACTTTGGGGCAATGCCCCGCAAAAGGCCCTTTTAAGGGCTGGTAATAGAGCTGATTACTTTTGTAATTTAGTTTAGGGTAGGGAAATTTTATTATTTTGGGGGGCTTTTTTATTTTATTAGGGGGCTTAGATTAGGTGTAATTAGCTTAAAATTCTTTTAATCTTTTTTTATTTTTTTGTAATTTAGTGTTTGTTTGTTTTTGTAATATAGTTTAGTGTATTTAATTGTATTTTAGTTTAGATAATAGTAGTTTATTTAATTCATTTATTGATAGGGTAGTGTTAGGTGTAATGGTAACTTAGGTTAGGATTTATTTTACATGTAATTTTGTAATTATTTTAACTAGGTAGCTATTAAATAGTTATTAACTATTTAATAGCTATTGTACATAGTTAAAATTAATACAAAGTTACCTGTAAAATAAAGATAAACCCTAAAATAGCTAAAATGTAATTATTAATTATATTGTAGCTATCTTAGGGTTTATTTTATAGGTAAGTATTTAGTTTTAAATAGGAATAATTTAGTTAATAATATTAATATTATTTAGATTTATTTAAATAATAATTAAGTTAGGGGGTGTTAGGGTTAGACTTAGGTTTAGGGGGGTAATATAGTTAATATAGGTGGCGGCGGTGTAGGGGGCTCAGATTAGGGGTTAATATATGTAAAATAGGTGGCGGCGGTGTAGGGGGATCATATTAGGGGTTAATATATTTAACATAGGTGGCAGCGGTGTAGGGGGATTAGATTAGGGGTTAATATATTTCAAATAGGTGACGGCGGTGTAGTTGGCTCAGATTAGGGGTTAATATAGTTAATATAGGTGGCGCAGTGTAGGGGGATTGGATTTGAGGGTTAATATATTTAAAATAGGTGGCTCAAATTAAGGGGTACTACATATAATATAGGTAGCGGCGGGGTCCAGGAGCGGATAGAGGGGTATATGTGTCGGGCTATTTTTGGGAGGCGTGTTAGACAGTAACGGCAGATTTAAGACTTTAATTAGTTTTTTTAGGCAGCAGCAGTTTCTAAAGTGCCGTAAGTCACTGGGGACTCCAGAAATTTGTACTTCCGCTTATTTCTGGACATGGCTAGTTTGTCCGACTTACGGCACTTTAACAACTGTCGGCGCCGTATATGTGATAGCTCGATGTGCGAGGTGAAACTACAGGCGGCGCAGGTTTCCACGCTTGCGCCGAAACCTGCGCCGTATATTGGATCGTGCCCCAGATGTTTTTGTTTCACTTATACTTGAAATAAAACATAATGGGCTAGATTACAAATGGAGCGCAAAAATATAAGCAATATTGAGTGCTAACATAGTTCAAAATAAATCAATACCGCTCCTATTCTTGAGCTAATTTTACAAGTTAAAAGTAAAATAAGTTTTTGCTCGAGAGAAAGACTCAGGCGCACTAAGGTTAGATAGCGTGTGCATACCCCTTTCCCTATAGATTTCTATTTGGCATGCTACAATAGCCTGTTCTGGCTTTCCCTTGTGCGCTAACCAGAAGGGGCGGTAAAACGTTCTCAAGTCTGAAGCAATACTGACCAAATCAATGGAATTTACAGATTATGTATTGGGGCACAAGATGGTTAAAAGGACAGAAACTGTTACAGGTCTCTCATATTGGAAGGGTTCCTTTTCTCAACTGCTGTTTTGATATCTCTCCACAGGTGCTCTATGGGATTGAGATCTGGACTCATTGCTGGCCAGTTCAATACTCTCCAGCTCTTTGTTTTAAACTATTTCTGGATGCTTTTTGATGTGTGCTTTGGGTCATTGTCCTGCTGTAAGAACCATGACCTCTGACGGAGTCCCAACTGTCTTACACTGGGCCCTACATTGCACCACAGGATTCTTTGGTAGTCTTCATATTTCATAATGCACAGAGTCAAGACATCCAGTGCCTGAAGCAGCAAAGCAACCCCAAAACATCAGTGAACCTTCAATATGTTTGACTGTAGGGACTGTATACTTTTTTTTAAAAGCCTCATTTCTTTTTCTTAAAACAGTGGAATGATGGGCTTTACCAAAAAGCTGTCATTTTGTTTCGTCAGTCCACATCACATTCTCCCAAATGGATTTTGGCTTCCTCAGGTAAGTTTTGGCAAATTCCAATCTGGCTTTTTATGTATCTGTGTCAGCAGTGGGGTCCTCCTGGGTCTCCTACCATAGCATCCCTTTTCATTCAGATGGTGATGTATAGTACAAACTGACACATTTGTACCCTGTGCCTGAAGGTCAGCTTGAATTTGTCTGGAAGTTGATAGTGGTTCTTTATCCACCATTTGAACAATCCTTTGTTGCAATCTTTGATCAATTTTTCTCTTTTGTCCACATCCAGGGAGATTAGCTACAGTGCCATGGGCTGCAAACTTCTTGACAATGTTGCGCACAGTGGACACAGGAACATTAAAATCTCTGGAGATGGACTTGTAACCTTGAGATTGTCCATGATTTTCCACAATTTTTATTCTCAAATCCTCAGACAATAACATTGCTCTGATTTTCAGACTCCTAACCAAGCCCCAAAGTTTTATGTGAATACCGTCAGCTACCTTCTCCAGCTTGCTCCTGTTTGTGTAAAGGGTCTTTTCATATGCAAAAGAAGGGGGAGGGGGGGAGTGTCTTATTTGCCACTTGCAGTGGGCTTTCCAGCTACCTTTTCAACAGAGCCAAACTGACAGCTTCTAAGTAAGTTTTTAAACAGTTTTATACTGGATTTTTATATCAGTATCTGTGCATCTTATTCTTTATAGTAGTGTCTATTACATGCATTTATATGAAAATGAGTGTATACTGTCCCTTTAAAAAGAAACATAGGACTAGATTACAAGTGGATCGCAAAGTATTGCCGTTTACCGGCTCACGATAAATTAGCGTTCCACTTGTAATCTAACCCATAGTGTGTATTTTCATTTCTGATGATGTCACAAAATGGGAAGGGCCTTAATATTTCCTTTGCTTAAATATGTTAGACAGGGGCATATCAAATAATTAATATTAAACATAATTGATTTGACCATAATACTTTGTTTTATAAACCAAATAGACTTGTTTTATATTATTTTTTGCTCTAAAGTGACAGAACCTAGTTAGTGACCCAGCCTGAATTAACAACACCTAAAATGAAATGTAAATAGTTTTATACTGAAAAAATTGTGATCCATAGCATGACCTTGACGAGAGATGCCAAATAATGTATCCCATGGTGTGAATTTGTGGCTCTGAAGTCAATCTCAGTCCCCCAGGTCCATGAGTCAGTACACAAATATACAAGTACAATTAGATAAAGGGCTAAATAGCTATCCGTGAATGTGTATATAACTAAGGTGCAGAGAACTCTGGGAGTTATTTCATGGAAGGGGTCACTGCTGCAATGTTTCCCATTGTATCTTGGCACATCTTATGTCTTCATTCACTCATTTTATTATTATAATTTAAACAAACTTAGTAAAGCAATCATTCGGAGACATTACTGACATATGCTGATATGATAAATACCCCAGCTTACTTGAAACACTGCTACAAAGCCCAGGTAAATTACTTAACTAGCAGATAAACAAGACACTTTAGATTTCCTTTGCAGAAAATATTTATCATTGTGACAACTGTGTGACTTGTTAAGATAATCATACAGAGATAAAAGCATTCCATTTACAAAACCCGTCATCACATTACCTACTGCTGTATTTACGTGCAAAAACATTCTTTTTCTTTGTTCATTGGATAATGAAAATTCTTCTTTACTTGCAACATCATCAGTTCTTTGTGTTGTTTCTATAAATAATTAAAACAGGAATCCCACACCAGAGCAAGTTTTTAGTATCTTATACTAAAAATAAAATGGAAAGACAGAAAGTTAGATATGGTGCACTTGTTATATAGAAATAAAAACTAAGCTTTCACGATTTATAAAGAGAGAGCTATAAATACACACACACAAATGTGACATTATGTTAAAAATGTAATTAATGGCAATACAAAACTGACATTATATACAGGTATTAGAGATGTGCTAATCATTTTCGGAATGAATGTTACAGCAATAATAAAAAAATACTGACGGAAATTGTCAGTATTTATTAATTTAAATGAATTTTAATATTTACCTTAATGCGCTCTGGAGAGCACGCTAACCTGATCCTCTTCTTGCCAGGTCCCTAGCTGTGCTAACAGGAGGCTTAGCACGTTCGGCACCCAGGACCCAGTAACTTTAGTGCAGGTCCTAGGAGCCGAATGACTAAGCTTCATATAAGCGTGGCCAGGGACCTGGCAAGAAGAGGATCAGGTTATATATATTTATACACACTGATAAACACATTCATACACACAAATATTTACACACACACACACTCATATGCATACACATTTACACACCCACATTTATACACACACACTGATAAACACATAATCACACACACATAAATTCATACACACATATACATATTTACACACACACACTTACACCTACACATATATACATACACACATTGATAAACACATAATCACACACATACATATTTACACACACACTTACACCTACACATATATACATACACACACTCACACATGTATACACACACTGATAAACACATAATCACACACACATATATTCATACACACATATACATATTTACACACACACACTTACACCTACACATATATACATACACACATTGATAAACACATAATCACACACATACATATTTACACACACACTTACACCTACACATATATACATACACACACTCACACATTTATACACACACTGATAAACACATACTCAAACACACATTCATATACATATTTACACACACACACTCTCATATTTATTGAAACACATTTAGGAAATGGTACTAGGTCTGTATATGTAAAAATAGCACACTAGCAAAGGCAACCTGACAGCCTAGTTCCTAAACTAAAATGATGAGCC